>NC_056747.1:653867591-654190091 GCF_019279795.1 Protopterus annectens | reverse complement strand
TCAGCACAAAAGTCACCTTACTGTCCCCCCACAAAGACCTATTTGACATCCTCAATACTTGCCCCACACCTCACATCTCTGTAGATCAAGTGTTAAAGGCTCTATCCAAGGCAAAGAACACAGCTTCCATGGGACCTGATAGTATCCAGGGCTGTATTCTGCAACACCTCCAGCAAGAACTAGCCTCGACATTGAGCACCCTATTCAACCATCGCCTAATTACAGGCTTCATTCCAGCACAGTGGAGAACTGTCATTGTCATACCTTTGCACAAAGGTGTTGCCACTACTGACCCTGGAAACTATCGCCCCATTAGCTTGACAAGTCTGATCTGTAAAGCCATGGGGCATATTATTATGGACCTCAAACAAGGACATAGATAATCTCCAAGCACTTGACTCCACCCATTTTGGATTAGTCAAGGTCAGATCTTGCCTGCTGAACCTGGTTCACTTTTTTGACACTGTCACCAAGGCACTGGATGAGGGAAAGTCAGTACATGCAGCTTACCTTGACGTGGCCAAAGCCTTTGACACAATCCCCCACTCAGACATCATTGAAAAGCTAAGAGAACTTGGTGTAAATCCCTATCTCATCAGGTGGGTGGCCAAATAGCTCACTGATAGGACCCAAAAGGTCAAAATAGGTGCCACCACCTCTGACAGCAGACCTGTCACTAGTGATGTCCCCCAAGGATCTGTCCTGGGACCCCTATTGTTTAAAATCTACTTCTCAGAGGTCCAGACAAAGACAAAAGGCCTGTGGCTGATCAAGTTTGTGGACGACTGTATGTTGGGTGCTGTCATTGACTCCCCAAATGATGTTCACATATTTCAAGAGGGTCTCACAGCAAATAATGACTGGTGCCAAAGTCATGGCCTTAAGTTAAATGCAAAAAAAATGTATTATACCATTCAGCAAAAATGCACCCCCCTACTGATTACCACATTAACAGCATCCCCCTAAGCACACAACCTATGGTGAGAGACCTGGGTACACAAGTTGACAAAAATCTCACATTTGACCATCATGTAGTGGTCAGACAAGCCTTTTACATGGTTCATCTCATAAGTAAAGGGACTGCATCCAGAAAAAAGATTATTGCCTCTCTGTACTCCTCCCTCATCAGGCCAATAATTGAGTACAATGCCCCATTTGATATGTACCTCTCCAAACACCTGCAACAATTGGAAAGGCCACAGAAATACCTCACAAAGAGAATCCATGACCTCCAACACCTGTACTATGTGGACAGGCTCAAATCACTATCACTCTACTCTGTATCATACAGATTGCTGAGAGGTGGTCTGTATCTCACCTACAAGACAATCTCAGACCCTGTTCTACTACAGATGCTCCATATCCATAAGTCTAACTCCTTGCATAGTATCCCATCGAAAGACTTAAATCTAATATATGACATTAACAAAACCTGCTGAAGAGATAGGTTTGTCTCCCAGAGGCTGCCTAACAAAACCTGCTGAAGAGATAGGTTTGTCTCCCAGAGGCTGCCCCGTCTCTGGAATAGACTCCCCATACACATCAAAGTATGTAGCTGATAGTCTTCAAGCTCAACCTTGATGAATGGATGGGTAACCACAAATTTGTCCCAGAGGTTTCACCTGTGTGCCTCATTGACAGGGGCAACAGGTGCTGATTGGGGTTAAAATCTTGGCTAGGCTTGTAGGGGCCCCAGAGCCATTAGCCTAGTAATCTCCTATGATCATATATATATATATATATATATATATATATATATATATATATATATATATATATATGTATGTCTACCTGAAAACACCGACCACCATCCTGACAATCAACAAAACAAAACAAATACCTTTTCCGTAAAACACACACACAACACAAGCACACCAAAAACCTTAAAAACCTACACTAAACCTTAAAATACACAACTATCTATGCAATAACCTTAACCCTAACTCTAAGGTCGGTCACTATCACACGCTCACCTAACCCGCACCCTAACCCTAACTCACTTAACCTGCCCCTAACCCTAAAGTCTGTTCCTATCACACACTTACCTTACCCGCACCCTGACCCTAACGTCCGTCACTATCACACACTTACCTTAACATGTCGGTGTTCTCAGCATCGAGATTTTCAATTCGTTGGTCATCACCATTGTCGATCTTCCGGTGTCGGTTATCTCGTTGTCGGCATTGTCATCGTTCAGTGTTTTCAGGTAGACATTTATATATATATATATATATATATATATATATATATATATATATGTATATTTATTATTATTATATATAATAATTGTGTGTGTGTGTGTGTGTGTGTGTGTATCTCATGAATCAGGGAACACTCATATGAGCAGATCTCTATGAATGCTCAAAAAACAAATAATTACAACTTTCTATTTTAACTCCATTAGGAAGAATGTTCGTTCACATGACCACTCACTTTTTTTTTTACATCACAAAAAAGCTTTCACTTAAGTGAGCATTTGCTCTTCCTAATTGTAACCATATATATATATATATATATATATATATATATATATATATATATATATATATATTGTGATTATAAGAGGTGAAATACTTTCTAAGCACAATGGTAGCTAGTTCAGAAAACTAAATCCGTTTTCATTACTTGTTACTGTTTGAGTATGTAGCTGGCATTATAGGTAATTTTCTAAACTTAGAAAATTTGGGAGAGCATGTGCTTTGGACTTGAATTGCTGATGTGTTAGGAACGGTTTCTGATCAGGCTGTCTGATGGAATGCCTTAGATTCAGGTAAACACTATGCCCTCAGCAGTTGATTTTGGTCATGTTGGGACTGCCTCCTGGAATGCCAGTTTGGATATTTCTGGACATTTCTCTGATAACCTGTTCACTGGAAGCATCATAAAACAGTCTCTGTATGCAACACCTTCATTGTAAGAAATATTCATCTTTAACAAGTGTCTTCAATTTTTTTTCAGCAGCTTTCCATCTTTAGGACAAACACATGATCTGGGTTGCTCATACTACTTCACAACCTTCCTGCCTGCTTCCTTGCAGACAGTTTCTATATTCTCACCATGCCCCACTCTTTCAAATAAATCTTGAATCTTGCCCTGATAGTAATAGCAATGTTATCTGTACTAGTTTTTGTTTAGTCTCTCTTGAACTGATTTTAAGGTTAAGTTTGAGGTAGTTAGGTAGCCTGTTCTTAAATCTATCACTCATCAATAACTTGAGCTGATGAAAGACCTACCTTGTAAAGGAGTATTTCTCTATTCCAGCAAATGTTAGTGTATAGGTATGTAACAGGCACTGTTCATGCTGTAAGCTTTACCATTATTTTTTGTTAGTTTGTTCTGTCTTCATGACCAGAGATATCATGCAATTAGACATTTGAAGCGGGCACAACTTTTCCAAACCTGGTTCTTCCAGGTCTACTCAGCTTTCAGAATTACTGTTTAAGAGAACATATAGGAGTATTGCATCCAGAAGTAGTTTTTATCTACCAACACTGTAACTATTTCATTTGCATCGCACCCTGGAGTGACCATCTTTCACCCTGAAAGTTAAGTTTTTTTGGCATGCTCAGTGTTGTATGGGTTTTCTGCATGGTACACATCTTTAGGCTCAAAGAACCCATCCTGACTCTCTCCCTCTTGTTCTACAACCTCTTGGTCCTCTCTACTAAACTGACTCTCTCAGTACAAGCCCTGTATTAGAATTCCGCTTCCCTTTCAGCTATATCCTCAAAGTATTTACACCTTTATACAGGAACAATGCCTCTGTATTACTTTATCACATTTCTTCTGCAAAATTAGGGGCCTGTGTCTAATTCCTCTTCGGACCATCCCAGTGGTTCCATACTAACCATTTATCCACCTACTTAGGGTTCCTCAAAATCTTACCCACCCAAAGGCTAGGATTCCATCTTTCCTCACCACCTGAGCCTCCCAAGCCCCCTCATAGGTTTTCTGCCCTTGCAAGAATAACTTGAATCCATGTCTGACAGTAAATTGTAAAGCAGGAGAAACACTAAAGATGGCACCCCTGTCATGCCACAGAATGTTGGCATCTTACACTTGATGGGCTTCTGACCCTCAGCTCTCTCAGACTTTATGGGTGGATTTACATCATGACCCTGTGATGCACATCATATACACCTGCTCAACATGCACCATATGGGACAAAGCACCTGTCAATTACTATAGTAGCACAGTGGAGCAGCGAGAAGCATTGCCACCTCACAGCAAGAGATACTGCAGTCTGGTTCTCATCTAGGATGACTTTTGTGTGGAGTCTTCATATTTCAATGTTTTAAGATGTAGATTCTGATCTTTAGTTTAGGCCTTCAAAGAGTGCACTTTCTTTGAATCTAAGTTCACATGCCCTTTCCCCAACCAAGTATCTAGTTCTTTCTTAAAGGATGCCAAGGAATTCAACCTTCTTAAATGCAGTGGTAGAGAATTCAACCAGCTTCCTGTTCTAATATGAAAAGTCTTAGCAAGGAAATTGGAATTCAGTCATGAAGCCACTACTAATTTGTTTGTATTCTTAGAGTTACAGTATGGGGAGAAAATGAAAACCCTTTTGTAGCTACATAGATTTCATTGTGATTACTTTCATCAGTCAAAATGAAATCCCCTCCTAACTGGGTGGTAGATTTTTTTTTTTAGCTTTTCTCTGTAACTCAGATGCTTAACAGAGTAAATCTGCCTTGTGAGACACCTTTGGATTCTTTCAATCATGTTTCTAGTTTTCTTATTATAAATGCATTTCCAATGTGGTCTTATAATAGCTCTGTTTATTAAGAGCAATGCTGCAGCTACCCTGCTAGTCTTCTCTGTGTTAGTATGAATTTTCTCTGGGTGCTTCAGTTTCCTCCCACATCTGAAAGAAATCTGCTAGATAGATTGGTAACTCTAAATTGCCCGTAGATGTCCATGTGGTGTGTGCGCATGATATAGAGCAATGGCCTAGCAATCTACTTCCATTTCCTACTTGCATGTTTGATTCTGTAGCTGTTGGTGGTTATTCATGAAAACACTATGGGAATCTGAAGTGGCTCTGCAGTAATGGATGGATAGAGTAACCGCTAACCATTAATGGAGTTTTCCTCTGTCTCTCTTCAACAGAACAAGCTGCAATGTTCTGATAAATTTGTCATCCATATCTTTGGCCATAATGACCAGTATAAATGTAACCAGACAAACCCCTTTCACTTTACTTTGTACATGCCAGGCCTATTTGCTGTATGATTCATGAGCAGCACTATAGATTAGAGGCCTACCTAGCACACAAGATGGTCTTCTCCCAGCATAATGTAATCAGTAGAGATATTTAAGACACTATGACAGGCCTATTCCAGAAAACCCTTCAGAATATTCACAGAATTACCCATTAAAATTAAAATGTCATCCAGTCACCCCCTTGCAGATTATATAAAAGGCCGTCATAATTGTTTAATTACTTACTATTGCACCTTTTCATATCCAGCACTAATGTTTGACTAGATTCTTGCACTACATAATTAAATCTTCACAACAAGTTCAGGTGTAAGTATCAGCAACTATTTATGTGCTCCAATGACTGATCATTAAGATTGCTGAAACCATGTAATGTTTAACCATCAGCAACATTCACTTTTTACCATCCTTCATCAGCAATGGGTTTATTTAGAGGGACACTGCATTGCAAATGATAATATAAAGGATTGTGAGCGGTTCGTTGTTGCTAACTGCATTATTACGTGTTTGAAAAATTGCATACCAAGAAATTTGCTTTTGAGGGGAATCTTGGCAACCATGTTGAGAACACAGAATATCAGGTTAATATCGGTTTACTGCTTATAATTCTTTGTAGTGCAAGGAGCTTTATGTGCTCCATGTAATACAAGTTACAGTAAAAATGAAAAACAGAAAAAAAAGTGTTTTTATAGCTTTCAAAGCCATAAAACACTTATTCAGTGCTTTTCGATAGGTAGTATAACATAGTTCCGTATGTTTACACTCACCTTCCATGTCCCTCAACTCTTATATTTTTGCAGAATGTCCAGATATTTGCCTCATATGTTAGGTGTGATCTTTATAAATTGTGTGGTTTTCATACAAATTACTGAAGATTGAAGATGCCAAATAATGGCATACATTGGGTTTCAGACTTTGTATCTTTCAGAAAATACAGTCAAACACAAGTCCTGTTAGGGTCTATATTATTAACTTGAATGTTCATAAAAGCGAGTACAACTTCATCGATACATAAACGTCGATCTACAAATCCAGCGAACTACCAAACCATCGAAAATGAAGACATCAAACACATTACGTCATCAAAAGCACCATTCAGGTAAGTCAAACCCAACTAAATAAAACTATATTAACAAACTTTTTGTCCCCCCTGCACCCCACCTACTTAAATATACCAATTCCGAGACCGCACTACAGTGGGGAAAAAGATATATTTCCTTATCCCCATGATCACGCTGCTGGCCAACAAACATGTTCGATGTCTTCAGGTTCAATGGTTTGGTAGTTCCGCTGTATTTATAGAGCGACGTTTGTGTCAACGGAGTTGTATTCGATATTCTGGACATTTGAGTTAATAATATAGACTCATCCTGTTATTCTAGTAATTTTTTTGAGTTTAGTTAAGAAGTCAGATGCATTTTACCAATGGACAGCAAGGAGAAACCAATCTTTTATTCTACCATTGTCATTTATACTGGCAGATTTTACTGCCTAGCCCAAGACTCGACCTTAATAATTTTAGCATGGGGTGCTTAACATTTATTAAGGTCGGGTCTTGCGCCACTCTAGTGCTTAGCTGATTTGTCTTTTTCCAAATATCTGAGTGTAATCATTGCGCTCCATGCACTACATACTACTTATGCAATGAAGTCTGCCGTTTCTCATAGCACTGTGGCATCAAGCTCCTTTGAAATTACATATTTAATTTTAAGGACGATAGAGAAGAACATTACCTCCTCATCACCATCATTATCATTATCACCATCATTTATTTATTTATTTTACTGTTGTTCCCAACACAGGTTCTGCTTATCCTGCTGCAAATTAAGCATGTGATCTAGGCTGGCCCCTGTACAGAACTGGATGGCTAAATCTACATGCTGCAGTGATGACAAAATGGTGACTCACGTATTATAATCATGTGAATTCCTTCTATTTGTCTTCAGTACCATGCATTAGAAAACAAAAATTAAGATGTGAGCTGAACTCTAAATTGACATATCCAAAGAGCTGTGTGTGTGTCTGTCTACCTACTGGTCTGCCTTTGACAGACTGGAGTATAGGCCAAGATGGGGACTTGCTGGCTTCAAGAAGTAACTGAGACTCGAGGGATGAAGAGGAGCTTAGTTAGCAGCACAACATAGTGGTAGCATGGAAGCAGCATTATAAATAAAAGCAATCTCAGGCAATCGCGTACTGCTTAAACCTGATGACAAGTAGTACAGAAGTAACGTGAGTGGGTATGAGCCTTTCATACTCCACATGCATGGCACCTTGTTCTTGTCCTGACCGTTTGACTGTGGGTGGTTAGTTTTAGAGGTTGCATGTGAGACATCCCATTGCTTTGAAAAATAATAATACAGTTTGTGCACCATTGTCTGTTATTGCAACTTCAGGAATTCATCTTAAAAACATAAGTTTAAGTTCATTGATTCCACAAATATTTGTTAACATCATGCACTCAGGAAATTTTGAATAATAATCCTGAATGTTGCGCATATGTTCTTACAACCATCTCTTTCTTTACCTGGTTATGCACTATTATTTTTATCATCCTTAAAGAGCAAAATGTGCATGTAGGTAATTTTTTCTTTAAATGAAAAGTGTTGCTTATTTTCAGTCTTTACAGCAGGTTTCTCTTGTGGCCATCTGCACACTCCCATATATCTTAAAGCATATGCATCTCCTAATCACACTAAGTGCACTGCTAGCACACTTCTTTTTAACCATAGACAATAGAAGAATTATAAAATGGGTTTCCAGTGCTTTATGAAGCAAATTATTTTGCTTTGATAAATAGAAATGACTCGGCACATTTACTACTGAGTGTGTTTGGTGTGTTTGTAGTACACCATATGCCTGTAGTCTCAACGACATTATTTGCAGTCGTGGCTGTGCCTTATACAGTGACTTCTTAAATATAACATAAATTGCTTTATGATCTATTTCAAACAATGCTTTTTCTGTCTCATAAACACATTCATGGAATTGTTTACCACCATCTAGTATAAACAACAATTTTCTTTACAAGTATCTATTTTCTGAAAATTTGTATATGGTCTGGGCCCATACACAATTGTTTTTGCCTTTTTACCTACTGCACACATTCCATTTTGGCTGTTAGTTAACAGCTTAGTTACATAAGAAATTAAGTCTTTTTATTCAGCTTGAGGTTATTCTCAGACTCTTCAATAATCCGTTTGCTCTATTATCCCATTCATCTTCAGTCGACTGTTATTCTATTATGTCATCAGTTATATTAGCAACACTGTCAAATTCCTTGGTGATCTGAGCAGATAATTCTGGTCTGTGTGATACTACCAACACAAGACTTCATTAGGCCTGATCTCTAAACAATCTGTGTCACGAAGCATTTAACTGAAACTATATGCACAGAATATGACTATTTTTGCTGGAGGAGAGATTGTGTTCTTGGATGTTGAATCTCTTTCCAACACCCTTGATCGTTATATGCACTACTGAAATTGTACCAGCTTGAGGAAAAGGAGAGCTGCATTCACTTGTTTTCCTTAAAGTTGGTGCAACCTTAGAACTAGTATATTTAGACACTCTGGCTATGAGGACACGAGTCCTTATAGGAGGTGGTGCAAACAGTTGCAGCCTTCATACAAAAACCCCACCCATTATGATATTGTTGATACTGACGTACTGTAGTGCCCTGCTAGGCAGTAATACACTGATCTGTAGTAGGTTATGGACAGTACAGTGCTATTCCACAACTTGGAAATGACCCCACATTTCATTTGCTAAAGAAATACCAAAGGGAATTTTCAAAACTCTTATCCTTCCCACTGATTAATTAAAAGCTCAAAACTCTCCTCATCAAGCTTGATTTATCTAAATTCCTGTTTTCATCAAGCTTAGAGAAATACTTTACTCCTGGAGTGGCAAACACCACTTCTTCAGGTGCTCAAAATACAGTAAACTCTCGGTTAACCAGAACTCAAGCAGCTGGCAAAAAAATATCGAAGAAATACCGTACAATTTTCATGTGTTGCACCTCCGCCCCACAGAAACATATCTTACATTTTTAGAGTTTCAAAAAGGAAGATAGGAAAAAAGTCCCTCTCTTCCCAGCCTAAGAAGTCTTCAAACCAAGCAAACAGTAAAGGGTATGGTATTAGTCAGGACTATTTTTAGTAGTAACTCTCAAGCAACCAGAATCAACAGTTATCCGGTATCTGTTAACTGAGACTTTACGGTAGATAGTATTCTTTTATAGCTTTCTAACAAACTTGAGGATTGTATAGATTAAAATTTTATCTAATTTCACAACAGTAGCCATTCTATTCATGCATTTAGGAGGCTTGGTCTCCAAATGACTCACAATGCTACATTCCACATGGCTAAGCATGCTCTTGATGTGACTCGTCAAGGCTATTGCAAATTTTCTTGGAGCATATTGGACTGGTAATGTTACTGGAGCTCTCTCTCTCTCTGAATACATTAAACTCTCAGTACGCAATCCAAGCCATTTTCCACTTGAGTAAACTTCGGGTCTCATGCTGCGTATTTGCTGATTCATGCAGCAACTTTGCATTTACAGTGTAATATTTTGTACCATGCCAAGCATCTGACAAGTCAAGGAACTCACAATAAAGAGGCATTTGCTTTGTGAACTATCTAGAACTGAAGCCTGTATTTCATACTTATTTTCACATCCATATTTTTTCTGATCCTTTGGTTGTGCATAATGACCAGATTATCTAAGCAGTGCTTTTAGTTCAATTCTTTTCAGTCCCAGCACTCTGAATGTCATTAAACTTGAAACTAATTTTCAGTCAAGAAGTAGCACATCAATTTTCTTTTTTTAAGCTTTCTCTTTCCATACTTCTAACTCGTTTTCTGGCTGTGCCTTTTCTGTATTTATTTTCTCTGTGAACATTTTCATTATGAATGATGCCCGTAAATAACTCACACCATAAAAATCTCCACAGTGCACTCTGCTTGTACAATAATGCCCAGTGCACAGGTTTGCGCATGTCCCATCATTTACTTAAAGAATCATGTAATCTGTTGGGATAAATATACATCTTTGGATTAATTTGCAGTTTTGTATATGCTTGATCTTTTAAAGTATTATCAAAAATAATCTTTGCAACCCAATAAGTCTGTTTTGTTTGTTTTACAGACTGCTCCAGGTGTTCATAGAAGATTGTTTCGTAAAGTAAAAAACTTAATTGCTGCTTATGAGAAGCCTGATCAAGGCATTGCTGTACCCCTTTTGTATCCCGTTTATAGACCAAAATCTCTAGATCCAGAAGGTAAGTTATGAAGTATTTATAGTTTTCCTGTACCCTTAAAGCAATAATATATTGCAATTTTATATGATTATGAAACAGAACTTGTGCATGTTTTTAATTTTTTTTTCAATGTCCACTAACCACTACCAATGCTGCCCATCACATTTTTATCCTACTACCAGGAAATTTTCCAGTTTGCTCCACAGGCTTGACTTAGTTTGAAGGCAGGTGCACTTAAGTTGGGCAGGATGAGAGACTGAATACAACCTGCCTTGTTGTCAGAACAGTGATGAGAGAGTTATCGATATATGATCTATAGTTTCTTACCTGTGTGGATCCCCAAGCCTTACTGTGTAATAAGATGCCAGCAATATGCACATCTTCACCCCCCCCCCCAAGCCAGCTGAGTGTCAGAGTTTCCCTTTTGTGCTCTGAAGATTGCTGTAACCCATAGTTACTACCCAGGATCAACTCTGTCCTGATTCATCCAGAGATATCCCCTAAAATGAGTGGTGAGGCAATCAGATAGACATAATTTCTCCTCCTAGCTAATCCTGTGGCTCGTGTCACTAACCAATCCCAGATTACTAGTGGCAAAGAAGAATATGGTGTCCTTCTCCAGTAGGCTGTCAACTACATTTTTAAATTAATGGAAGTGTAAGAAATGGTTCTAGTTATCCATACAAAAGCATACGATGGCAGGTGTGAATCTAAGCTGTTAATGGCAATATTGTTATCAGAAAGTATACCTGCATAAATCTGTATAGTTCAAACATTTGCTTCAACGTTGTAAGTGTCATCTAAACATATCTATGGCAGGTAATGCAAACACTGAAAAAAGGAACATTTTGTAGCTTTAATATTTAAGCGCAGTGCTACAAAACATGTTACTGTCTTTTCTTCTATAATGCAAACGTGATATAATTCAAACATTAATTTTGGTACTTATACTAAGTGTCCTCCAAATACATCTAAGGAAAATAATGCGAACACTACAGTAAAACAACATTTTGCAACTTGAAAATGTAAGTGTAGTGGTTTGTGATACGTTGCCATCCTACTTGTCAGTTATCTCACCTACTACACAAATAAATATTTATACGAGATTATCACTTACTACTTTTCTGGAATGGCTGATGAAGCTGATTATTTACAAATATATTCCATTCTTAATGGAAAAAAGAAAAAAAATAAGGTTTTGTTGATAAGACACTTAGAGATTTGGACATTTGGAAGTTCATAGGCTCATAGGTGTGTACTAGGCTAATGGCCCTGGAGCCTTTACAAGCCTAGCCCATAGGATTACCCTGGCATTGTGCTACTCAACCTTAGTTCCCAGTGCATCTGTCGAGTAAAGCCACTGGAGTGATCCCTAGGGTGAATTTTCTATATCCTATCCACTCATCAAGATTTCTCTTGAAGAGGACCAGTGAGATGCTCTGCTTAACATGTATGGGGAGTCTATTCCATAGCATGGGCAGTCTCTGGGTTATGAAACTGTCCCTCCAGCATGTTCTGTTGATTGTGGTAATGAGGTTGAGGTCTCTGGAGCATGTGGTGTGGAGGGATTGGGATTTCTTCAGATGTAGCATTTCTAACAGAGCTGGGTCAGACATTGCTTTGTAAGTCAAGCAGAGATCACCTCTAATAGGCGATATGAGACAAACAGTAGTTGTAGTTGCTTTTGTCTCTCCATATAGGGCAAATGTTTAAGGCCTAGGATCCTCTTTGTGAGGTACTTTTGTGGCCTCTCCAGTTGGTGCAGGTGTCTAGTGAGGTACATGCCAAATGGTGCATTGTACTCAATGATTGGCCTAATGAAGGAAGAGTAGAGGGAGACAATGACCTCTTTCTCCCTGGATGCAAAACCCTTACTAATGAGATGTGCCACATAGAAGGGTTTTCTGACTGAGTGGCAATGTGGTGGTCAAAAGAGAGGTTGCTGTCAGCCTGTGTTCTCAGATCTCTTATAACGCCCTCTATGTTCAGTGGACTACCATCGATGTGGTAATTCATGGGAACTGGGTTTTTTCCCAAAGGGGATGACAACTCATTTTTTCGCATTGAGCTTAAGGCCATGGTTCTGACACAAGTTGTTGGTCTCAGTGAGGCCTTTCTGTAGGATGTCAGCATCACTTGAGGAGTTAATAATAGCTCCCAACTTGCAATCATCTGCAAACATTGTCAGCCAGAGTCCCTTTGTGTTGGCCTGGACTTCAGAGAAGTCGATACCAAACAGGAGAGGACCCAGTACCAAACCCTGTGGGACTCCACTCTTTACTGGTTGGCAGTCTGATGGAGTCAGCTACTTTCACATTATGGGTTCTACCTGTGAGCCAGTTTGCAACCCACCTAGTGATATAGGGGTTGATGCCTAGCTTAGTGAGTTTTTCTATGATTCCTGAGTGGGGAATGGTATCAAAGGCCTAGGCCAGATCAAGGTAGGCTGTATGAACCACCTTGTCTTCATCCACAGCTCTGGTGACGGACTCAAAGAAGTTGACCAAGTTGAGCAGGCATGATCTACCCTTCACAAAACCAAACTGTGTGGGATCCAGAGTTTGGAGATTCCCTATATCCTTGTTTATTAGGTCCATGATGATGCGTTGTACTATTAACATTCCATTTAACCACATCCATTAAAAATACATAGTCAACACCATACCGTGTTGACTATAAAAAATTACTTTTCAGGGGGTCAGGTTCCCCCCAGCACCACTTCAAGTTTTTGTGCCTGTAATTATACTAAGCTCACACACCCTTAGGAGTAAAGATAAATTTCTGCTATCTCACTCCACCACAAAGCCCTTTGTAGATAAAACATTGTAATCAATAAAACTAGTTTGATTCCCATTTCCATTTTATTGCAGCAGGCTTTAATGATCAGCTGGGGATCATACAGTTTTAGGGATTATAAAGATGTTAAGTCCTTGATAGGATTATGCTTTTCAAATACCACTCTTTATCTTGTCTTACTTACTTTTTGGTCAGCTGTGGCAAATGCATTCATCTATTTACTTATTTTAAGTCTATAAATCATTTTACTAATGAAGATGAAGTTTTGTTTGTAAATTAACTTGCCTTCCACATAGATTTAAGGCAATTATATCCATTTGAGTTTCTTCAGTAATTTTTTTAAACATTTTTTTATTGATTTTCATGAAATAAAATAATACAAGAAATACGATAGATAAGTATACACAATATATGTCTTAAAAACATCATAACATGGAACAATAACTATTTGCAATGTCCTTAACAGATACAATGTCATTGTTGTGATTACATTTTATCTAGTAAATTTGCAAGCTTTAACCAAGTTAATTTCTTATGTATTATCGTAGTAGTTCTTTTTGAAATAGTTTGCAACTCCCTATTATATACAAGTTTAGCTAATAGTAAAAAATCTGTAAATGATAGGATTTTTTTACACTTCCAATTTGACATAATTATTTTTATTGCAATTGCAAGCAAGGACCAAAGAACATGCACCTGTATTTTGGGGATATGTATTAGTATTGGTGCATTGAACAGTAATAATGAGTCACATACTTCGCACTTGTCTGACCACAATGCTTTTATGAAATTTCTGAACTCTATCCAGAATGGAGTTACTATTTTACATGTAAGAAACATGTGTACCCAATCTGCAAAAAGTATTTCCTCACATCTCCAACATTTATTAAGATTATTTTTTGATAACAAGTCCATCTTATGTGGGGTAATAAAGCTCTTATGGATATATTTCCAAGTGAAGATTTTCCAAGAAGGGGATGATGTTATGCTGCTAATTGATTTAAGTACTAATTCTTTATCACTATCTGAAAAATGGATTTGTTTATTCTTTCTGTGAAATTCCATAAGGAGTCCTCTGGGATTTGCATATTGGTTCTTAAAAGATGTATATGTACCTGACAATGATAGAATATTATTAACATGCAAAGTGTTTATTTCACAAAGAAGAGAAAGTATTTTAGGTATAGGTGTTTTGCTGGTGATATGGCATATTTTGACTTCATTAACTATGTATTCTTTAAATATTTGTATGTTCAACCAATTGTTATGCTTTGTTATACCTGGCCATAAGAGAACATGGTTCGTGGATATTATTATTATTGCATAGAAACTGGTGCCAGAAAACTAAAACATTTTCTTCCATTACATTTATTTTAGAAAGAGTCCAGACATGTCTTTGTGTATGCTATGGGAAATATTAAAACTATTAAGCTTTTTATCATGTGATTTTTGTTTGTTATCTTTTTAAAATGATCTAATATATAATTAGTGAAAAGAGTTTTTTTTATTCTTATTGGTATTATAGAAATGGTCGACAACAAGAAAGATTTTTTTATTTTCTGAGAAAATATTATTGTCAATATTTGTGTCTATGTCAGATAATAAGATACTTACATGGAGATTTTTTCCAATTAGAACTATATTTGGAGTTTAACCATTGGCTCATCACCTTAAGTATGGTCGATTCCACATAAAGTTCTAAACTTGGGAATGCTATTCCCCCATCTTTCCAGCTTCTATAAAGCCAAGCATGGCTAATTCTTGGCTTTTGAGGAAACCATAGGAAATTTATTAACATAGAATTTAGTTGCTTCATTAACTTTTTGGATGGGGAGGCAATTAAAGTTTAGAAATTGAACTACATTGTGGAAATCATTTTTATTAATGATAGTCTTTCTTTTATCATGAAATACATTTTATTCCATCTATTTAAAAATTCCTTAACTATGGATAATAGGTATTTATAATTTGTTTTTAAAGTATTATTCCAGTTCAACTTTATGTATATTCCTAAGAACTTAATGGTGTCATTTGCCCAGTTAAAATTGATGTGTTTTCTTAGTAAAGCGTTTACTTTTTCATTTATTGGTAATGTTTCTATTTTGGTTTGATTAAATCTTAGGCCTGAAATCTCTTCAAAAACTTGCAAGGATTTTGTTATATGATCTATAGAGGAATCTGTATTTTCAGTTTTTAACATGACATAGTCCGCAAAAAGTTGTATTTTAGGATTGTAGCTTGGACTAAGAAAATGCCCTTATATTGTTTGCTCTTATGAAGTTAGCTAGAGGTTCTACTGATAGGGCAAATAATAAGGGGGAGAGTGGGCAGCCTTGTTTTAGTACCTTTTAGGATGTTGAGCGGGCCTGATAAAAAAGCACCAATTTTGATGTATGATATTGAGTTAACATATAGTCTGTTATAGGACCAGTTTATAGAGTCAAAAGCCTTAAGTCTAAGCTGATAATTGATGGTTATTTTTTTTCCTTCTAGCATGATCTACTAAGGAAAGGAGCCTGGTAACATTGTCTTGTACTCTTCTATTTAGGATGAAGCCTGTTTGATCATCACCTGTTATTTTAGGCATCAGTTGATTTAATCTGTTAGCTAATATTGATGTAAAACTTTTATAGTCCACATTTAATAGTGAAATGGGGGGGTGATACAAAGATACTATTTTGAGGTCTTTGTCCTGTTTTAGGATAGGGGAAATCATGGCATATTTCCAGGAAGGGAATGAGATTGTCTTTTTTCTAAATTCCTCAAAAGCTTGTAAAAGTATCTTTAATGTATTGTCTGTGAGTACTTTATAAATTTCTCCTATTAATCCATCTAATCCTGGGGCTTTGTTGTTCTTAAGGCTTTGAACCCTCTCCTTTAGTTCACTTAATGTTATTGGTTTGAGAAGTTTAGTATTCTGTTCTATAGATCGTTTGTTGCCTATGCTCTCATTTAAGAAGTTATCTTTTGGGACGTTGTTACTACTAATTGGATTTGTGTTATTTATTATTTTGTGATGTTTTCTGAAAGTCTCAAGAATTTCTTCTAAATCTGTTACAATTTTAGTTTTATTTTTAGTTTCATCAACAATTTCCCTTATCTGTTTAACATTGGTTAAGTTTTTTGATTTCACAGCTAATCTGTGCATGCTTTTTGGGTTAACAGAGTAAGACTGTAATTTGATTCTTTCTAGATTTATTGCCACTTTGTGATTAAGAATTTCCATGTTATCAAGGTTTAATTGTTTCATTTCTGTATTTGTGTTTGTCTTTATTATTGAGATTTCTTTTTAGTTCATCAATTTTTGATTGTATTCCGGATAGTGTACTATCCCATTCCTTTTGTTTGCTTAGTTACCAGGTTTTGATTTTACCAAAAATGTAAGATTTCAGCGTATCCCAGGCAATAACTTTAGAAGCACTATCATTGTCATTTATGTCTAGAAATATTTTGATTTCTTTCAGTAACCATTCCTTAAACCCGGTTATCTTAACAATGTATGCTGGTATTCTTTGCCAATATACTAGATGACTAGATTTCATGTTGATTTTAAAGAAAATAGCATTGTGGTTGGACATTGGACAGGAGCTAATGAAAACGTCCCGAATTTTTGAGAATAAATAATCTGTAACCAATACCTTATCAGTGGTAGTTTGTGTACCGAATCTGTATGAGTAATGTGTGTATTTTAGAGATTTGGGTTCTATCTTTTCATAAATATCTCTTATATTTGAATTATTGATGAAGTTCAATGTTTTAGCAGGTGCAGATATCTTAAACTTATCACATTTAGTAGTGTCACTTCTGGAGAAAATACAGTTAAAATCACCTGCATATATTATTTCTCCTTTAGATTTGATTAGTGTAAGTCAAGATATTTATTCACTGTTGCAGCACCGATACCGGGTATCCAATAAGTGTTGGCTAATGTGATTAGTTTTTTATTTATTTCTAGAATAATTAAGCAGAACATGCCATTTTTGACTGAATACGTGTCGATTATTTTAGGTATTGGTAGTGTTTTCCTCCACAATACCATGGTGCCTCTTCTTTTGGTCCGAAAATGAGATTTTGCAAGTGTAGAGTAGCCATTAAAAGACATCCTATTCAAATCTTTGATTATATGAGTTTCTTGCAAGAATGCAATATCTACTTTCTTAGTTTTCAAATATTTGGTTAAGCTTCCTCATTTTATAGGATTGTTGAGTTCAGTTACATTTAAGAACAAACATTTATATGAAAATATTCCTATAGATTGTGTTAGATAGTAAAGATTATGTTATGAACATAACATGAGCACTGAGTATAACTGTAAAACATTTAAAACTATTTACAAGTCTAAACATGGAATATTTAATTCCTGGTTTAATGAGAAGTTCCTCAAAACCACCTTTGTCCATCCTAAGAACAGTAATCTACATCCGTTCTGTGCTACTGCCATTACAATAACTGTATAGAATGTAGTAAGAAGTGAGAAAAATAAAAGACTACTCCTTAGAATTGTAACTGATTTGAGTAGTGAAATATCAGTGTGTGAAATTAAAGTTAATAAATTATTTGTGGTAATTATGTATATGAGTAATTATCTTTGTACAACCAAATCAGAGAGTAATTTTAAAACAAAAGACCTAGTGTATTGTTACAGGAGTAGGAAAATAGTAATGCCTTTAGGAAGCTTATGTTTAGCTATGAGTCTAAAAATATGGAACTATCAACAATTTTAAGTAAAAGCTATTAAGATTTCAGATAAATATTAAATTAAGCAAATCACTTAAATCTGTACTTGGCTCAATAGCCTGCATCTATATGATGTTTCTATTTTCCTCCACTGGAAAAGCGGGATGATGTTGAGTAGAATAGATCTCTAAAATTATGTCTAGTTGCAGTCTGTGGAGTCAGCAGATCATTTACTAATGTTTTGAGATATGAGAGGTGACTAAAGTATCTGACAAAATCTCATGCTAGTACAATCGGGAAACACAGACTTTACAAAGGGAGCGTCTTATACAAGAGTGTGAAACAAATCATGCAACCAAATTGGATGAAAGCCTACTTTGAAAAATATAACTATGGGGACTATAATCTTTTGTAGTGTAAACATCTTGTCTTCTTTAAGTAATGCATAAATGTACGTGTATTAAACTAGAGAACACAACAGCTATCCAAAAAACTAGTAACTCTCTCTCTAAATTAATAAGAGCAGGTATTGCAAGTCCTGGCAATAACAAATGAAGAAATTACTAATGTCTTACTTCTGTACATATGCTAGGGAAAACTATAAACATGCACATGTATATAAATGGCACAGACAACACAGTAATATGCAACAGTTGAACAGCAAATGCTATAGATACACAGGTAGAGTAGTTTTGAGTACCACAGACCCCTATATACTGTTATGCAAACATAATGTAACAGGTTACAAAATTGCTGTCAGCAATACAAATGTCTCAATACATGTGCAAGGGTGATCACAACAAAATGGAAGGAGTTCACATATCTAAGTACATATTATAAGGGTGCTTGTGTGTTAGTCATGTAGAGCTATACCCATGTATACCTAGATAGAACAATGCATATGAACTACAAATGTATACCAAAGTTCATGATTACTGACCTGTGCATATATAGCTTAGAATAAATTATGTTCAAAAAGGTTAGTTATTAAAGCTAGATAATAAAACAGGTATATAGAAACTGGTAAGTAACTCTCTCTGTAAATTTGAGAGTAGGTACTTTTTACAGATTGTAGTTAAATAAGAACATTGGTCTTTTAAAAGCATACATATCTTACTTTCATGAAACTGAGGATATAGATAAGTCAGTTAAACTGTGGAAAGCACAATAATTATTATAAAAAAAAAGGAGAGAAACAGACAAAAAAAATTTTCTGAATGCTAAATATTTTCATAAACTGAACACATAGAAGCCTTTCTGCAAACCTATCTGTGAACTTCAGTTAAAAGCTTGTTTAAATATCTGCATTGTTGCAAGTAATTAAAACATTGAATATGCATTTTAACAAAGTCAAAATATAATTTACCTTTAAAAATGCGTTTCTATAAATGTGCAGCATTTAGCACTTACATAAAGCAAATCCTTTAATTTCTTAATAGTCCTTTTGTTCTCAGTGATTCTGTGGCGTTAACTTCCTGATTCTCCTCGGATAACATCATCTGAGCATGCTCAGGTCAAAGGTCATGCTGCATGTCTATTCACACTGTTACAGTGATGTAATCAGTTTACAAACAAGCAAGAAGTGTTCTAGGCTTGAAAAAGAGTTCTTTTTAAGCTTTTTGATTTTTCGGTGGCAAAATACAGCACAAAGGTAATTTAAACAAGTAAATTGTCCTCAAAATGTTGTATGGCTCTTGTGTATAGCAAAAAAAAAAAAAAAAAAAAACAGGCAGAGAGAGTTAAATAAATCATACCTTAAAATGCTTAAAATACTTCTTTTTGAACAGTAAATCTGTACATTTTAAAGCCCTTTTTCCCCTTCCACTTCCGTGATCTTTAACATACTTTTTGTAATATAAAATTAGCATTATTTACATATTGAGTAAAAATTTTCTGCTGTCTCTCATATTAATTTATAAAGCCAAAAGTCTGTGTAGAATGTTTGTATGGTCACATCAGATGTATACTTTGTGTTGAAATCTTATTATAGCTTTATATGATGGGTATAGTGTTTTAATTGTAATAAGCTTAAATGGCAGTAGTGTGACTCATTTGCATACCGTGTGAAGATGTTGTTTGAAGGCTATTGTCATTTGCTGACTGTGTCTGTGAGATTAATAGAACAGTGAGAACGGATAGGAAAGAGAGGAGAAAAAATTCAATAAGTACTGGATAGCAATATTATGTTACCATTGATGTAATGTATAGCCTGCATAATAAATGTTTGCTGTAAGGTGTTTATATTACTGCAGCTTATTTTTAAGTAAATATTTAAACAAGTTTGTTTATATTGAAGCACTTAGCAACTGTTTATATTATTATGCAAAATAAAAGGGAAAAAAATGAAAAACAGAAAAAGGAGAGCAGTATTGAGAAATAGAAAAAGTATATAGAAGAAAGCAGGTTTAAATATGTATGTATATATATATATATATATATATATATATATATATATATATATGTGTATGTACATATATATATATATATATATATATATATATATATATTTACTAAATAAATCGAAAGTTTGTACCTTATGAATATGATTCCATTTGTAGCATGCGTTTTTAGATGTATTGTTTTTTAATAAGTTTTGAGAGTTATGGCTTTTATACTGTTTCCCCTTAAGCTTCTTGCAAGGTAATGTGATTTTGTATATAGCCACAGAGAAACATCAACTTGTAGTATAATTCCAATGTGCTAATTTAACTAGTAGTGTCCATATCCCAGTTCTAATGTCTTACATTATGTAAATGGCATAGCAGTAAATCCCACCTCATGGCATCATGCTACTTCTGTGTGATTTTTCAGTTTCAACGGCAGTAACTCTTTCTATCTGTTTATTAAACAGACAAAATGATTCAAATAAGTTCATGTTTCCTGGACTTTCCTTCGTATACAAATATAGTACCTACCAGAAAAGTGAAGAAGACAAGAATAGTGACTTGCAATGATCATAGGGAATGTTTCTGTACTTGACCACCAATATGTAAATGATAAACATTATGCAAACAGAAATTGGAGCATTAAGTTTTACTTAAAAATGTATAAAATGACTTCAGAGATTTCTTCTTTGTCACAGAAAAACATTAATTAATCACATATTAATATAGAGATTCATGAAAATGTAAGTGGAAACCAGGATTTCTTTTAGAAGAACATAAAGAAACATCTAAGGCAGCAGGAAATAATGATTAATGTAGACATGAAGCTGAAGATGTTAAATATTAACATTTTAAGTAAACTTGGTGTATTTCTCCAGACTGGATTATTAATACCCATTCAACACAAAGGAGAAAATGCTGACATAAAAACCTGCAGTTTTATGCTATATCAGGTAAAAGCAGATACTGACTCAATCATTGTTGTGTTTACTATTGCTGTGAACTTTGTAGTACTTAAACTGATTTGTCACCCCTTTCATCTTGGAAGCATTGCCTTTGGATGGAAATAAACATGTTTATACTTAACCAGGTAGCTGCAGATATATGCGCTAGAGTGAAATTGCCACAACCATGCATTTATTATGGCTATTAATGCCAAATAAATTCAATCAAATGCAAATTAAATCAGTCAGTACATCAAACCAACAACAGAACACATCCAACATCAGAAGTGTTTGGAGGGATAGGTATATCTTGCAGAGAGTACCACTGGTCTGGAACAGACTCTCCATCTGTGGAAAACAAAGTTCATCCCTGTTCATATTGAAGCATACCTTGGCTCTGTGGATGGAAAAATTAAATTTTACCCTAGTCTTGGAACTGTACTAATAATGGACAGAGGCAGATCCTAAATGCTTTATCCCAGTCATAGATCCTTTAAATTATCTGTGGTATGATCACAGTTATTCTCATTAGGAGTAATATATAATTATTGACCCATGGTATGGGTAAGACCACTCTGTAAACAATTGGGATAGGTTTATTAAAGTACAAAAAGGGAATTTGGCTAAGCTTAAAATGTTCTACAAGGGCAGCTGGATGTATGAACAGATAAATGAATTGAAGGGCCATTTACTGCAGTCAGTGTTTTCACTAGTTCCAAGCCAATCATTGCCAGCATCAGTGTAGGCAGAGGAACACAGAGGACAGCACTTGAATGGATGCCACTTAGGCCAGTCAGTCTCCTGAGTATAAAGCATCATCCCCAATCAGAACATGCAAATTTTTCACAAAGGCTAAGGGGTCTGCAAAAATCCAGCAATCACCAAAAGTCACGAGTGGATTCTAGGCCTTGGTCCCAACTTGCCCACTATACCAAAAAGCATGGGAAGTTCTACTCCATGTTCAGGGCCCAAAGCCACTGGGGGTGGCCATAGCCTGCTTTATATAATTGCCAATAATTCCCTACCTAATCGTTGTCTCTTTTTTACCCAAGAAATATAAACTATTCTCTCCATATTTTTTTACCTTTTGCAGTTTATCAGGTGCATACTCACTGGGTCTTTGTAGGTGGACATGTCATTTCTGCATCATATTAAGAAAGTTCCTTCATAATAAAAGTTCCTATCAAACACAAATCCCCTGAATCTGGATAAAGTAACCAACGATAAAAGTATAATGTTCCAAAAAAAGCCACCAACTCGTTGGAATACACACGGCAAAACAACACTTAATAAAAAATAGTAAAAATACATAAAATGGGAGCGCTTTCACAGAGTCCTCTCTGCTTCCTCAGACATACTACAGTAACTGCTGCTCTTGTTTAAATAATTATACATCTGTGTCAAATCCAATCAGTTGACAGTATCTTGAAAATAAAAATTAAAAAGACACACTATATAAACAATCAAATCATATAAATAATGGACTAAAAATGTATGTAAAAAACTGTAAAAAGCTTGCTCTATAGAGTTAGATAATGTTAAAACTGTAGAATATATATATATATATATATATATATATATATATATATATATATATATATACATATATAGATGTTAAAAGATGTGACTAAACATAATAATCAATGTTTCAAGCCCTGTTCCTGAGAATAGGTTTCAGTGAAATCTTACTGTTTAGTCCAGGTGGTCTGTCAGCCTGAAATCTAATTATCCATTCATGTTCTGAGGCTTCGGTCTTATTGTTCATGTTCCCACCTCTTTTATTTTCTTGTATAATGTGTAAGACTAGAAATCTGAAGGTGTGTGTGGCTCCCTCCTTTATAACAAGCATCGCTAACGCACTTGTCTCTTTTTTATTTTTAATGTCCCTTATGTATGTATGTATGTGTGTGTGTGTGTGTGTATATATATATATATATATATATATATATATATATACATATATATGTATATATATACATATATACATTAATTGTGGAGACAGTCAGTCTCACGGAAAGAAAACTGGCTTTGATAAAAGCTATGTCATCTGCAAAGGATAGACATTTGAACAGTTCACATAGAGGAAAGCATTAGCTTTTGCCATAACTGTTTGTTTTTTTTCATAACCCAAATTATTTCTGAAATGTGTTCACATGCTTGCTCTAAAAAGGCTTGGGAAGCTTCTGCACACACCTTATAAAAGGAAACTTAAGCAGGTCACATTTCTAGCTAAGAAAGGCTGCAGTTTGTACTGTAGCACTTCTGTACAGCAGATTCTAAGCTGGAACCAGTTTTACCCCCAAGTACCTCACTTTTGTTCCTTGTATATATATTTCCTAGATGCACAACTCCTGTTACAGTCTGGATCCCCTCCAGATTCATCATCCGGGCAGCTCTGCACCCTCATCATTTAAAGGGGAAATGGGAGGATTTGCTACAGTTCACTTACTTCCCTAATAGGGAGTTGAATTGTTCCAATAAGGCATTGACAGCCTTTTCAGGCTTGTTGGCTGTTGGTGAAGCACCCACCAAGAGGAGAAAATGCTGAGAGAAGAAAGGAGCCACTTTTGAGATTTTAAGTATTTTTCCTCTGTTTATTTGATAAGTTTTTCTGCATAGCTGCCTAGTTTGAGCATTTTCTGGCTTGTTAAACTTGATTTCTGCATTAGTAGCTGTATTTAGAGCACAACCAAAAGCTGTATACTGAATTTCCTGTTTGCACTTAATTTTAAAATCGTTTTTTTTCTCAAAACTTGCATATTTTCTGTCTTTGACCTAGCACTCTTGTGTGGGGTCATTTACTGCACTGTTATAACTTGATATTACTTGTGAACCTCTGCTATCTCTGAAAAAACAAAAACAAAAAAAAATCTTGCTTTTTTCCCACTTTTCTGAGATTTAAAAAAGTTCAAGTTACAGGCTTGCTGTTCTTGAACTGTTTTGTAAGTTTCTGTGAGGCCATTTTTGCTTGGGCTAAAGGAAAGTCTCTCTGTTGATCAGTGGCAGTGATAAACATTGAGCTGCTTCCCTGCCCCCGTGGGAGTGGTTACTGACTTGAAACTGTAGTTTTATTGGCTGTTTTGGGTCGGTTCCTGGCTCTTTCCAGCCCCTGCTATCAAGCACGCTTTAGAGTGCTTTAGCGCGGAGTTGCCACTAGAGCAGCATCGGGCAGCGCTGGTTTAACAAGATTAAACTTTTTCTGGCTCCATAAAGTCTGTTCTTCATTTTTTCCCTTAGAACTGCTCTACTAGTAATCTAAACAGTATATCCCTTAACTAAAAAGCACAGCACTTGTTCCTAAAAGCTTTTACTTGTCTTAAAAGCATCTTCTTTTCAGGTTTAGCACTTCTGTATTATACAAAGTCCCTCACTAGCAAACCCCCCCCCCCAGGAGTACCCACTTCCTTACTAAGTCCTCTCTTATTCAGTTACACCCATAACTTCTAAATTTCTCTAGCATGTCGAAGGGCCAGCTGCTGGCATCCTCTCCTGTCCAGTTGGTGAATTTGGGAATATTGAGGCAATGTTACAATTGCCTCATGTACACTGACAGCCCTCTCCTCCTCCCACATAACACAAATACTTGCGAGAGATGTAGTTATTTAGCCAAACTGGAGGCTGAGCTCTCTCAACTCAGGACTGGTAAGACCAGACAGGAGGAGAAGGCAACTACACAAACCACAAAACCAGTCTCACATAAAGCTATCACAACAATGAGTCAAACACATAAACACACAAAGTCATACTCGGAGGCTCTGAGCAAAAATGTACCTAAACAGCAGAGGCCTCCAAAGCAGACATCCAAGCAACTGCCACCTCATGACACACCACAGGCAACACATAAACCACAAAATCAGTATGCAAAGCAGTCACAGCCCTTAAGGCCAAATACAACACCAAACATACTTGTCATAGGTGACTCCATAGTCAGACACACTGACGTCCCACTCACCAGGCTGAACAAGGAGAGAGTCACAGTAAGCTGCCTATCGGGCGCTAGAATCTGCCACATAACACAAGCACTCGGGTCACTCCACAGCAAGTACAAATATGACACAGTCATTGTCCATGCTGGTGTGAACGACCTGAGATGTACCTCCCTGGACTACATGAAAAGAGACATAGAGGAGCTCTCTGATTATGTAGCCCAGGCAGGTATGACCCTGACCCTGAGCAGTATCCTTCCTTCACCAAGAATGATGCCACAACATAGAGACAAGATGATCAGCTTTAACAATTGGCTTAATTTCTGGTGTCATTCAAAGGGGATCCAGTGTCTGCCTGGGATGACATGCTTGACAAGCCACGCTGCCTCGCAAGGGACGGCTTGCACCTGTCACCCCTGGGATTCCGGATATTGGCTAAGGCTCTTGCCACCCCCATAGTGCCTTTTTTAGGCAAGGCTCAAATTCTAAACCTACCACCCTAGAAAACAAAAATGGGAAGAAACTAAGGGTAATGCTGCTCAATGCCAGAAGTCTAAATCTCAAAATGCATGCTCTCGAGGCCCTTCTCAGTATGGAGAACATCGATGTCTGTGCTGTGACTGAAACCTGGTTCAAGGCTCCTAAGAGCACCCCGGCACTATCAGGTTTTACCTCATATCATGTGTTCTGGCCCCAAAACCCGGACCACACCACAAAAGGAGGGGGTGTATCCATATTCATCAAGGATACCCACACCTCCAGGTTGGTGGCAATGCACGAAGCATCGGAAACCATCCAGGTGCAATTAACCATAGGCAAAACTGCTCTACAATTTGTAGCATGCTACAGGCCACCCTCTCAAACTCAGGAACCCCACACAGCCTTCCTGAAGACACTGGAGGGTATAAATGTGTCTCCAAACACCATTATATTGGGTGACTTCAACTACCCAAATATAGACTGGGAACATTACTCAAGCCCCAACTTTCTAGCCCAAAGGTTCCTGGAGTTCATAAATTCAAATGCCATGGAACAACTAGTCACCATTCCCACAAGAGGAGAAAATATACTAGATCTCATCATCACAAACATGGGGACAAAATGCTCCACACCGGAAGTATATCCCTCATTGGTGAGATCAGATCACAAACTTATCTCACTGGAAATCCACATCCCGCCCCCACCACAAACAAAAAAGACCACAGTGAAGAACTTCTCTAAAGCAAACTTCACACTACTCAAGACTGGTGTGGTATCCTTCAAGGCCCCCGAGCCAGTGGAAACCACAACCCAAGCTGCGGAAGCCCTTACAAATGCCTTCTACGAACACCTCCAGGACTGCATGGATCAGGCAATCCCTAATAAAACCAAGACTCTTTCCACAAAGGGCAAACGTCCAGTCTGGTGGACCCCAGCCATTAACAAACTTTACAATAAGAGGAGAAAGCTATTACATGATAGAACAAAATCCATAAAAGAGAAGACACCCTTGATCATTATTAGTAAAAAAATACGAGCACTCATAAAATCATCCAAGGCCAAATTTGAGAGAAAACTTGCAATAGATTCAAAAGACAATCATAAGGCCTTCTTCAGCTGTTAGAAACCTGGGTGAAAACTCCCAGATATGCGCAGAATTAGTCCAAAATGATACAAAAATCACTGAACCCACAGACATTGCCAACATACTGGCAGACAGGTTCAGTGCAAACTTCACCCCCCTCTCCCCCTCAAAAGGAGAGATAACTATCCCAGCGGAGTGTAGCCTCCCAGACATCTCTAATGCGCAGGTGAAAGCTGCTCTCTCTAAAGCTAAAAACACAGCATCAATGGGACTGGATGGTGTCCCCGGCTGTGTGCTACACAAACTCAACGAGGAACTAAACCCGCATATAAGGCAGCTGTTTAATCTTAGCCTTACCACAGGATACATGTCCAAGGAGTGGCGTACAGCAACTGTGGTCCCACTCCACAAAGGCGGTACCTCTATGGACCCTGGAAATATGCTGCCAGACTGAAGAAACTCCAACTCTATTCAGTCGCATACCGCCTGCTCAGAGGTGACCTGTGCCTGACATACAAGGCCATGTCCAACCCGGAATTAATGGACATGCTCCACCTCAAAAAATCCAAATCTACCAGATCCACTAGAGCAAGCGACTTAAACTTTAGCACGGATATAAATAGGACATGCTGGAGGGATATATTTGTCACCCAGAGACTCCCTATGCTGTGGAATAAAATTCCAGTCCATGTGAGGCAGAGCACCTCGCTGGCTCTGTTCAAGAGAAATCTTGACCGGTGGATGGGAGATCGTAGGTTTACCCCAGGAATCATCTCTGTGTCACTGCTGGACAGAGGCACAACAAACTAATGGGCACAGTATTTTTTAACATAAGGGGTGGCGTAAGCCACAAAACTTTGGGCTAGGCTTATAAATGCCTTAGGGCAGATAGCCTAGTATAAACCTATGAACCTATGAACCTATGACAATATATAGATTTTCCTGTGAATGTTTTAACCACCCTGCACAATAACTGCAAAACCACTTGTCATTATTGACTAAATCCCTAATAACTATCAGATGAAAACAGTTGCTTAACAAAAGGTGGAATATATCTGACTATAAAATTAATAGTGGTGATGGGGAGATCTCTGTCTTCCTCCACTGACTCAGGGGAAATGGATGAGAGGGTACACCATTCACATTAACTTGGGCCAAGAGCTTGGTTTACTCTGTTTCAAAAATTCCTCAATTCCAAACAGCATTGGGCATCCCATAGGGACCACCATTCATCTGAGTTGAACACTTTGGTCACTGGTCTTATTTATAAGTTTTATTTTTACAATTACTAAATGATGGGGATCACCAGAATGAGTGTTGGCCACTGAGAAAAGATGAGATTTCTTTTAAGAACAGGCATGCAAACCAAATGATGATACCTGTACCACAGCCAGCAGACTTCATGGAGTTAATTTCATGAGTAAATTAAGAAAAGACCTGTGCAAGATCTATAAATAAGGCAACAGTCAGAGGTGTCATATCAGTATCAGAGAATTGCATCAAAGTCCAGAGTGCCAGTAAAGTACTTTTGCTAGAAATAAAATCCATGCTGGTATTTAGGCAACAAGTTATTCATTTGCAAGTAGTTTAGTCACTGAAGGTAATGAAGATATTTGTCTGTAATCTGTGGGTGAGAAATAAGAGGACACTCTTGAGTGACCGTGATAAAAGCAGACTTCCTTAAGGGGGGAGAAGTACTTATATGATGTAGGGACCGATGCTATGTAATTATTCTTGCTATTAAAGTCCTTGCATTGTTTTATGGACTTGGAGTAAATGCCATCACTCCCTTTGTTGTCATAGTCGGGTAATTATTGACAGGGCAAGAATTTGCTTATGAGCTACCTTCTTAAAGTAGAAGGGAGGTAAAGATGAGACAACAGAGGATAACAGGCCAGTTGAGTGATGACCTAAGAAAGAAAGATAAACTGCTTTCGGAAATGTTTTGGGAGAAGTGGGCTTGTTACATAGGATCATAGGAAGTTACTAGGCTATTGGCCCTGAGGCCCTTACAACCCTAGCCAAGAATTTAGCCCATGTTACATAGGCGATACAGCCTGTATTCCAAAACTGAGAAGGTGTCATTCTACCAGTTACAGTTAATCACTTTGCAAAATTCATTGGGGTTATAGAGGAGAATAGGTTGCTTATCTCTGGAAAAATAAAATGTTTGTATGCTTGCTAATATTCTTTGTGGCTAGATTTCTAATACTAAAACTGATAATACTAAATATTACAATACATATTTGGTTAGTCCCAACCTTCAACTGACAGGCTCAGCAAGAAGCTATTGGGAAAATATGTGAATTAGAGTCTAAATATATCAACATATCCCCATTGGTATGGTACAAGCAAGAGACCTATAACGTTAAGTTGGGAGAATATTACTCAGTGGAAATTAAACTTAGATGCATTTCTTTTCCGGTGGCCAGAGTCATTAGAGTAGAAAACATTTGGCCAATGACATTGGAAAATAATATTTTAACTCAAATGGTCGAAAACTTATTGTGGATATAAGAAGTAGAGAGATTGATGCCCACATTTTGCATGCTTTCTTATGGAAAGCACTGCTCATTTTTCAGTCTGTGTGGCACAGAGAGATAAAGCCTTGAATGTGAACCAGCTAACCCAAATTCTGTTAGTGGTTTAGGTGCTGGAAGAGCTGGACAGGGGAGGAGGAGAAATAAGCAGCACCCGAGCTGCTAACTGTACTCGTCAGCAAGGTTGCAGTCAACTATGCTATGGAGTCAGGGATCCAAAAATTTTTTTTATTTATTTCTGAAGATGAACTGAAATCTTTAAGCTTTCAAAACTGTCACAAAACCAAGCTGTAGGAGAAAGGTGTTTCAGCAAATTAGTGACAACAAACTGGAACCATCTTCAACAGGAAATAAGATGGTATATACAGGAAAAGTAGTAAATCACCTTAAAGACAAATACACATGCAACCACTTTGTAGGCAAAGGATAATAAATTACATTTTTGGCACCTCACAAGAACTCCTAGATACACATATCGAAAGTGAATCTGTATAATAAGTAGGATAATGTAATATCTGTTGTAAATATTTAAATAAGTAAATGTATTTTTTATGTAAATAGAACTGAAATTCTTCAAGTAATTGTTAACAAGTAACAATATTGAACAGTGTTTTCCTTTTGTCATCTCTGTACTTACCAGTTCTTCTATTCAGTATTTAATGTGTAAAAGCCTTGGCCATGTTCTGACTGAAAATGTTCAGTCCAGCTACCTAGTAAACAAAATGAAAAATAAATAACTTGCCAAGGAAAACAATCTGCCATCATCTTTGTAACTAGCTTTCTAGAAGATGATAGAAAGCATAGGTACTTATACTTGGGAAAGCTTTGTTTTTTGCTGATTTTAAACCAGTTATTGTTGGTGAGTGTGTGTGTTTACTATATGAAACTCTAATTTTATATTGCGTCTTCTGGTTTCTACAACTGACCATGCTGTATCAGATGAATATACGTAAATATCTGTGAAAGCTAGCTGCCCAAGTTATAGGTGTGGTTTGTGAGTGCAGAGGGAACCGAAAAAGTGACTACACTCCTGATGCAAAATCACATGATCTTTTATGACGCACTTTGGGTCATGCTTTATAGAGATATGAAGGGCAAACTTCTCCATATTCAGAAAGAATAACCTCTTTGCGTAAATAAAATAAATAATTTCAGCTAGTTTTGATGTTAGCTTTGTCTTGCCACTCCCTCATCTAGGATGTGGTATGTTTTCAGAATAACACTATACCTTCTTTCTATGATAGCAATATATATAAGCTCCAGTGGAAAACTTCTGCAAGACTAGAGTTTTCTTCAAGAATCTAATAATGTCTTCTCAAAATCTAGACTGAAATGTGTGTTTATTATACAGGCATTCCTAGATCAGTAGTAAAAAATATATTATTGTTTAGATAAATATGCATCCACAAGTTTTTTTGCTTACTGTAACATTGACTACTTAAATTTGCCTCACAGCTAATCAAGCAAAGTAGCTTGCGGTGACAGTTGCTTGTGTTATGTTGCTCAGTTTGTAATGAACCAAGGTTATAAGGCTGCCATGTTAAGATGTCAAAACATGAATTTATGTTCCATAGGTATAGCAATTCTTCAGATATGTGGATGCTGCACAAAATAAATTTTGTTGTGTTATAACACTGTGATAGAAATTAACTGATGATCAAAGCTAGCCAATAATTTTAGAGGCAATGTATTACCAGTCATGTATTCCACTAGATTAACAAATGCCATGAATGGATTTAAAGTAGTACCACTTCTACAACCCCCTAAGCATAAAACATACAAAGGGAATGCAATACTTTGAGTAGTTTGGTGTGCTATGTAAGAAATGTATTTAGTGGCATGCCTATTCTCCTGCTAAACATTTATTTGACCTGATGCATAGCAGCTGCATAGAGATTTGTAGAAGATCCACATCCATAAAGTGGTATCACCCCACAAAATGTGCAAGTTCCATCAAGGACTCCCACAAAGGGAAAATACCTACCCCAGATGACTTTAGTTATTAATTTTATGCTGTTTATTTTTTTTCATCTGAATATAATTTTTTTATTTTATTTTGCTAGGTAATTCATAACGATAATTTATATAAAAAAAGAGTTGTAATATTAGCTTACAAAAGCAGGAGACATGAACTGTTGGAATCCAGAGACTTGAGTGTACTTGAAATCTGTACTATGAGATACAAGGACAGATGGAATAGAACAGCTGACTGCTTGTTGATTTGGGAAGTATGACATCTGTCCCTATTACTGGTGACCCTGGTCTGAAAACTGGCTGAGGTCCAAGAGGGATAGTCTGGATATATGGAACTGACAAGTCATCAGACATATTTTTACCTTAAGAGGAAGGCATGGGAAATTCTGATACAGGTTTATTTATTGGCAAAGGTCTGGAGCTAGTTAGTGACATGTGGGTAGTCTAATCCAAGGCCTTGCTCTCTCTCTCCCTATATATATATATATATATATATATATATATATATATATATATATATATATATATATATATATATATATATATATATAAAAGCTTTTGTAAGGTTCAGGCTGCATTAAGAAATCTGACCCCCATAGCATGATGGTCCTCAGCCTGTGAAATACTGAATGGACACCCCTAAACTGACTTGCAAAGAAGAGTTGTCTCATATTAAAAAAAAAAAGTTAAAGTATACATAGTGTTCTGCTCATTGGTAAACTTGCTGATTGCACATTTTTCACTGTCTATCATTTCCTTAGATACATATCCATACCTTCAACAGACTCCATATAAACGTTATAAATGCCCACAGAACTAGAAACATTCCATTGCCTGTACTAAGCAACTATGAGATCTGTTCCTTTATAATTACAGTCACTGCTCCCACTGTATTGGGACTGTAGCACTTTATTGCCCTATGATGTCTGTTCCTTTATAATTACAGTCACTGCTCCCACTGTATTGGGACTGTAGCACTTTGTTGCCCTATGATGTCTGTTCCTTTATAATTACAGTCACTGCTCCCACTGTATTGGGACTGTAGCACTTTGTTGCCCTATGATGTCTGTTCCTTTATAATTACAGTCACTGCTCCCACTGTATTGGGACTGTAGCACTTTGTTGCCCTTATATTCCTCCTTATTGTTATCTAGATCTGCAGGACTATCAGCTGAGTAAATTCATTTTAAATTACTGATACACCTAGTTTATTTTATAATGTCAGTTGCATGAATTCATTGTGTTTTGATCCAGGTTTGTAGTGTACTGTGCCATTCTATGAAAAATTCCTGTATTGCTACATTTTTCTTGATAAGAAGGCTACTCCAGACTCTTTATTGAAAAATAAAGGATTCTGTTGTTTAAATGTGCTAGAAGTCTTTGTGTTTTTTATTGTTGAGTCCTTATGCTTTAATAGAGTTGTTAAAGTTATAAGAATATTTAAGTTGCGTGCATGCAACTACAGAGTTGCTTTTACTGCAAAAGTCTTAAGCCTCTGATACTTGTTGAGAGAACTGAACCCAGAAAGATTGTGCTGTTTTCCAAATCTGACCTTCTTCCTGTGTTTTGTGTGTGTGTGTGTGTGTGTGTGTGTGTGTGTGTGTGTGTGTGTGTGTGTGTGTGTGTGTGTGTGTGCCTGTAAGGTCTCTAACATCTTCTCTGGCTTTCCATTTTCTGTAAAAAGAGAGTTGAAAATGATATGATGAAGTTCAGGGGTATAGCAAGGATTTTCAAATTTGTACTCGTAGCTCCCAGACTGCTGCCCAACAAGCCACACCCACATTAACACTGCTGACCAAGCCACGCCTCCTTCATATAGCTGATCTCTGAACAGGCCACTGGCAAGTATAAGTCAGGGTGGTAATTACGCAAGCAATAATGCATGACAGGGTATGTGTTAATGTGTAATTACACATTAACACACACTCTGGAGGGCATTATTGCACTTAGACAATGGACTTGCTGCAAAATTGTTGTGTTTTACTTGCTTATTTATTTTAAGTACTATATTATTTTTTTATATATTTTTAATGTAAAATAATTTCTCCACCTACTGTTTCAAACTTGCTGTAGTATACATTAATGGGGTTGGAGGAAGCATTTTGCATCAAATATATATATATATATATATATATATATATATATATATATATATATATATAAAATGTAATACAGTGCTTAAAAAAAAAGCAAGTGCAATGCAACAATTTTACATATAGCCCATTCTCTCTCCCATACACACATACAGTCTCCTCTGCTTTCACACACATACATATACACACACTGTCTCCTCTGCTTTCATACACACATTCACTCACACAAGATCTGTCTCACTCTCTTTCTCAGTCTCCCACAGTCTCCACCTGCTTTCATACACCCATTCAGTATCAGCCTCTCTCGATATCTCTCACAAGCAGTCTACTCTGCTTACATACATGCATTCGCTCACACATCACTCTAACTTTTTCTTACTGTCTCCATCCATCCATCTCTTCCTTTCTCACACACACACACACACACACACACACACACGCACACTCTTGCTACTTTCATGCACCCATTCACACACACATGCAGACAGAAACACACGCACACGATCACACTCTCTCTTACTTACATACATGCATACTCTCTCACACACATGCTGCGTTTTCTTTTTTTCTCTTTATTTTACACTCGCTAAACAGCAAAAGCACTGCTTAATGAGTGTAAAATAATGGCTCGTTCACTCTCACTGACATGCAAGCATACATTCACACACAGACATAAACACACACACACAGACATAAACACACACACGCGCACGCACACACACACACACACACACACACACACACACACACACACACACACACACACACACACACACACACACCTTTTTGTCTTCTTTTTTTACATTTTACACTCGCTAAGCAGCAAAATCACTGCTTAGCGAGCGTAAGATAATGGTGGCCATTCCATTTCCTCAGTCTGAGCTCCATGGCAGCTTGATAAGCAGCTGTGAAGTGGCGGACTGGTTCTTCTCAGCGGGCATTAATTGTACATTAATACCCTGCTGGAGAATGCTCATTCTTCAATCAAGGTATTGATGTATAGTTTGCCCATTGTCTAATTACATGATGAAGCAATGTGAACATTTCATTAAAAACGTTTATCTTCCTTGAGTGAAAAAAACGAAGTACCTTTCTATTTATACTTGGGTAGATCAACCAGTTTGCATCCCAAGATTATTATTCTTCTTCTTTGCAGCTCTAACCCCATAGTAGCTCATTAAATCTCCAATAATGCTATTGAATAAAGAACTGGCAGCCTCTAGGCAATGTCATGGTCTGTAGGTACAACATATTATTAATTAATATAATAAATAAATACATAAAATAAATGTTGTCTTGTACAAGGTTTACTAGACTATATGAATACTTTATTTGCTTCAAGTTTGGATTATTTCTAATTCAAAATTTGTCTCTGGAAGCTCTGACTGTGTGTCAGTTTTTTTCCACTTATGACATACTCAACACCTTTTAAAAAAAGTTATCCCCCACTAAGAAGATTATTTTAACTTTATGTTGGGCAAGCTTACTTTACTTCCCTTTTGAACCAGTAGAGAAAGTGAATTAATACTATCTTTCTTGGAAAGCACTTATATTGTTACCTCTGGTAGAAGGATTTCAGAGGTACAAATTCTCGAGTGTAAATCCCTTTTCCTTAATAATTCCTTATGGATTAATATCACCGTAGACAGTTGCATCAGCAAGGATTCTGAATCAGTCTATACAACTCATTATCTTTAACCAAACAGCCTGAATGAAGATTAACATCAATGAAATAATAATTACAGATGGAACATAATTTATATATATGAAATGCGAATAAACATCTTCTCTTGTAGTACATTACATCTCATATAGCACGCAAACTAATCCATTTTTTGACTCACTCAAGAAATGGAAAGAAAATCTAACAGTAAGTGATCAGTCTGTATATGGTTACTCACTGTATATATATATTTTTGCTATGAAAAAACATCATCAAAGCACAGTAAGAGCTCATTCACTAGGGCTGCAGCTACACATGTAGCATATTTCAGAAGTGGATCCATGCAATATTTTAGAAATTGTCACATGGTCTACTGTACACAGGATCACAAAACACTACAAATATGAAACAGAGTCCAGTTGTTGGACAGGTTCTGTCATGGCATGCATTAAAAAGAAAGCTCTAATCGCCGACTCCCCATTGATTAAATAAAATTGCTTGGGAATCTACCCAGATTTTATGATTAGATGTTATAGTGACCCTCACAAAAGGGGATTGTGCAGTGGTGCCTAAGATACAGATCACAGCAATAACTCTTCACAAACACTCCCCGATATTGACTGTAAAAGTAAACTTTCCCTCCTTATACCCTTCTGAGAATATCATGTATTTTATTTGATTTTTTTACATATATATTGTATGACTAATTAAATTATGTTTTTTCATGTGAAGAAAAATGTATGACTACAGTTGCATTTTCCTCTTATGGTTAGGATGTGTTCAAAGAACAGAAGTAAGCTGCTAGTAATGCTAGTTATATGTCAATGCCTCCCACACCAACCAATGTCCCTTGGAATATCAATGAGACTCTAGTGATGCCTACATAAGGATAGAGGATCATTTACTGAAAATTCTGGCAGGGAAAAGCTGCTGGAAAATCAATGTTCATATTGAAGCTGCTAAAGTTTTACTGCTAGATGGAAAAGTTGCACGTGTGTTGTTGCTTGCTGCTATGGGAACAATGTGCTGATGCTGAAATGGTTTTGTTTGTTTCATTCCCCAAGACTTCAGCCTCTTGGAGAAGGAATGAAACAGTTTTTATTTCTTCTGTTTAATACACATGAACTTCTTCAGAACAGATGGTATACAGCAATACCACACCAGTTATATACTAAAGATCCATCGATTACCTAACCAATGAATAAGTAGATGCCAATTAAGCATTCAAATGAAGTCATAAACTTAAATACCAAACATCAATGAAACAACACCGTCTATAAAACCATATATACATAATATTATGAAAATATGAAAAAATAAAATATATTTTCTTAATAAATCCTATTTTTCAAGAGACACTTGATATTAACAGTCTCATTTAATCCTGGGGCCTGGTCTGCATTAAGAAACACTTGTCATTTAATGTCTTTGATCTCTAAGGCATTATTAAAATTGACAACATACTGTCCCGGATCTATAAAATCCAAAACAACACAAAAACAACTTTCTAAAATTGATACACTCATTGGCATGTTTGTCCAGAGCGTTAATAAAATCCTTACTCTTAATAGCCATTTGATGTTCATAAATTATTTTATACAAAGCTCTAGTAGATTTTCCTACATAGAAACTTTCACAGTGAACACAGAAAGCTAAATAAACCACTCCAGTACTTTTACAACTAAATCTCCTTTTTCTATTTATAGCCTTTCTAAGGTGTTTAAAGTGTACACTTTGTGAAGAATTCAGAAATCTACACTGCTTACAATTGTAACAGGGTATGTCCCCATAGTGTCCCTAACCCCTACATAATGTGAGAAGTCTCCAAACTCTAAAATAGACTTAGTTACCTTCTTATAAATAAATAACTGGTGATGTCCAAGTACCCTCACTAAGTCATTGTTCTCTAATATTAGCTTCCAGTTGTTATCCAAAATCTTCTTAATGTCTTGAGTCAATACAAATAGGAAGAGGAAATGCATTGCCCATAAATGTAGAAGTAAAATTGTTCTCATATCTGTTAGGGACAAATCCACTTATTAATATTGGACCAAATCTATCTGACCTAGCTTCCACAACCTCATCCTTAATACTTGTTAATTTTGAATGAGGGTACCCCCTTTGGACAAACATCGCTATTAGTTTATCTGTTTCCTTAATGAAATTGTCATCATCAGAAATCAACCTACTTAAACGAATGATTTGTCCATGAACTAAATTAATTTTCATGAAAGTAGGATGCATACTCTGAAGGTGCAAAAAATTGTCTGTAAATGTCTCCTTGCAAAAAATAGTGCTTGAGAAAACTTTATTGACAATTTTCTTAGAAATATTAGCATCCAAAAAATTAACTTTAGTATCAGCACTACTTAACACAAACTTCAGCCCGTCACTAATAGAATTAATATTGGTCAGAGTCATCCCTGGAGCCACTCCAAATAAAGAACAAATCATCAATGCACCTCCTATAAAAGGAGACATATTTAAAACCTTATAATTTTGTCAAGACTGACTGTCCCCACCAGCTTAATACTAAAATAGCAAAAGCTGGTGCCATCTTAGCACCCATTGTTACACCACATTTCTGATGGCATATTCTTTGATCAAACGTAAAAAAATATATTTTTAGCACTAGATTCAGTAATAGACAGTATTAACCTTAATTTGCCCAAATTGATGTCATGTATCAAATAATTTTTAACAAACTGGATGCCCAAATCCTGATCGATGGATGTATATAATGAAACTATATCAGTGGTTACCAACATGGTTATCATTTCTGTGAACTTATAATTCTTAATTAAGTCCAAAAATTGCCATGAATCTTTAAGCAAGAATTTTGTCTTTAAAGTAAGAGGATTCAACAAATTGTCCATATGTGACAAAGTGATGATCTTGCCTTTCTTTGCCAAAACTATAGGCTTAAAAGGCGGATTATACAAATCTTTGTGGATTTTAGGTATTCCAAAAAGAGTACCTAATAATGACTCTTCCACAAAGAGAAACTCAAAGGTAAACAGATTAATGTCACTCTGATTTAATAACTCCATTAAACAATTGTCAATTTTAGCAAAACTTCTATTAACATATTATTTATTGACTGACTGATAGTTGTTTTTATCATTTAACAATCTGTTACTGGATCTGTTGTAATCCAAAACACTCATAACAACCATCCCATTTCCCTTATCAGCTTTCATAAAACAATATTTTTTACAATTCTTAAGGGATCTTAAAGCTGTAATTTCACTGATGGTCAAATTATAAATTCTCTTATTCTTTCTTGTGTTACATAATTGTCTGATATCTTTTTCACACAATACAGAAACATATCTAAAGTGGAAATTAATCTTGGATTAATACAACTTGATTTCCTACATATTGAATCAGAAGTTTGTTGAATACCATCAAAAGCATATTTAGGGTTCAATTTTGTGACATATTTTAAATCAGTAACTGTGTCAGTATTGGGGGTTCTGACTGAAGGTACAAAAGAAAATCCTTTCTCCAAAACAATTTGTTCATTGGTGAGCTGTAAATCACTAAGGTTGAAGACCTTACTTAGCGGGACTACCTGTTGTGACTCTTCCCTTTTCTCTTCGGTCCCAAGTTCAACCTCCTTTTGCCCTTGCCACCGGCATTGTTCTCCAACGATGGTCTCAACTGAAAAGAAAAGAGCCACCCTTCACAGTATCAGTCAAATCAATAGAATTACTTGTGGCTTCACCACCACCATCACTGTTATTAAAAGTGACTGTATCAGAGTTACTAGTGACCTTTAAAGCATAAACTGAATTGTTACCATATGAATACCAAATGTGACTTGTATTTTGCATGAAGAATGCCTGCAGACTGTCCTTCTTACATATCCTGTAGGCAATCCTTTATGCTTTCAGTGAACTTTTTATTCCCGCTGACCTTGAGGACAATGCATATCACCTTGCCAGTGTTTTTCATAGCAAACATGGCATTTCAGAATCCTGATTGTCTTTTTTGTCAACATGTTTTACAAATGGAGTTTAGAAATTTTACTTTATTTATATATTGAAAAATGCAATTGACAGCCTCATTTCATACACTTTATGGCTCTCTCTTGAATTTAAGAGACTAGTTTACCTCCGTTATAAACTTATATGTGGAACAGAAGTCTGTTTATCTGTTTTAGTTCATGTCCATGTAATGCAAATTGCTTATTCTCAAGCACCTTAACTCCTTTGAAGGATTCCTATTGTAAAGTTTTCAATATAGGAAACACGTACCCTCTTTTCAAGATTACGTGTGACATATTTTACTTAGAATAAATGAATTAGTTGCTTCTTCTGATTTCCTTTCCAAATTAGGCACCCACCCACTTGTGCAACTTTTGCTTGATATGTAATCAGTGTTCCACTTACGTTCTGTATACTCTTATTATTTCAACAATACTCTATTGAACAGGTGTAAACTTTGTTTTATTACAAAATATTGATTACTTTCTCTTGGTTAATCATAGTTGATTGTCTGTTGTTAGATCTTTCAAAGATTGGATTCTTCTCTATTATAGCGTTTCAGTGTTGCATTTGTGGGCACAGTTGTCCTACATTTAGGTTTTGGAACAGGTCCAAGGTTCTCTGAACATTCCTGTGAGACTTAGCAGCATCTAATTTCAAGCTACTGTTTTCAAGGTATACTGATTTGCAACACTACTAAAGACCCTAGTGACTTCCCATTTATATTTGTAAATTCTTATACTGAAGCTTTCCTTCAGGACTGATTCTATACTTCCTTACAGCTGTTTCAACTTTTGATAGTTGCAATTAGTGATAGAAAGTGTTGTGAGACCTTATCTAGACACAGTGCAAAGATCTTATTTACTGAGATCAGCAGACACACAATTGTATTATAACTGGTCATTTACTTGGTTTCATGAAAGCTGGCATATACAATTGTCTTTGAGATTATCCTGTGTAATGTGTCCTCACTTCAATTTTTTTTCTTTTTTTTATTTGTTTCCTACTGTCATCAGTTTGATCATCAGACTCATTTATGTAGTCTTCTTCTAGATTGTACACCACTCCGCATCACCCAGTGGGGGGGGGGGGGTCCTACCTTCCCAGTTTACTGCCATAGTTTTGAAGGTGAGAATTGCCACCAAATGTCAGTCATCTGTGATTTGCATTAATCTTTTTCGTTATGCCCTTAGAATATCTCTAGTCTGGTTTTGCATATCTAACATTAATCTGATGCGCCAGCAGCCTCCTTACTTAATAATTTTTAGCCATGCGGTTACCATGCAGGCTGGCTCAATAACTTTGTGCCAGGGGCTAATTTTCTGGTTTCTACCAGAAGGCTCTTCTGTAGCAGAAGATCTTTGTTCTTTTCCCTCAGGAGAACCAACCATCAGCTGTCTAGTCCTAACCATCCTTTCAGCTCTTAAGGTGCCAGATCTTCTATTCTAACCCAGATCACCTGCAACATAGTCAGATCTCCAACATCTAGGCCTGTAGAGCCGGCTCAAATATTTTTGAGCTATCCTTTATTTGTCAGTTTCACTGAATGCCACAAGTAAACTACCTCATGGCTAATGTTGGACTAAACTGGCCAAACTAAACTAAAACTAAACTAAGCTGGGACGGCACAGTGGTGCAGCGGTAGTGTTGTCGCGTCACAGCAAGAGGTTCTCCGGTTCAGTTCTTGGCTGGAATGTCATCTGTGTGGAGTCTGCATGCCTTCCCTGCATTCGTGTGGGTTTCTTCTGGGTGCTCTGGTTTCCTTCCACATTTCAAAGACGCATCTGGAACATTTCTTTGGCTTTGTTCCAAGTCGGACTTTCCCAGTAAACAAATGTTAAAATGAACAAAATAAAAATAAATGTTTATAAAATGCTCAAGTTTGGATTCTCAAGATTACTAGTCTGGATTTTTGTCCACATTTAAGGAATTATGTGAATATGATTCAGGAAGTGCTTGCTATAACAGTGTGTCTTTGAGGGAGAAGTAGATTGTGCTAGAAAGAAATATATATCTTTTTGCATGCAGTTTGTCAAATTGCAAAGTGGTTATGCATCCTAAACTTGTATATTAGAGTCAGTCATGCTCACTTCTTTTTGTGAGATGTTTTTTCCAGGAGGAAAAATATGTTTTTGTTGACACAACATATTATTTACTTATCTAATTGTTTCATATTAATATATTTTTTTCTTTTGAAGTCACCCATTTCATCTGATTTCGTACTACACAATAGACAACACACATATTAAGAGAGGCACTACAGTATCTGGATTAAAAGGCACCATAGAATAGGGCCTGCTAGGAGAGACATACTGGAATTTATACTTGCCAAAGTGAAAAGTCTCATAGTTAAGGAATTACTACAGGAAAACTCTCCTTCAGGCATCTGCTTTTAAGATAAGTACTTGCCCAACAATGGTTTCCCTGCTCTGCTGTGGTGTTTATTTATGTGCATTAAAAATGAGCACTGCAGAGATATTGGCTTTGAAATGGTTATTGAGAACTATGTAATAGATTCATAGATTCTTGCTATGCTTTTGATCCATGAGGATCTTTTGAAGCATAGTCATGCATTTCCAAGAAGTTTATAGCCCTTGTATTAAACATAGGAATAACCCAGATCCCTTGTATTTTAAGCACAAATAGTCCAGAGCCCAGACATTTACATGTTTTCTCTATCAATAAGAGACAAAATTGCTAAACCAGGTGTGAATTTGTGGTTTCCTCTCAATTCACCCAGGTTATGATTGAGTAGAGTAGATAAGTTCTTTGTTTTATGTGGAGAGGAGGCCAATTCCAGAGCAGTGGCATTCTCTGTGTTTCATGTATATCCCACTGTCATCTTCTGCTTATGTTGCAGTAGAGGTTAAGCTGTCTTGAGTGGGTACTTCTGCTGCCACTGGACTTCCAGATGTGGAATACTTCTGAAAGGATGGGGTCAGCTGAGGCACTGTAAATGAGGCAGCGATCACCTCTCAGTCAGCTGTAAGACTCCTAGCTAGAAGAGGGACAGAGCTTTGAAGATGGTCAGTGTAGCTCTCATGAGATAGGCCCTTGATCTTCTTGGTGAGAAAGTATTGTGGACTTTCAAGTTGTCAGGTGTCTGGAAGGGTACATACTGAAGGGGACATTATACTCAATGAGCGGCCTAATGAGTTCTAAATGCAGTGGCATGACCACTTCCCTAGAGCTGGACCCCATACTCTTACTAATAAGCTACACGGTAAAGAAGAAGTTTCTTACGATTGTGGATATATGGTGATCGAAAAACAGTTCCATTGCCTGTGTAGGTTCCCAGGTCTTTAACTACTGGATCAATTTTTAGGAGTGTATTGTCAGTGTGGTAGTTGCATCTGATATCATACTTGCCCATAGGATACTGTTATACACTTATTGGCATTTATTTTCCGGTTATGACACCAGCTACTTGCTTTGGAAAAGACCTCTTGGAGGATCTTGGTGTCCTCTGGAGAGTTTATGATGGTCCCAAGTTTACAGTCCTCTGCAGACTTGGTCAGCCATGAACTTAAAACTTTGTAAGTAATATTGTTTTGAAATATTGCAAAATTATATGCATAATTTTCATAAATCCTGCAATATCAAAAAACAGCAGCATGCTATCCCTTGTTGTCATACGTCATTGGAAAGTTCTGGTAAAACATTGTATCACTGATATCCTGGCTCTATCTTGCACACTTACAGAGATATTGGCACTCTGTAAGTGTGCAATATTTCAAAACAATATTATTTACGATACCATTTATGTTCAATGCCAATATTGTGTGCCTTCATGTTTTCTATAATATGACACCATGTGTTCACCTGTAGTTCACACAGCTTTTATGAAAATAACACTTTTATGAAAATATTACTAATAGTCATAACTGCTTTACCTGATCAACATTTATATCTCAGAGTGTCTTCACATTATTCAATATGATTTAATGTAATTTTTTACTAACACTCACCGTGTGAATACACCACCTCAAAAAGACATTATCATAATCTATTTTTGCATTATTTATTTAAACATTGAAATGTCTTTTTTTTTTTTACTTTTAGTAAATGCTCCTTAATGACTCCCTATCTGCACATCCCATGCTGAAGATGTCACTGTCATGATTACCAAATTATATCAGTTCATACATGTCACGGTGCTGCCTAAGTTTTGTGTATGTATCATTACTAAGACTTCAGAAATTAGACTTTGAAAGCTGTGATGGGTGTGCTCATTTAAGAAGTACAGGGACGTGCCCTGTATATAATAGTATACTCTTAACAGGATACACAGGAACTCTGCTTTCCTGACAGCTATACTCCTATAGGAAGTAATGAGTTAGTGGGCAGGATCGGCCCTTAACAAAACTGGACTGACTTGCATCAAGAGTTTGTAGGTTACCTATATCCTTATTTATTAATTCCATAATGATCCTTTTCTTTCCACTGATGAGGTTAATCAGATTTATGGATCCATAATTACCTAGATCTGTTGATATACCACCTTTATGTGGGGGGATGACTGTTGCTGTCATCCATTCATCTGGGCGCAAAGCCTGTTTTGCAGCTGATATTGAATAGCCTCTGTAGGAGGTTTGTCAAGTCCTGTTTCAGGCTGGTCAAGAGACATCCGGATGTGTTATCTGGCCCCATAGATCAGCATTCTAGTCCTTGGACAGTGCTTCGAGGATTTGTTCTTGGGAGATTTGAAGGGGATGTGACTGTCCATATGGGATCTGGGAATGTGGGGAAGGAAGGGGTGACAATGCAGCCAAATGTATCCACTAGCAGTTTGGCTGTATCTTCTAGGTCTGAGCATGTGATATATTTTGCTATCAGTTCTGTGCGGTGCTGAGAAATTTTTTTGTGGTTTCTAACATAGTTTATGAAGTAAGTATTCTTTAACCAGTAGCTGAATGTGCTATTAAATATAATTATTTATATGCATTTTAGTTCACAAACTTGTTTTGCATTATAATAATATAACAGCTGTGCATATAACAATAGAGTTTAGTTTAATGTACCATTGTCAGACTTATACATATATTTATATATCCTTTTTTTTCCTCCCACCAACCATCAGCCTGCCAGTGACCCATTCGGCCTTTTAGTTCCCACCCTCCATAGGCTGTGTTCTGGTCATTGTATGTTATCGTCCAGTCATCCTTTAAGTTTTCTGATTAAGTCCCTGATCCCACATATTGGCCCATGGATTTAACCCATACTGCAGCCATCCCAGACAGACATATGCTTTACTATATATACCAGTCTCTGGGTGTAGTCTGTGCTGCTTGGAGTGCACACCCCTATGGTAGCCCAAATGCTATGTGCTCCTGCATTACAGGAGGAAGCCTAACTGTATCCCACATGCAGGATGGCTGATCTGGGATCAGCTGCTTACTCCCATTCTTCCATATTGGCTCCTGTAGTCGATCCTGGCCTGGGTCATCTGGATTGCAATCAAGGCTTCATTACTCTCTGCAAAACAGATTCCGCACAGGAATGGATTTGTGCAGTTTGGGTCTACCTTCATTGTTGTTTTTCCTAGGCTTGGTGTTTTATGAATTAGAGTAGACTGAGACCCCCATTTTTTGTTGGGGGAATGTTATTTTATTTTTATTTATGTGACATTTGTTGACTGGGATAGTCCGACTGGGTCAAATGCCTTTTTCATGGAGGCCTTGGGAGAAAAGCTCCGGAGTACAGATGATAATAAAAATCATCATTACAGTACATGTGCAATACGATGATAAATGCAAGGCCCTACATCAATAAGCTATAACAGATGACGAATACAGCAGGTATGTAATACCATGACAGTTGTCAGCAGAAGCATTTATGGTAATGAAGGAAGAGAGATTTAATTACGGTTAGTGTTTGAAGCAGATGGTAATGTAAGTGACATCTGCTAGAGGGATAGTAGATAATTCTATGAAAGTAGCAAGACTGAGGATAGCATACAGTGTGTTGATCAGCCAGAAAGAAAGGTGGTGAGCAGGAGGAGGAGGAGGAGGAGGAGGTTTTTAGACTGTACTGCGGAGGTCAAGAAGTGATGAGTGATGTTAGGTCAATGGAACGTACAGTAGAAGTCAGAGATAAGTGAATTAAGTCAGACAAGATAAGCTGAAGCTGCTTACCGCATTGTCAAGCCACAGAATGCTCAGCATAGGATGATCATGTTGAAAGCTATGAAGTGAAATTTTTGCAAAGTTTCTCTTTTAAAGTGCAGCCCAGCTTACAGCCTGTGGTTAAATCACTTGATTGTCTGACTACAGAGAAGAGTTTTATGTTCCCCAGTATGATTAAAATAAAAAAGTGATCTGCAAGTTGATTAAGAGCCAGATGGAATAGAAACTCTATAATAGTATATGGTTCTGATTTTCCTGTGGTAGAGTGAGTTTGATAATCAAAGAATACTATTCAATTTGCTGTTTCTAAAGAAAGGTTTATGTTTTAAAGCCTAGGTGGGGGCTTTCATAGGTTACAGAGTAAAGCTAACAATTATAAATGTGACGGAAAAGCTTTGTTTAATTATGGCTGTATGTCTGGCAAAGCAGGCTCAGTGATGCTGACTGCTGATATAGCAAACTTTTCTATTTATATTTTTATTTGCCGAATATGATCCAAAAATACCCATCCTGTATAAAGTATGGATCAGACAATAAGATGCCAGTAATATCAAGATATCATGGTTTAAAATGAGTATAACTTGGCAGTTTGTCACATGTTACTGTTTGTTCTGCCAGTGAATGAGGAATCTGTTAGCTCATCTGTGTATGTGAACTGGGGGATCCGGATAATGATTATTTTTTCATACATTTAAGCCCATTTGGTCTCAGTCAAGATACTGACCGATAGCTTGATGGCATTTATTTATATAGGCTTGTCATTCAGATACCTTTGCTCCCTGCATCCTCTAACTAATATAACTAACTCTGGGGTCGCCAATCTTTCGGGTAAATTATAACTATTTTCAGAAAGCTTCCTGTTTATCCTCTGGCCCCAGACAAATGGGCCCTGGTGTATCTGGCTGTGGCAAAGTGACCAGGTACTGTAATGAGACTGGATGACCTACTTAGTTGTCAGATGAATAAACAAGCCGTAAGACAGTTGGGAAAGGTGGGTATAGCTAAGACATAACTGATGCATGCACCTTTGGAGAGTAATAATATAAGGCCAGTGTCTGAATTTCTTCCTAAGTCTAGATCACCTGCTATGTGTCCTGTGCACATCTCCATGTCTCTTGTACTTTTTAAATGGACTAATGCTGTTATTTAAAAAAATCAAACTAATTCTACATGAATATGTTTAACAGATACCTTCAAGTGACTGAGGTTGACATCATTGCACCAAGCAATCACAGAAAGACAGAACAGTGAATGCATGTATATATAAGTAATTCTTTGTATTTCTGTATGTGTACATGAGAAGTGTATGCGTGTATATATAAGTAAGTCTTTGTATTTCTGTATGTGTACATGGGAAAACAGAGTTAATTTGTGTGTTTACATATGTCTGAATACTGTTTTTTAAATTTATCAGAGATTTATGTATTTTACTATTTGGCGGTGGTGGTGCTGTGGTAGCATTGTCACCTCACAGTAAGACGCTGTCCGGTTCGATTCTAAGCTAGAGCGTCTTCTGCATGGTGGAGACATGCATGAATGAGCGTACCTTCATTGACGGTTGTGCGTCAGGGCTGGTAACTCGGCATGTAAAAATCAACTACCAATCATTAGCGGATCGGAGTTCCGCTGTGGCAACCCCTAACCGGGAAAAGCCGAAAGACACAACAACTATTTGGCATGCAAACATCTGTCAGTACACCCCCACACACACACACACAAGCAATATTTTCTTTTGCTTTGTTCTATTTACCTAATTTTCAAAGCACTGAATTTTGACCATAAAATACGGAACTTTAAAACTGTGCTGAGTTCTTTCAGTTCTTTCTGGTAGAATAAACTTCAGTTAAAACTTATTTCATTCTGCATCCTAAGGGCCAGTTGTCTAGCAAGCTAAGATGGCAAAAAAAAAAAAACATTATCACCAACTCCATTTTTCCCATTTTCAACATGGGGTTGGGGTGTCATGTCAACTGTCACTATCTTTCTAATCAATGCCACTCTCTTGCCTTCTTCAACACTCATGTTTGACTGTTGCAGGTCTTCTCTCAAACAGTCCAGCCACCTCTCTGCTGGACACCCTCATTTCCTTTTGCCTTCTTCCTGTCTGTCCCAAATTATCTTCACCAGATTGACTTTTGCTTTTCTGCACATATGCCCAAACCACCATAATCTGTTCTCTTTGACCTTTTCTGCAACTGGACCTACTTTGGTTTCTGCTCTATGTCTTCATTTCTTCATCTGCCCCACAGTGTGCATCCTACCACCTGTCTAAGCTTCATTAACTGCTTCATAGTGTGCATCCTATTACATGTCCCACGCAATTTAAAACCACCTCCTCAATGCAAAAATTCTACAAAACCTGGTGACATTGCCAAATAGAATAAGTAATTCAGCTACCAAACACTATATTGCTCACTCTGAAACCTAAATACATATGTATACTGTACCCTGACCTCTGCATGGGAACTACAACATCACACCATGTCCTTTAAATGGCAGCAACAAGTAGCAGTGCCCTAGTGATCGAATACCATAGTAATTCAATTTATTGTCAAAAGCAAATGTTAATGTGGGAGGATTGCTTCCTAGATACCCTAAAATGGGGCTTCATACCTTCTTACTTATACTTCATACCTTCTTACTTATATATACTAACTCTGTGATCACAGCACCACAACCAAAGGGAAATCACAAAGTGGTATACAAAACTAAATATCAGCAAACTATGGCAGAAGTTCATAAACTGTGACATTGACAGTTAGTGTCACCTCTTCACAAGGTATGTATAAGACAGCTTACAGGGAAAAAATATATGTGTGTGTGCGAGCGCGCCCAAGTGTGGGTGTGTGTGTGCGAGTCTTTGTGCGCGCGAGTGTGTGGGTGGGTGTTTGCGAGTGTGCACGTGTGTGTATATATATACATAGATGTATGTATCTATATATATATATATATATATATATATATATATATATATATATATATGTATATATATTTACCTTTCTAAACTTGAATCACAGTGGTCCGAGTGCTCATATGAGTGACTCAAAACCATGAAAGTGAAAACGTCGACAGTCCTTAATGTTCGAAAAACAGCAAATCGAAAAGCAGAGTCGCTGTTTTTCGAACATTGTCAAACAAAAAAAAAACGAAGTGTAAAGCAAGGGGGCAAGCCCCCCACACCCCCCTGCTTTATTATTCTAATTCCGAGATTGCACTACAGTAGGGAAAGTAACCATTTCCCAATTCCTACTATAGTGCAATCTGCCCTAGAATGTCGAATGTGCAATGAGCGAATCTCACTTTCCATTTGCTCATTGCACATTCAAACCTTTTTCCGTTTGGAGTTTGCAAACTTTGTAAACTGCCTTTCGGAAAATTGCTGTTCGCCCTTGTGCAATACGCACATGTAAAGGTAAATCATATATATATATATATCTACATATATATATATATATATCTACATATATATATATATATATATATATATATATCTTTCTTTCTCTATATATATATATGTATATATATATATATATATATATATATATATATATATATACATATATATATATATATATATATATATACACACACACTGTATGTGGAACTGAATTAAGCTGAATCCATATATGGTTGACATCTGTTTAGTCAACAAAATTTGGTTGACTACACAATGGTTGGATGTGTGAGATCACAAAATTCTTTGGGTTGAGAAAAATGCCATTTGCTCAACATTTTGTGATCTCACAAGTATTATATATAATTAGCATGGGATGTGAAGGTGAAGGGGGACTTGTCCCACCTCTCCTGCAATAAACAGTGTTTTATTCCATTATATTAATTTTATTTGCATGTGCCACGATTATTTTTCGGAACATATGTAGTAACATGAAAATAATGTTGTGAGCTTCGACATTTGGACTGTTGAAGAAATTAATATATATAAATGCTGTTAGAAGATTCTTCTCTGAATGCATTCCATTGTATGATATTCATTAGTTGTATAGTTGGTTAAATTATGTAACGGTTGTGCTTCAGCAGTTTGGCTGTTCCATAATTCATGTCTTTTTTCTCCTCCTATGAGGTTGTATGACCCTGGACTATGTAGACTTTATTTCAGGGGGGGGGGGGGGTTGGGAGCAATTGTAACCTGTTGGTTTGCATTTTTTGATTACTTTTTAAATTATTTAATTGGCAATAATGGTAAGCGGCAATAAGTTTGTTCAATGTTTTGTGATTTGAGAAATTTCCTTTGCGATTATTCATTATATTCTCACATATAGGAGTGTCTCATCAAATGGTGAATGCAAATAAGGGCAAAGTAAGAAAGAACAAGCATTTTAGTCTGAAACTAAAATGATCAAAAATGACAGAAAATAAATCTATTTTTTTTAAGGGAACTAAGGCCCACTGCAGTCCCGACACCCGCTGCCAATTATATATACCAACTCCAAGATCACACAACAGCAGGGTAGAAGCAGACTCCATGTCCCCTCTGCATTGAGATCTCATACAAAAGGTTTGCCACTAAAACTCCATTGAAAATACTGTTCACTCTTATGAGCCATTCAGTCTTATTTATAGACATAAGTGTTCAATCTTATGAGCGTTGGCTAAATTGACCTGCATCCATACACACACGCACGGACACATGCATGCACATATATGTTTTGCCCATGTATTTAGTGTGTCTGACCTATATAATCAAACAACCACAAATTTGAATCACAAAATACCTAAAAAATCAAAACTCAAAAGAAACAAAATAAATAAATGAATAACTATTTTGCTCCTTTTCACGCCTTCCCCTGCTACTTATATATACTGACTCCGAAATCACAAAACAGTGGATAAAGGACAAATTCTCAATTCCCACTGTATTTTTTACATTTATTTTTATATACTTTAATACCTGCAAATGTACTGCCTTTGAACAATATAATTGGATTACTCAGACTGGAAAATGGATCTGTCAAGCTAGAAGGCAACAATGCAGTAATGAGAAGTGCTTTTATTGCTGTTTTGCCCATGTATTTAGATGGATCCAGCTTTTGAAAGACAGTATATTATATAAAAATATACAACTATACAGCAGTTGCTAGAAGAGTGGTATTTAAACAAACTTTTGGAGATGTTTAAGGCCATCAGATTCTCATTATGCACACTTAGATCTCAGAGTTATATCCCAGAAAAGATAATCTAATAATAGTTTTTAAACATAATAATATTATGGGTAGCAGAGTGGTAAATGTAATGAAACAAGTATCTTTACCACCTAATAGCAAGAGGCTCTGGTGGTCAGTTCTCAGCTATGGTACCTTTTCTGCAGAGTCCACATATCTTTCCTGGGTGCTGAAGTTTCCTTCCACCTTCCAAAGGCATGCAGTAGTTTAACTCACATTCCTCCATATGACAAGTATTTGTGCATGTGTATGTGCACATATACATGTATGTCTAGATTGTCATTTGATGTGCATGTGCATTCTGCAACTGACTGGTACCCAGTCCATAATGATCTTCAAATTCTTGTAGCCTGTGGCTGCTGGGATAGACTTCATCATCTCCACATGTGTGGATAATATCAACATAGCTTTGAAAAGGTCACATAGCATTATAAAAAGTAGCCATCATTGTTCCATAGGAAAGATGAATCCATAGAGAAATATAGCATGACTTTGTAGAAAGAAAACACTTGTCTGAAAATAAGGTTGGTTGTTAATAAGTTTTGAGACCATAATCCAGCCACAGAAAAGCCATTTAATACTACTTATACTGTCTTAATTAATGCTATTGTAATTAATGGAGCACAAGTCAACTCAGAAACAAAATAATTTATATTTGCAGCTGCCATTGTATGAAACACTAATACAATTTAATTTTCTTAAGTATGCTGACATCTGGAGATTGCATCAAGTAAATATGATGGTATAATTAGAACAGAATCTATGCAACTTGAAAATAACATAATCGTGTTATGTTGAAATGAAAAGTAACTATACGGCATGACAGTTTAGATATAGTTTAACCCAGCTTGGACTATATTAAGTATGCAGGTAATTCACTATCTAAAAACAAAGCAGATTTATAAATGTTGTACTAATAAAATTTGATGTGGCATTTCAGGACTGGTTAGTACCACCTGTATGCAACTTTCATATTAATTTTACCATAAATAACTTGCAACCCTTTCTAATATGGTTACAGTTAAAATTATTTTGAATATTAAAGGAATACAAAAATCCTAAGCTTTTGTATATATTATTTACAAAACTATGATTGATCAGCAAACAGAATGGCTATTACCACAGTCATAGGATCATAGGATAAGGCAACTGAGCTGCAAGGCCATTTCCCCCTTGCCAGTACGTGGCGTTAGGCCTTACCTCTCCTTTCAAATAGGGCCAGCCCAGTCGTATCAAGGGTGAATTTATGAATGTCCATCCAGTTGTGAAGCTGCTTTTTAAAGGTAGACAGTGTGTTACACTGCTTAACCTGGAGAAGCAGCTTGTTCCAGAAAAGGAGGGGGGGTAGGTGTTGCATGACAAATCTATACCTCCTATTGTGTTTATTTATTTATTGCAGTAGGGTTACAGCAGTATTCATACGGCTGGCATCCATTCGTATATTCTATTATAGGATCATAGGAAATTACTAGGCTACTAGCCCTGAAACCCTTACAAGCCTAGCCAAGAATTTAGCCCCATGTTCCAGTTATTAATCTGTGAAGAGTAGTGCTAAATCATTTTGCAAATAAGGTCGGCAGAGGTCATTCATGCTGACTACGGAAACAGAGCTGTTTTGATAAATATGCCTGCCTGTGGCAAAAGCGAAAAGTACTTAAGGGATAAGCATCAATGAGAAAAGCTATTACTTTGATTAGGTGCCTTAGACATTAGTGTATTACTACATTTCATAGAGATAAATGTAAAATGGCCTCATCTGCATACAAAATGGATAAAGGACCCTGACCTTATGGGAGTTGAGAGCACCATATTACCAGGGGATTACACAAGTTAAGCAGACAATTAATTAGAAAACTGCAGACTTTTTAAAGGAAGCAAAAATAATAGAAATGAGGTGAGTGCACTTCAAGAAATGTTTTATTCATATGATGGGCCTACTACTACAATAGTGCAGAGCTGTATTTTGTAAATGAAAAATCATTACAGAAACAGTGGAAATAATTCATGATCACTTAGAAAATCATTTTCTTTGACATCTTTTAGGGATTGTGCATATGTGGTAGAAGTACTGGGTTGGCGAGGATGTTTTGCTGGCTACACGTGTCTTTGAGAAGATTTGTAGTGGCTAATGAAAGGATGGATGGGTTAACAAACTGCTTTCTTTACTTGAGTGTACTCTGCATGTGTCTATATAATGGGGGCTGTATCACATCTGTTTTTTGTCACAGTAATGCAAGTTTGTGGATTAAAAAGTAGCTATAATAGGCACAGGTACGATTTTTTAAATGAATGTGCAGACGGATATGAATCATTAGTATGTACATTACTTTATACAATTTCTCATTAACATGGCATTATAGTTAATTTGCTTATACTAATTCATGGGTACCATACATTCATGTAAATGGCCTCCATGAATTGCCTCTTAGCTATGCTTATTCCCGGAGATTAAAGATAACTATAATGCATTCACTGAATGACTGTGAGTACTGTCCTTAGATATCTGGCCTTATTGTTAGTTGGAACATTTGATTTATTGAAATACAGTAGTTATTGGACTGCTGGATCCCTTAAAGCCCTCTAGGCAAGGTATATCACACCTACGAAGTCTGTATGAAACTAGTATGGAGAAAATGCCTCCAGACTTTCTTGGTAGTTTAGATATTAAGTCCATGATTTTTTAGTTACAAACTCCTGGGGACTTTCCAATTGCTTGATATGCTTAATGAAGGGGGGGGGGGCTGCCCTGGGTGCAAAGTGTTAGCGGGAATGATAGTGAGATTCTGATTGGTTGTCAGTGCTTACCAGTGTAGTGCTCCATGTGTGTAGCTGATTTTTCTTTTTTTTTTTTGTTGCTCCTCAAGTTGAGAGGAGGTGCCAGATCAGAGGACGGCATTGGGTGCAAAAATGTGTGGAGTACAAGGAGGTGAGGACTTATGGTCTGGTCGAAATACCTTTTGCCATGTGCTGTACAAGTAAAAGTATTTTCTGACTGCAGTTGCAATGTGATGGTCCAGCATGAGGGAGCTGTTTTCCATCAGTACAAGGTCTCTCACAAACCTTTCATTTTGAAGTGTTGTTTTATCTATGCTATAAGCTGGAGCTAGGAGCGGCTTACTACAATGTTGCACTTTTTGGCACTGGGTTTGAGCCCATTTTGAGCCCATTTTAGCACACCAGCTATTGACAAGTGTAAACACCTGTTGTAGTACCTGTGTGTCAGAGGGCAGCCTAATTCTGACTCCCAGTTGACAATCATCCACAAATTTTGTTAACTAGAGATCCTTGTTTGATAATTGGAGATCTGGGCAATAGATATCAAATAGCTGAGGTCCTAGCACATATCCTTGAAGAGCTTCAAGGGTGAACTCCTTGTTCTTTGGGGGTGCATCCCCACTCTTAGTGTGCGAGTCTTGTCCCTAAGCCAGTTGGTTGTCCACCTGACCTAATATGAGCCAATCTGGAGCTCCTTCAGCTTGTTTATTATAGTTGCATGTGGTGTGGTATTGAATGCCCTGTCAAAGTCAAGGTACTCAGCTTGCCCACAACCTACAGCCTGAATAATATTCTCAAAGAAGTTCAAAAGGGTCATTAGACAGGTTCTATCCTTGACAAAGCTAAATGGTTGGTGGTTGAGACTGATGAACTTTATGATATTGTTGTTAATTACATTGGTTATGATATGTTTCATGGCTTTGTGTATGTGACTTTTTTGGGTTCATAGGTCAGTAATTTCCAATGTCAGTGGTAGGGCCACCCTTGTGGAGTGACATCACAACAGCCACTCCCATGGGGCATAGCCAGTTGGTATGCTCAGGTTGAAGAGGCTGAGGAGTGAGTCCACCAATACTTGTTTAATTCTGTCAATTAGGCAATTGATAATGCCGTCAGGTACCGAGGATGATTTATTCTTCATTTTGGAGAGTACCTTTAGTACATGTTCTTTCATGATGATTGGTGGCTTTATTCTATTAGGAATAGGTGGGCTTGGAATAGATGCCTTCAATATTTTGGCAATATCCACTGGATCTGAGTAGGTAGCATCATCATGAATAAATTGGAGCAATGTTGGGTGTTATTTCTTATTATCCTGCAGCTAGCCTGAGTTCATGGGATGCCTTCATTTTTCTTATGTCCTTTTTTAGTTTTTTATCTAACTGTTATATTCTCCATAATGCAGGTTCTTTATTCATCTTATATATGTTTGTTTCTTTTTTATGCTTGAGGATCAACATGCGGGTTTGCTTTTAAATCTCTCTGTATACCTAGATCTAGTTGGGACTGTCAGTTTAATACATTTGTCCAGGTGTGAGTAAAACTTGTCTGCATAACTCTTTGCAGTATCAGCATTATAAGTAATATAGTACAATACTTCAGTGGAGGGACTTCTTCATAGAAGTTCAGTAGATTTGTGTATTTAATGTCCATGAATTATGTGGTATTTGTATCTGATTGTGTGGAGATTATGATAGAGGAGGTTATTAGTTTGTGGTCTGACTTGACCAGTGAGGGAAATACTTTGGGGAAGGTATATACAGATGCTATGTTTGTATGACCAGATCAAGTATATTCTGTTCTTATCTAGTGGTTTCATTAACAATCTGTTCCAGAGAGTTCATGTTTAAAAAAAAATGTTGTGCATAGCCTACGTTGGTGATATAGGTCCTCCAGTTAATCATCGAGTAGTTAAAATCACCTAGGATAACAGTGATCCTAATGGAAGTTTATCAGTAATATTTGGGAATGATGAGTGATTTTCTGGAGACATACAGGGGTCCTGTAGCATGCTTTGAACTGACAGATGATCTTATTTAGCATGATTTGAATCTCTGTAAGTTTTACCTGAGGGTCTTTAGGTATCTGACTCAAGTTAATGTTGTCTTTAACAAATATGAATATGCCACCACAGTTCTGTTAGGTTTAAACAAGTGGTAAGCACAAAACCCAGGGAGTGCTTTCTGGACACTTAAATCGGATTTCTGAAGCAAAACATGCATAGATGTGTTCCAAATGCTGGAAGTCCTCAAGGTCTGGCAGTTTGTTGTTTAGATTTCTAGCATTTAGTAGGGCTAGCTTGATATAGTCCAATTTCTGCTTTGATTTTTTTTTTTTTTTAACTTGGGTTGGGAGGTCCATCAGCTGGACCCTCATGGAAAAGAGCACAATGGAGGTAACAAAAGCTTTCACCAGTACGCAGAAGCCTTGGAATGAGGAATGTGAACTGTTCTTAGTGAAGCAAGTATGTTTAAACCTCCCATCCCATGCTGACACATACTGGATCCCCCAGCATGACAACAGGTGCTTCACCAATTGTTAAATTCAGTCACCTTTTCTTTATAACTCTGCATCATTTTTGGTAATGAAAGGGTTCCACTCAATGCTAGCATCTTTCCTGGATTTGTGACATGCGTTGAGAACTCTGCCATGTCTCTGTCCTTATCTCTCAGGGTTTTGCATATCAGATCATGTACTCCAACATGGGCCACTGCCATATTGTACTCCTATTTGTCTAATGTATGGGTTCTTAAGGCCATTATAACATCAACAATCTTTGCCCTGGATATATAACTTACTGCCATCCTGCTTTGGTTCAGCTTCATGTTTGTAGAAACTATGTGCCTAAATATGGAATCACCAATCACGTGTACATTTCTATTTCTGTTAGAAAATAACTTTGGTGTAATGCATGGATTTGCTGTTTCCATGTGACTTACAGCTGTTGCAGTGTTTAGTGTATGCTAGACTTTGCACCTACTAGTCTGTTGTGGCATGGGTAAGTATTATACATTTAATGTGGGTATCTGCAGTGTGTTGTATAGGTGAGTGATGCTCACAGGACTTGCTTGTAAGATTGTCTACCTCAAATTTGGCAAAGTACTTGCATCTCTCATAAACAGATAATGATGAGTTAAGTAAAATATCATTCTTCTGGAGCATCAGGTAATTCTTACATTGCCTGAGTACACCAAGTACTATGAGGCTGGAAATTCTGGGAAGAGTAGCTAGGATCTGAACAGGGTTGCAAGGTGTGCCAAGGGAGAATAAGATAATACAATATTCTTTCAGTTTGCTGATTAAAGTTTTAGTTCCAAGTAAAATAGTAGACATAAATTAATTTAGGTTTGAGCACTAAGATATCACAATTCAATATTCTACCCTAGCCTTGTTTTTTAATTTCTCCAAATCTTTTGAGTTTCTAATACCGTGACAGGAATGGTCAAAGTATGATAAAAGTTCATGAAATTAATATTTTTTCAGTCTTTGATGTCAGCCAGAAGTGCTCTATGCAGCACCTGCAGTGTGCCCAGTAATGACTCCTCCTGCAATTTGTATGGAGTTACATATATTGGTAATGTATCCAAATAAGCTTGTAGAGTCTTTTATAAGACCCGTTGCTCCCACTACTATACTATTGGAACTGTCTGGGTACCTTTCTTCCACATTATTCTTGTTTCTGCCTGCAAATTCTGATATTTTATGACTTTGTGCCTCTCTGTATGCAAGGCACTATAGTCAATGGGTGTAACAATTTCAATGATCAATGCTACTTTTGTTTTCTTTTCATGGACCACTAGATCAAGTTTTCTAGCATCTGTCTTTGGAACTGTTAGTAGTGGGTGATCTCATGTGATGTAAACTTCATAATTTTCTGTGATGTTTTGTGGCTGATGTTTCCAGTGTTTTTCAGCCACTTCAATACCAAAATGTTTGTACAGTCCCCAGTGCAACAGTCTTGCCACATTATTATGCCGTTCAGTATATAGTCCTTCTGCCATTAGTATGTCACAACCAGCAACGAGGTGTGTGACTGTTTCCAATTCTGTTTTACAAAACCTACATTTGTCTGTTTCTCCCACATGTTCAATGGACTTTGTAAACCAACATGCACATAGCCCACTATCTTGGGCTGCCAGTATTAAACTTTGAATTTAAGACAAGAGTCTTAATCCAGGTTTTCACCTATGCAAACGTAAAAGAAAATATATTAGTTCTACATATATTATGATCTGTGTACTTTTGCAACCCATCCCCCACTTCAACATCCCAAGATTACAGGTATTAATTTAAACATGCTTTTGTCTAGCCTTTTACTTTTTTTTTTTTTTTTTGGAATGTAATACCTACATTTCTTAATACTAAAATAAAGGAAATAAAAAAATGCCATATGTTTAATTTAGTATCTTTATCACATAAAACAATAACTAAAATGTTTTCCTATATGACATGCAATTGATACCATAAAAGTTTGATAGAAATGCTGCTAAGAACAGAAATGGTTTTATTTGGTTACTGTTGTCCTTCCTCTTCCCTTCCCCTTAGTGTTTTTTCAAACATTAATTAAATAAGGTGAAACAAATGCCTTTCAGTTCCTCATAAGCGTAACAACATCAACAAAAGTCCATCCTTTCCCCTTTTTCTTGCACAACCATATTTCAGAAATACAACTGATGCTTTGTAATCTCACATTTATTCACTAATTTCAATGTTGGTGGTCATCTTTTCATCTTCATGTACATCTCCCAACTGCAGACTACATTTCATTTCCAAGGAACTCCCAATTCTTCTAGTCAACTCCTCTGCTTTTCTCTCTCAAGCATTTTCCTTTGGAACATTAAAAAATGATTGACTGGCCAAGTGTCTCCATATGCGTTATCAGAAGAATAAGAGGCAGAGTCCCTTCTGCTTGATGGATCACTTTGGACAGACTTTTGCAGTTCCTCCTCAGCCTGTTTTGCATTAAAAATTACTTTCATCTTCCAGGAAAAAATATTTTGATGATGGCTAGATACAGCAGCTTAAATCTCACAACTGCTCCTTCGCATTCAGTGAAAGTTGGAATAAATATATTTCTCTTCTGCCTGGTGTACAGCTAATAATCATTTTCCACAAACACTTTACTGTCTCTCTATTCTTTCACAGTTTTGTCAGGATCAACTCTTATGCTGGTAGGAATTGCATCTTTACTAATAGAGGTCTTGACTGATTTTTCATGGCCATGTTTGCAGCATACCACAGTGCGCTCTTTCATTTAACATATCCTGATGTGGAATACCAGTCCAGTTTCTTATTTGTGCATTCATAAAATTAGTACAGTCTGTTCCTTCTAGTTTCTCTGGTGCAGCAGAGAGTCTTATGTTTTCCCTATATGTGCTTTCGTCTAATTCTACCATTTTTTAAAGCATCTCTTCTTGATCGTTTTTATACTCGGCCAACCTTTTCATTTTGACGTCTGATTTTTGCAGTTTTGTCAGCTCATCTGAATATCTATCTAAAGTTTCTTCCATTTTTTCCAGCCTCTTGTTATTTGACTTGATATGCTCCTTCAGTGTTTCATTTATTTTAAACAGCTCCGAGCACATCTCACTTATATTTTTCCTCTACTTACTGAAAGCCATGTCTTCACCAAAGCTGGAGCTTTAACTGCTTTTTGTTGAACATCTGCAGGATTCTTCCTAGTCAGTGTTTTCTTTTCACCTTTTTTAGTTGATTTTCTTTCAGGTTCTCTTAGTTTCTTCTTCACTGGCATCTAGGCAGTGTACTTACTAGCCAATAACTGAATTTATTAAAAGTGACAGAGTTCCTGGTCTTGTCATTCAGTTTATTTGTCACAATGAGAGACCTGAATTTAAGTTGCTGATCGTCAGTGTGCAGCCATATTGGCAAACTTGTGCTAGGGATATCATTGATCCAGATGTGGGCTGATGGATCAATTTCATCCTAATGTAGTTATTTCTGCTGCTGTTAGGATTGCAACTACTGATGGTTTTCTTCCAGAACAGATTGCTATTACAGCCAGTGCTATACTGCATTATATGAGACCACTGTGGAGCATGCTATCAGACATCTGATATGCTGAGATAGGTTAGGAAAAGGAAATATAATGAAATGGAAAGGTTCAAACATGTCTGGCATCAACAGTCCTTGATAAGTAAATGATAACATGGGAAGGGGTACATTTCACTCTGGATAACAGCCTGTTTTCCTGCAGTAGCACCTTTCAGTTTGGCCTTTGCAGAAGTGAAATTCTTGCTCAGGACACTAGCTGCTTTCTTAGAGGCATATAGCAACAATAATATGTAAGCTTGTTATGGTATGTGAGAGCGAGAAGAACTGGTTTATTCCAAAGAAAATGTAGAAGCCGCTGCTTCTTGAAACAAATGAGACACACCTCAAAATAGCATTCTTCCCCAAGTGTTTGTGTGAATGAACACAGAAACCAGATGGTGTACCTAAACTGTCAGTGACCATAATGATGATGGTGATGATATAAATGTTCATGCTACTAGTGGGCATGTAGCCTTAAGCCACTGTTATTAGCCAATATTTACAAGATCATCCACTAATAACACCAGTAAGCTAATCAGCTAATATATTACTGATGCATAGTTTTTTCCTATCAACTTTTTTTTTCACAGTCACCCAGTATGGAATGGTTGTTAAATAATATCAGTTCAAATTAATGTGTTTTCCCATTAAATAACAATCCCACAAGACAGTGGTGATGTCAAAGCAAGTGTGTGTGTGTGTGTGTGTGTGGGGGGCTGCATGAAACAATTGAATGTGTGGGGCGAGACTGTAATACAGCAAGTCAATCACAATTTCCTGTGATCAAACAGCAGATGGGGTTATTCACTTGAATTGAGACAAACAGTATGTACTCACTGATAGCCATTTTGCTGAATATATACATCTTGGATATCTGTTTGCAATCAAGGCCAGCCTTACAAGTAATGAAGTCTTAGACAAAGGACTCTATAGGTGGCATCTGCTGTACACTATTCCCCTGCACCTCGTCAGTGTCTCTCTCAAGATTTCCCCTTCTTCCTGGCCCCATACCATTCAGACTGACTGACTACTTATTTCTTATTTTGTTTCCACACTTTATTTTACTTCTTATCTCCCCCTCATGATTTTAATGTTGCCTAACTGACCAGTACTTCACTGTAATACATTTTGAGCAAGTGACTGAATTAAGCATGGGGGTCTGGGGTTTGCTAGTTCCCAGGAGTCAGATTCCCAGATACTCTGAGGTACATTTTACATATTTTTATTTTTTTTTACACTTTGGCTAATGGCCTGAACAAACAAAATCATAAGTAAGGGAAGACATTTTGTCTCATTTCTTCTTTCAAAGAATAATATATTGTATCTAAAGCTGAATGTTGAAAGCAAACAAAATAGTAGTTCTCCAATAAACCAAGAAGACAAACTTTATAAGGATACTTATACTTTATAAGGATATACAAATCCCATGTGAGAGTACTGACATCTTCCTACCCCTACAAAAAGATAGGTAGCATCTGTGCTAGATTGGGATGAAAGTAAAAGTAGAAATGTCAAGAGACATATGTTATGCAGCTGAATGTCTGGGGGAAGAAACCAAAACAAGTGAATAAATCCTACACAGAGACAGGAATACATGCAAACTCACACAGAAGGCATCACAGCCAAAAACTAAATTAGGAGACCAAGCAGTTTTAGATGGTAACACCACCCAGTATGATCTATGACAATCTGCTAGTGATCAGTTGCTATCACTCACATCCTGCAACACTGTCCCACTAAGTCACTTATTTAGCAGAATGCCGATGTTTGACTGATGGAAAATGAAAAAGAAATATTCAGCTTCTTAGTTTTAAATTCACTGCAACCCCTTCACCACACACACAGTCATTTCCATCACAGGTAGCCCACATATTCATCAATTACATACACTTGATTGCCTACACACATCAGCTGTCTGATTTTGTTGCAAATATATCTAGTAAAGTATATCACCTGGCTTCTCACAAAAGTATACTACTTCTGTAAAACCAGAATAATGATTGCCTAGCTTTTACAAATGACAACAATGTCATTCACATCCATCTACAGACACCCCTCATACTAAGCAGTTAAACCTAACATTGCTGACTGTGCACACCTCAGATATCAGAATATAATAAAATAAAAAATAATAATTAGCCTGTGTGTATAATTTTAACCCCAGCAACTACATACACAAATACACACACATGCCCAGACACACTTCCATCTATTACAGCTGTAGACCTCAGATGTTTAATTGTGATCAAATTAATAAATATAGCTGCCCTGCCACACAGGAATTTATTTTCTCAACTCACTACTGTTAGAACATAGTATGTGGCCTGTTCCAAAACAAATACTTCTCAACATCTTAGCTCAGGAATCGAGGAGAGTGCTGAAAAAATAATGAGGGGCAAGTGACGAAAAGCAGGGACAGATATTTATTATACTAAGCAAGTTGCAGGAATAGGTGGTATTGTATTAGCACGTTTTTTTTTCTGCAGAATATTAAGTCTGGAACTCAAATGGCTGTCATTATTTAGTAACTGCAATCTGTAACGACTTTACAAGTAAGGAAACAAAAAATGTGAAGCAAAAATCAGAGACAGTTTAAGAACTTCTGTGCCCTTCTTCCCCCACTATACCTCTGAAAATTTTTGCTCAAGACTTCTGGATGAAGTCAACAATAATGACTGGACAAAGACTAAACATCAGAAAGAGTTTTTAAATATAACTATACTTCTCTTAAAAAGTTAAAATAGCAAGAGATTTTCCATCACATGCATTTTCTGAACAGTAAGACTAATGAAACTATAATGCCCTGCTTTTTTACTATTAGTGATTTACTAACAAATCAGACATACTTCAAGGGACAAAACAAAATAAAATGCAGCAAAATCAGGGACAGTTGAAAGCATCTATGATTCCCAAACAGATATTTTACACACACACACACACACACACACACACACACACACACACACACACACACACACACACACACACACACACTCACACTCACACTCACACTCACACTCACACTCACACTCACACACACACACACACACACACACACACACACACACACACACACACACACACACACACACACACACACACTCACACACACTCACACACACTCACACACACTCTTGAAATCCTTACTTTCTTACATGCCAGACAGCTGTTTAGATTAGGCCCGGGTAAAACATTCTCCCATGCTCATACTTCCTCAGACAACTGATTAGATTAGGCCCGGGTAAAATGTTCTCCCATGCTCATACTTCCCCAGACAGCTGTTTAGATTAGGCCTGGGTAAAACATTCTCCCATGCTCATACTTCCCCAGACAACTGATTAGATTAGGCCCAGGTAAAACGTTCTCCCATGCTCATACTTCCCCAGACAACTGATTAGATTAGGCCTGGGTAAAACGTTCTCCCTTGCTCATACTTCCCCAGACAACTTTTTAGATTAGGCCTGGGTAAAACGTTCTCCCATGCTCATATTTCCCCACTTGCCCATTGCTTCTTTTGCTATTAGTCTTAAACTTCCTCAGTTTGAGGCACCTGAGGCAGCCTGAGCAAATAGAAATGGCTCCTCACTGCTTCATACAGCAGCCCAAATGAACTGTTTTCTCTCAACTGTACAGGTTTTCACAGAATGTCCAGATTTTTGGTGTGTTCCTCCTAAAATTTTTACTTTTCTGGCAAATAGTTGATTGAAGTCATTAAATAATGACAAACATTTGAGTTTAAGACTCCACATCCTTCAAATAATTCATGCTAATGCAAAACCTATTATTCTATCAACTTTCTAAGTTTGTAAAAGCAATATTTAAAATCTGTCCCCTTGTCTCCCCATCATTTTAGGCTTTGTCCAATGTTTTTGCTCTAAGAGGTTGAGAGGTGTGCCGTTTACTCTTGATGTGTCTGCCTTTTGCAGAAGGCAGGAAGGTCTGTAATAAAGTGTGATTGCCTTATTCACAGAGTGGAGTAGATGTTTTGCTTGGCTGTTTTAAAAACTGCCCAGTAAGTGGTGTAATCTCATTTTTTTTCTTTTTTTAAAGAACCTCAGAATGCCTTACATATCCATGCATGTGTGTAGTTGCAATTTCAGTAACAGTAAAGTTTTTTTTAACTAAAAAAAAGTCAATTAAAAAATCAGTTTCTTTGATATATTTTTTTCTTTTTTCTTGAGGGAAGACTGCAGCCCAGCAGTCAGTACTACTAGCTGCCTCTGCCACAAGCCTTTTCATATAATCGTGCATGTTTTGTGACAGATCATGGCAGTAATCTGAATATAACTCTTACATAACTGCCAATTAAATGCACATGATTGTAAAGCTGGGGTCCTCATAAGTAGGTATTTTTTTATATAATATGGTGCTGATCAGTCTTTTTCCATTACATTGATAACCAATAATACCAGTTAAAATGTAAATCTAATTCATACTGATATGTCTTAGATAAAAAAAGACAGTTTAATCTTCATTTCTCAAAGGATGGGATTTGGGAAGTAAAAATGTTTACATAAGAACTTTTACAAATACATTGACTTCCTGAGACTTAGAATGTCCCAGTAGTGGAGATGTAGCCATCTTAGATCATTTTCCAGTACTGCTACTCTTTCCTGTTCTTCCTAGTTTTAGAGCCTTGATGACTTCTATTTCTTGTCTTTCTATTCACATTGTATATTCTTCATGAGTATTAAAAGGCAGAGTGGCACCTTCCCTGCTTGTGAATATTCTTTGATTAAGGGGGTCTAATGCACCAAATCTACATCACCTGTGCCACCCCCCCCCCCAAAAGGTTACATGTGGCACATAAGCAAATGTATCGGGGAAGCTTTTCTATTGGAATGTGCAAAAAAACTTAACCAGTGGTGGATTATGGAAGTGAATCAATATACATTACAAATTTACATATTTTGATTACATTAAGGGGTAACAATATGGATCAAGGGGTAACATTTTTATGACTAAGGCTAGCTTCTGCTCATCCATAGCATGAGTACATATGCTGTGCTTCACTGTTAGTAATCATAAATAAATATCGTAGCTGAATATAATGTCAGAGTTTGTCAGACATGGCTTCTTATGTCCTCCTCATAATTAAGTGGAGTTTGTTATTGTACTGTAATTATAAAGAAAAGAGAAACAGCTTTAAGTTTGTCAGCAGGATGTAGAAATAGTGGACTCTATAAGAAATGGTGTGAATAATCTTTTTGAACTGCTAGCAGTGTATTACCCTCAGTTTAAAACTTGCATAAGACAGCATATGATATCTGAAAAAGTTATTATGTTTGTTGTATGCTGAGGTATCCTGTATGTGCTGGAAATATGGTATAAGATAAGCAGAGAATCTATGTGCTACTGGAGGCTGTAGGTTATTATGCTGAAGTGAGATTCAACAGCACTTAAAATGACAACTGTCCTGCTGCAAACAGTTTCCTGGAAGGAAGACCAATTTCAGTTTATACTTATGATCAGATATGATGTGCCTAGGGAAGCATTGCATGTTCTCCCACATACATTTAATATAATCAAATTCAAGGTCACTGTACTTTGGAGAGAAGGAAACATTCTCCCTTGTCTAGTAGTCTTGGAGCAAAGGAACAGTTACTGCTCCTTTGTTTTTATACACATACTCATATATACACAAACATATGTATACCAACACACACACACACACACACACACACACACACACACACACACACACACACACACACACACACACACACACACACACACACACACACACACACACACACACACACACACACACACACACACACAGGAAAAATATGGTTTCATATCATTTTTCCAAATATGTAAAATTAGCAGTTAGATTTCAACTTCCCTTAAGTCAAGTCATGATCCTATGAATTTCACTTCAGCAAACCACACAACCATCTACCATTATATGAGTGCATTAGCTTCCAGGCATGATTGGCATAGTAGAATGATGTAGTCAGGTGTTTTAAAATGGTGTACCGCTTCACCTATACTTTTGGTTACTGTGTTTAAAATGGCATCCCACTTCACCTAGGCATTTGGTTACTGTGTTTAAAATGCACTGACAGAACACAACAGAATGAGCTGAGCAAGTTAATAAAACCGATCAGAGTGCGTTTTTAACAACTGAAAGATTAAATAACCCATCGACTGAATTTATTTGAGGATTGTTGTATTGCGAAATGTGGTCATGACTTCAATGAATAAACTTTGGAACAGGAGAGAGATGGGCATATGAATAGGAAGAAATATATCCCATGTGCCTCTGATACAAGAGGTTTAGGAGGTTACTCAGTGGAAGTTCTAGCTTTGCTGGAGTTTTCATTTTGTTTTTACTCATTTCTATTATGTGGAATATAAGATTTCAACCAAGCAGTGATACAAAACAGAAACTGTAATACTCTTCTGATGAAAAGTTTTATTCATGGCAGAGGATCTTTGAGGTCTTACTTATTTTGAGAATCGAAAATAAATTCTTTATATAATTCTTGTATCTTTGAAAAAATATCTTTACTGGACCATTTCTGCTTGTATGTACAGTAGAGAGTCGATTATCCGAACTAATTGGGACCTAGGGTAGTTCGGATAATCAAACTTATAATTGAACCAGATAAGAAAACTTCTAAAATCCTGTTTTTTTCTGCATGCATGCATGCAGGAAAGGATGAAGGACAAGAGACATGCAGTTACTGAAGATTGTTTTATTATTTAAAGTTATTCAGATGCTAAACAACATGCATAATTTACATACTGACCATGACAGCGTCTGTCATTACATTGTTACAGCACATAAAATAAATACATACATACTATTAGTACTTACAACAACTGGAATCCACCACATGACAAAGATAAGAAACGTACAGCAGTTTGTAAAATGCAGTCCAGACAATATTTTGTAAGATTCAGCTAGTCAGCATACTGAAAACAAAGAACAGGTTACGTCATAACTAAAACAGACTTGTTATTTTCTTGAAGAACCATTTGTGTTACAGCAACCACTATTAAAAATAACCATCTCTTCACATTGCAGAAATAAGCTTATACAGTTTCTTTCTTTCCTGTAGCCTTAACCACCACTTCCATCTGTGCTACATATTACATTACATACCTATTTTTTAAAATTGGTTAGTCTTAACTATCCAACTAGCAGTTTACAGTATTGACTGTAGAATAAAATGCAAGCCAGATACAAGAGAGAGTGTCATCCATGACTCATTAATCTAAACTCTAGGCTATGCTTACAACTTTACTTCTCAGGTTTAATTTTACTAGCTCATGATACTTGTTTGCTTGCATCTCAAGCATGTTTGAAAATGTCATCATTTCATAGATTCATAGTTTGACCATCAGAACACATTCCAAATTCCATGAGTAACTTGTACTCATAAACAAAGTTGCTAACTTATTCTTAAAAACAATTAAAGAACTGCTCTGCCTAACATAGAGAGGCAGACTGCTCCAGGAACTAGCAATTGCAGGAGATATAAATTTAACTCCCAAGGCTATTTTGCATTTAGGATTTTGATCAGATAAAGTCTATAAAGATATATGATCATGGAGAAAGTAAAATTCTAGTCTAAACCTTGTATGCTGTGAATCAAGTGGTATTCCATAAAACCATTATAATTGTAACTAGTTGATGCAAGGTTACAATGATTAATGAATGAATTCATTAAAAATTGTAGGGCAAATTGTTGAAGTGTTTCCACATAGTGGTTTTATATTGTATTCTGTTTGCTGTGTGGAATATTGTGAAATATGCTGTGATTTATTTACTAAAAATTTGCATTTCTTTTTAATTCTAGGCAAAATCTCTGATGAGGAGTATCGTTTTATGAATGCTTCATGAACTATAGCTGGAATACCGTAGAAAAAAATGAACTGACAATCAGTCTTAATTTACCAGAAAAGATTTATGTAACCTGAACATTTAATGTGGTTGCCTGGCAACAGTTTTTTTTTTCTATTGAATCAAAGAACACAGTATCAAAATGTGACTGCGTCCTACATGGGGTTCATTGCTTTGTAAATAAATGTCTGGCAGTTAATGAAGAGGATTAAGCTTATGAGCTAGTAAAGAGCTGCTTCCTGTAGTCCATGAATCCCTCAACTTCCTTTTGCGCACTGTGCGACTCTGAGTAAGCCACCTAACTGGACAGCACTCCTAGATCATCTCTGATAAGGGAGCTTATGTCCAGTTGGCTTATCTGGTTGACATTTAAAAATAGTTCTAAAGTAATAAAAAAAAAATGCAAATAATGTTTTGGAGCTTTTTAAAATGCTGTAGTACTTTTTTATACATTTAAACTATTATATTTGCTGTATACCATTCTTTTAATAACTATTTTGTGTTATTTAAGGTTTATGTTTACATTTAAGCATCTGTAGTTTTTGAGGAAAGGTGTTCACAGTTATGAAACTCCACCTTATTCAGTCATTTCATGCTTTGACTAAAAAAAAGTTATTGAATGGAAACTGTCTTGCTTCTTGTGTTTGTTCCTTACAATGTAATATAGTACCAACATAGATTATGGGTTTATAAATTGTTTTGTGAGTTTGTACAAATTAAAGTGTCATGTCATTAAAGGTTGGCCAAGTTGAAAGGTCAATTCCCACCCTTTCCTCAGGGGAGAAAATTGAATGTCTGCCCATACAAGACTGCAGCTGTTTAGCTTCAGAAAAAAAATGAAGAAATGTTTCCTAGTAAACATAAGCTAGATTTGAAAAAAAAATCTTTCTGAAGAAAAAGTCAGGCCAAAAACAGTAATGGAACTCAAAAACATGCCCTTTTTCATGACATGAGGCAACAATGGGTGGTTAGAGGGACACTTGTTTAAGCAGGCTCTGACATATATTTATTAGGAATGGAAATAGACCACATGGGTCTTGCCTGTTATCAGATTCTCCACTGTTAGATTAATACACTGTAAGCTTTTACTATTTGAGACCATACGTAGCTGCAGCTGTCTCATACACTTGATGGCAGAAGTTTTGCAAAATCTTTTCCCAGAAAATAAAATTACTCAGATAATGTTCTAATCTATGACAGCCAGCACAGTGAATGAAACATATTGTCACAGTACTTCTACCTCAGGGGGAAGAATATTCAGTTAATGTGATTCATCTAGTAAAGCTGCAGCTTTGAAAAATGGGCCCAATATATCAGTTGTTGCATGCTATAGATTCTGTATACAAACCTTTCAAGTATTAAACTCTGCCTAAGTGAAGTTAATGTGTTTGTTAGTGTATGTAAAGTTATGAAGTAAAAGTACACACTTACTGTATCCTTGACCTCGTATTGTGAAGAAGGTAAATTACCTGCATTTACAACACAGTGCCAGCACATGGCTGATTATGAGAACAGCTTATACCTCTGGTTTAATAGTTCCAGTTGTTATCCATCAAAACAGTGTTGTTCATATGCTTTTGCTCCGTGACAAAGGTTTTGCTCATGGTCACAGGATGTGATGTACAGTGGCAGGATTATAGTGCAAGTTTCTGTAGCTAGCACTGCAGTTTAAACTTAGTATGAAACTGTTTTGTGCTTCTTTTGTGACTTAATTATTGTAGATTGAAGTTTTGCTAATTGTCTTCTTTTTTTTGCTTCATTTTCTTTATAGCTTTTAAAAATCAGTTACAGATTTTCCATGAATTTTAGGAGGATCATCAAGTCCAAGGCAATATTCAATGATTTATACTAACAGATAAAAAACAAAAAATAAACATTTGAATTTCATAGTGTACATAATCTCAGCTATTGAAATTAAAGGTGTTCCTTGATTCCAAACCAGATAAATATATCAGAGAGTCAAACATAAGTGTATAACTCAAAATAGAAAAATACAGTTATTGCTTTGTATTAAAATAACACCCCATTCATAAAGTATACTGTGCAGGGCTTTTGGGTCTTAACTATTGCTCTGCTGGTAATCAGATAAGCAGACAGAGTGACACTGGCCTTGAGAACTTATGGCAAATGCACAGCTATAGATCAGAGTCGCCAGGGTTTCATCCACCTTGGTATGTGCCCAATGCCTTCTACTGCAAGTTTACCAACACTAACTAGACTCTATTCCCTGCTTAAAACACATTCTACAACCAATCAGACTTATCTGGTACCAATGTCTCATTTACTGAACACTTCCCAGTGGACTAACCAATACATAAAATGATATCATCATATAGTCAAACATTTTCTTAAAAATAAAAGTGAGATATCAATGGTCAGAAGAATGCTGTAAAGTTACCATTACAAACTAATAAATAAGATATCACCCATAAGCTTTGTTTAATATAAAATTAGGTAAAACTCAGGAAAGCCTTGGAAAGTAGACTGTATTTTCAATCCAGTACAGTATACACACATACTACTTTCTGGTTAAAATAAAGTTTGAGTCCATAAATCAAAACAAAGAGGAAAATATAGGCAATCTCTGCAAGTTAATGTTAGCAAAATCTGAACAACAGTACAAACATAAAAAGAGATGCAGTCCTGGTTTAGTAGTCTAGGATGTTAATGTTTCCAAAATAAAACAAAAATCTCTTTTAAACCAAGATACTTTCAAGGTGGTGAAAGTTCCATTCCAACTTGAAAAAATGCATTTTTTGCAGCTTTTTTAGGAAACAAAGTGTAAAAACAGTTTAATTCTCACTGTACAACTGCATCATTACTATAAAGAACATTTGTCCTGGTCCCCTTCAATAAATGCTCCACACTAAATGACATTTAACTATCTTTATTAAACTTCCATATACATACCTTAATTGAACCATATTTTAATTTATTGATCACAGCATGAACATCCATATAACTATTTACTAGGGCAGTGTAACCTAGCTCACCCAAACCAAATAAGCAATATCCTCCCCTCCACTAGCTTACTTTTACTTATCAAGCAGCATCCTCCCCTCCACTCATTTACTTTTATTTATCAAGCAGCATACCATCACTCACTTTCATTCTCCAGCTCATTGTATTAAACATCAAACACAAGCGGGGGGAACAGAAGAGGGACAACCTGCCCCTCTTCTACACTTAAACACAAAACATGTAACATAACAACACAGTCCTCAACATTCCTAAAAGAGGGAGGGAGGGTGGGTAGTAAGTTCATGCCAAAATTTGATCCCTTACCCAGTTACTCTCACACACAACCAGTTAAGCATCTCCTTGAACTTACCTCATTTCCTCCCAAACCTCCTACTCTCCCAATTTAACCCTTCCATCCCCACCACGTTAACTTTCTTCTACTACTTGACCCTCTGCTGAAGATGCCCCTGGACAAATTGGTTTGTTCCCAAACCTCATTTATACATTTCACATAGCTCTTCACATTCCTACATCTAAGAGAACACAGAACTCCTAACCATGCAAAATTAGACTGAAACTGATGAACTATTTACAATATCCAACCTGTATCCAGACTGGTGCAAACTGTACAGTTAAACCTTAGTGATATCAATATTGACTTGTTTAGTGAGTTTCTGGTAAAAGTCAGATAATGTGTATCCCAACTCCAAACCTCTAGCTAAACAAGCAAACCTTGGTAAACTCTGAAACCACCTATATTTTCCAACTTACAAAAAATTAGCCATAAGGATTTTATATTTGATTTTCTAAAACGAACAAATATTCCAGTACTGTTGCACTTGTGTCTCCCATCACGTTATTTTACAAAACACTATGCATTTCAGTAAGAGATGTATAAATCCATGTTTTTTCTTTTGTTGTTAGTGAAGTTTGACTAGTTTTCCACTTGTACATGTAGTTTTGACCAACTGTAACTACGAATTTCAGTATGTTGTAGTTCTACTTAGGGACACATATGACAAAATCCTGATCCTGCATTGAACTAACTCTTTAATGATTTGAAATGTGACATTTTAGATTATCTATAATTAATTTTTAAATTATAACAGCTTATTATAGCGATAATCTGTAAAAGAACCAGTAACCATGCTGTCAGGATAATATTGTCTTACTTTGGTATCTCCAGCTAAAGGTTTAGATAGAAACATATGAAACAAATACTGAAGAGTGTTCAAATAATGCAAGACTTTCCAGATCAACAATGCCCACTGCCAACATCCAAACTGACCTTGAAATGTCTGCAAGAGTGATGGTGTATCATGGTTTTCAAAATAAAAACCCAATATCTTCTCCGACTCTGCTGTATTTGACAGTGGCTAAACTGGAAATAGGTTATATATAACTTTAAGAATTCTGGAAGGCATATGCACCAATGGGTCTCCTTCAACGACAGTATCAGTGAAACATCTCATTAGCAACTATTTTGTGTTCCAACCCTTCTGAAATGACTAAATGCTTATTTTTGTAAATACTTGTAAAACTAAGATTCAGGAATGCCGAAGTATTGTTTCAAGTCAGAAAAAAGATATTCGAGTTGCATCACTAAAATACATAAGAGACTGAAAATGCTCTATGGAGCCCAAGCATTAAATATAACTTTCAGATCAGAATTATTTTCTTTTGTGGTCTGTTCAGATATGAAAAGAATTGGAGCTTGATTTTCTAACCAAGAAAGGGAGGTCATTTAAAGTCAGTGCTTTCAGCAAACTTGAATAGGCACATACACTCTTAAAAAGAAGGAGCTCAATATCAGTATATTCCCAGAGTTTAAGATAAAATGATCTTTGCAATAAGGTCCAGATTTACACTATAATCACTTTACTGTGTACCTCTCAGCATCTGGCATATCTGATCCTGCCTTGGAAAAAAATGGGATCCAGCAGAGATTGATTCTTTTCCTGGGAACCTGAGGCAATGACAATGTATAGCAGCTCTTTATTCCAGATCAGGAAAAGATTTTTGGTGGAACCTGAACCAATCATTAAAATCTCATGTCTTAGCCTAAGAAACAGTGACACTTTTATAGCTAACAACCTTTGTTCTGTGGAGATGAAGAATCAGATTATAAGTAGGTATAACTCTGTTTCCTTCAGGCTCTCTAAGTCATACTATTTTCTTAACAGAGGCAACCACATGAACAATAATTATCTTAGAGAGAACTCCCATTTAAAATCATACATCTCGTACAACCTTCTAATAGGAATAAAGCCAATCAACAAGGACTTAGATTTAAATTAATTTCAAGTATAATCTACTGGATTTTTCAGAGGTATTAAAATACTCCCCAAATTACAGTAGGGTTCCTCCAGATTACTAAAAACTGTGTTAAGTAGTTTGTGAATAACCTAATCTTATGTTCCCCTGATCTGATTCACAAATCATCTACTTCAAGATCATTTCACAGAAATGTTGCTTGATTTCAATGACCATAATAAATAAGTGGAGTGAGCTGAGGCAGCCTTGATGCATTCACATACCCAACTTTATAACCTGGGGTATACGATGCCCACGATTAGCCACCATTAATCAAGCCTAATAACATTTTTGTAATATTAAAATGAACCTTAGGGAAAAATTAAGCAGAGCTAAGTAATGAATACATCTCTGACTAGATTTATTAAAAGCCTTCTCTGCATCATTAACTTTTTATTTTTTTGCATCAGTCAACAGCTTTATTCACAGGATGCCACATTTACAGTTGCAAGTATAAAATACCTCATACCTCATGAACATATAATATAGGAGTACATTTGAACAATACATTTTGATATATCATACAGTAATTCAAAAATTCTGTTTGCCAAGCATTTATAATAACTTACAATGCCAGAAAAAAAAAATCCTAAACTGAAAACAGTTTTTATAAATTTATTCTTTATATTAACGGTGAAACGGTTAGTGTTGTCGCCTCATAGCAAGAGGCTCTTTGGTTCAATTCTTAGCTGGGGTGCCTTCTGTGTGGAGTCTGCATGTCCTCCCTGTGTTCACATGGGTGTACTCTGGCTGCTCTGGTTTCTTCCCTCATTCCAAAGACATGTAGCAGGTGAATTGGACATTCTAAACTGGCCTAGGTGTGAGCATGTGTGCGAGTGTGGGATACAGATGAATTACCTCGGTAGGGCTAGCCACCCTGTGGTGTAAACCTTGGCTCTAGATGATTATCACTGTTGCAGTGACACTCCGACCCTATGTGCAAAAATGGGAGAGGGGTTGGGGATGGATGGATGAATCGCCAGTCATCTGGAAGCTCAATATTTGAAAATGACCAATGTTATATGGCAAAGTCATACTCAAACACCAACAAGCCAGTTTTACTATTCTCTGTGAGCCTCAAATTTGTACAGCCATTTCTATAGCTTACGTGTATAATTTTATATCATCATTTGTAGGACAGACCACTTGTTTCTGTTTTCCAGTAACACATTCCCCATCAAACTCATCACCTGACACTATCCCCACAGTGGGCTGCCCCCATCCATGTGGGTGGTGAAGCCAGAAGCGAGAGCCCCAGTGGAACTTGCCCCACCACCTCACCAGCTAAGTGAAAAAATTATAAGAGTAGTGGTATTTCACCAGCAGCTGAGGCCTCCCACTTATTCTACACCTGTCCTGTCTCTTCACAGTGACAGACTAGAGTCAAGCTCAACAGGGTCTTTTTTCACCGTTGATTCTGCCAAGCTCGTTCCCTTGGTTGTGGTTTCACTAGATAGTAGGTAGAGACAGTGGGAATCTTGTTCATCCATTCATGTATGTCACTAATAAGATGACGAGGCATTTGGCTACCTTAAGAGAGTTATAGTTACTCCCACTATTTACCCGTGCTTCATTGAATTTCTTCACTTTGACATTCAAAGCACTGGGTTGTTAGGTTGAACAGGGTTCATCTTTTAGTTTTGCTCAGTATGTTCACATTAGTAATACTATTCTGAAATAAAGAAGCAGTAACTTTAATCTTATCTGGCCATATTCATTCATATATTTCCTGAAAGTCTGGTTTTAGTATAATTAGCATGAGGTATTTACAAAATATATGGTAGAAATCACCTAGCATACCAATAGCACACTTCCAACTATTTGAGTTTACCAGAGAAACGTTGTCAAGTATGGCTTGAGTTTAAAAATGCTTAAATTGCCCAAAGTAAAAACACTTTTGGGATCTGGTAGCATTCCTACAATCTCCTGTAGTTTCATTCTTGCTTTGTGACAAACCACCTTACCACACACAGGGATCAATGATCTATCTTTACAGAAGATCATTTGAATTTTCATAAATATGTCAACAATAAAGCACAACGTCCTATTTCTCTTTATAATTTCCATAAGTTCCTGCTATGTTAAGGGACTAGTACCATGCATCAGTTCTGGAAATTTGTTCAAATTTCTCATGGCTTTATCGCTTCTCTTATCAGTGTCATTAAAAACACTTTTGGGATCTAGTAGCATTACTACAATCTCCTGTAGCTTCATTTTGCTTTGTGACAAACCACCTTACCACACACAGGGATCAATGATCCATATTGACAGAAGATCATTTGAATTTTCATAAATATGTCAACAATAAAGCACAAAGTCCTGTTTCTCTTTATGATTTCCATAAGTTCCTGCTATGTTAAGGGACTAGTACCCTGCATCAGTTCTGGACATTTGTTCAAATTTCTCATGGCTTTATCGCTTCTCTTATCAGTGTCATTAAATCCATAGCTATGATTTTATCCCTTTGTCTTCTTCAGTACATCTTCCTTTCAAGCATCTCATAAACCCTTTTTCCTCTTCTTACTTTAGAATTAAAGCTGACTTCCACCTGGCTTTATAGTTTTTGGATTCCACCACTGTAAAAGGTTTAACCTTGCTGCCTTACCACATAGCTCACAACCTGAGACTCCTAGTCCCCTTTCACACCACCTCCACCCACAACCATCTGGCTACACCTTAGTTTACAGTATCTTTGTCATTCTTCTGTCACACACTAACCCTGATGCCCTTTGCTAGTTGGCTGTAGCATCTCAGAGTCTAGCTATGACCTCCACATTCAGACTTCCCTTTTCCAAAACCATCCCTACTAGATACTTGTAGCTGTTAACCTGTTCCACTGTTTTGCGTTCTATTTCACCTTTCAGCTTTTTCTTGATTTCCTCCTTTGCTGCCATGACAGCCATCTTGTCTGTTAGTTTATCCCATCCACCTCCAGTTTTGTCTTGGAGTCTCCTAACATTTGCTGAAATTCTTGTTCAAAGTCTGCTTGTAGTGCTACAATATCGTCATACAGCAGCTTTGTTAATTTGTCCTCACCAAATTGTTTGCTAATGTAGTCATTCCTGGTATTGGCAGCAGTGGGCTCAGACCAACCCTTGGTTGCTCAAAGCTGCAGAAAGTTAGGCCTTCTGTCCTTGCTCTACTGTTTTTCAAATACTTGCTGAGAGACTGCAAAAGATAAGTGCTTATTTTCAACTGTTTTCTGCACTTTCTGATTCCCTAAGACAGTATTTGCCGCATATCAGTTTATTTAAACTGTGCAACTATATTTTACTGCATTTTTTTAGATTGACTGCTAATCAAATTCCTCTTACAGCTGTAATTGCTGTTCATGTGCTTGTTTGTTGCACTGAAAAAACACTAGCATAGACTAGATTCAGGTTTTTGCTGAATCTAGTACTGTCTGTGACCTTTGGAACTTGTAAAACAGTTAATCTTTTGTCTGGAGAGGCCACCCCTGTCCTCTTGTGGGAAGAAGGTACAGTTTGGACTGATCTAGCTAGAGTTATTGTTGCAGGGCCCTGTTTAGGGGATTTTTATTGGGTAATTTCAACTTTGGCTGTTTCCTGTTTTTCTATTTTAATACGACTATGTTTGAACCAGTTTGTGCTTGTGTTCAAAAAGCTGCAGTGAATTAAGCCTTCTGCACTTGTTCTACTGTTTTCCAAATACCTACCTAGAGACTACAAAAGTGCTGATTTTCAACTCTTTTCTGCACTTTATGATTAATTAAAATGATATTTGCTGCATGTCTGTCTGTTTAAACTGTGCAACTGTATTTTACTATATTTTTAGATCGTATGTTAATTGAATTCCTCTTACAGCTGTAATTACTGTTCATCTGCTTGTTTGTTCATTTTACTTGTCTGCTGCATTGGAAAAATACTAGCATAGACTAGGTTCAGGTTTTTCCTGAATCTAGTACTGCCTGGACCTTTGGAGTTTGTAAAACAGTTAAACTTTTGCCTAGAGATGCCCCCCTGTACCCTCATGGGAAGAAGGTACAGTTTGGACTGATCTAGGTACAGTTACTGTTGCAGGGCTCTGTTTAGGGCATTTTGATTGGATGATTTGAACTTTGACTTTTTTTTTGTTTTTCTGCTTTGAAAAGACTGTGTTTGAACTGGTTTGTCATTGCACAGCATTGCACACTACTGCGCAGAGGGATTGCTGGTTATAAACTCTTGCTCTCTAGCTTCGCAAGTATTACCTAAACTCTTCATGCCTAAACCTACTAACACTTGCCATGCTGTATTCCCTCTTCAACTGTTCTAGCCAGACCAACATTATTCCTATGACCATGAACTGTCAGTTTCCCTCCTTTTTTACCAGCCTGGTTGACATGGGTCTGCTGAGGCAGTGTAGCAACTGCCTCATATACACTGACAACCCCCTACTTCTAAACCATTCCTGTACCATTTGTGAGAGATTTCCCTACATTATGATCTGGAATCACAGCGCTCTCATGCAATAGATAGCAATACAGTGCGGGTTGTCAGCCCACCTTCCACAATTCCTACTCATGACACACAGCATAAATGTAGGCCAACATATACGGTGGTACTCACAAAAAAAAATCTACCTTAACACCAGAGACCTCCAAAACACATACATAGTAAACCCAACCATAACACCTGAAACACATATACACATAAAGACACAAGCACAAGTGTCTCGCCATCAAAGCTCATAAGGTAATGTACATCCACTCCAAATATCTTAGTCATAGGAGACACTTTAGTGAGACGCACAGATGCCCTCCTCACCAAGCTGAACAAGGAGAAAGTCAGGGTCAGCTGTCTTTCGGGTGCCAGGATGGATTCATCAAATCACGCAGGCATTCAAGTCTCTCAACAAATGCCACTATGATTTGGCCATAATACATGTTGGTCTGAATGATTTGAGATTTACCTCCCTGGGCTACATGAAGAAAGACATGATTGAGCTCTCTGATTATGTGTCCCTAGACTTGAGAAGTAGATTACCCTCACCTAGGATGATTCCACAATATAAACAACAGATCATTGACTTCAATAATTGGCTTAGTTTCTGGTCTTATTCTAAGGGGACAAGCAAAAGAAAAAAAGAGCACATTGACGTTCCGCCTTTTATTAAAATGATACTCAGCAAAGCTTCCGGGTTTCCCCTTCCTCAGTGCTTACAAACTAAAAACATTTCATTTCATTTAAATACAAAATGTTAAAGGTCATATGGTACAGCCAACCAGTAGAACAACACAACTAATCAACAGTCTTATCTGCAAGGCCATGGAGCAAACATCAATGGGCCTCATCAATTTCCAAACACTTGACCCTACTCTGTTTAGATTTGTCAAAAGGGAGATCATGCCTGTTAAACCTGGTGGACTTCTTTGAGACAGTCACCAGAGCCCTGGACAAGGACATACAACCTACTTGGACTTAGCCAAGGCTTTTGACACTATTCTCCACTTAGGCATTATTGACAAACTCACCCAGCTGGGTATTGACCTTTGTATCATTAGGTGGGTTGCTAATTGGCTCACTGATAGAACCCATACAGTCAAAATGGGGGAATCAACCTCCAACAGCAGACCTGTAACCAGTGGTGTTCCACAGGGGTCAGTCCTGTTCGAAATCTATTTCTCTGAAGTACAAGCAAAAACTAAACATCTGTGGCTGACAAAGTCTGCTGATGACTGCAAACTGGGAGTGGTCATAGAATCCCAAAATGATGTCAACATGTCATGACCTTAAAGTCAATGCAAAAAATGTATTAACATCCCAGAGCAATGTTCCTGCTAACTACCACATCAATAGAAACACCCAAAGCATGCACTCAGTGGTGAGAGACCTGGGCACACAGGTTGACAGCAAACTTACCTTTGATTACCGGGTCTCCACAGTGGTAAGAAGGACATTCTATATTGCTCATCTCATAAGTAAAGGCATTACCTTCAGAAAAAAAGAAGTTATAACCTCCCTGTACTCTTTCCTCATCAGGCCAATAATTGAGTACAATACTCCTTTTGGCATGTACCTTTCCAGGCACCTGCAGCGATAGGAAAGACCACAAAAGTTCCTCACAAGGAGAATTCAAGGTATTTAGCATCTGTCATATGTGGATCAGCTGAAATCACTTTCATTCTTCTCCATTTCATACTGACTACTCAGAAGCAATCTCTGCCTTGTGCATAAGATAATCTCTGACTCTACTTTATTGGAAATGCTGCAGATCTGCAAGTCCAATGGCTCACAGATTACTCACTCTAAAGACCTTAACCTGATATATGACATTAATAGAACCTGCTGGAGGGACAGATTTGTCTCTCAGAGGTTACCACACCTGTGGAGCAGTCTCCCAATTAATTTCAAGCAGAGCACCTGTTTGGCCCCCCAATAGCAATCTGGACAGTTGGATCGGTAATTGTAAACTCACCCCAGGGGTTCCCCCTGTGTCTCTCTTGGATAGGAGCAATAGGTGCTGATCATGGAAATGAGGACAGAACTTGGCTAGGCTTGTAAGGGGCTTACCAGATCACTCCTAAAGAGCAACAGAAAGAATATTTGATACTTTTTCACTGACAGTAGTTGAACAGGTCTTTAAATGTTGAAAAATGTAAGGCATTAGGAACTGCTAGCTTGCATATTAAATTGTATAAGGTACTTGTAGATCTGGCTTTATATCTTTTGAAGTTACAGATCCCAATCTTTACATTCCAGAATCGTAACTGTTGCTAAAAATTAACTGATTTAGCAGGGACTCTAGACCACTCTGAACACTAAGTACAGATTATCATGCAGTGGTCAAAGTGTTAAATAGGCAGTAGTAGAACTAACAAACTAATCATACTAGTGCTGTTTGCGATTGTGCCATTTTATGTTGTGGTGCATGCTACTAGGTCAAGCCTTTTATCAAACAGTATGTCCTTGGATGAATGTCATATTGTATGATGCTTAAATGGTATGAGAGCCTCCAACTTTATTCACAAAAACTTTATAGTAGATGCATTTAATTGTTAATAGTTCCACTGCAAAATTTGCAATGACCATCTTTACATTACATACGGATTTGTGAACCATTATAATAAATGGCAGCTATTCACAATGAATAAAATATCTCTGAGGGTATGTCTCAAATGTCCCTCTTTTAACGTCTCTGTGATATGTGGGTGGGGGATTGGCATAATGTTTAAAGTGTTTGCCTTACAGACACAAGATGCATGGTTTGATTCTCACAGGAGGTAATTGCCTAGGCTTAAAATGGCCCACAAGGGCAGTTAGCCTAGTGCTAATCTATGAACCTATGTGCTCTGTCCTAAGCTGGAACTATGTCAAGAGAAGGCAACCATTTGAAATGTGACTGATTGTCGAGTCCTAAAATGTGGTTTCGGGACTCAGATTGCTAAGTCCTAACATTTTAATAGGGAGCTGAAGAGAAATTTAAGTAGACTAGTTTTGGGAATGCCAGCATTTCCTTGCTCATTTACACAGATGATTTAGTAATTATTTTCCATGTTTTGTTTCAACGGGCAGTATTATTGGCAACAACAGGGGGTAGATATGGGGACCCTCTGCGCCAATATTTATGCTAATCTGGTTATGAGTGGTTGGGAAGAGAAATATATGCTTAATCAACATACATATAGGAAACATATAGCCTTTTTTAAAAGGTTTGTGGATGACCTATTTATTCTTTGGCAAGGGCCACATGAAATAATACCACATTTTGTGTAATACTTGAATATAACCACTGACTTTCTTAAATTTACCCATCACCACTCATATACTTCTATAGACTTTCTTGATGTCAAGATATATAGGACATTAGATGTCCAGATAGCTACACGTATGTTTAGGAAAGAATTTAGGGTCAATGCTACCCTACACAGAAATAGCATGCATCCGAAGAGGGTTTTTAAGAATGTACTAAAGGGTCAGGGCATGCGGATGTCCAGAATAGATAGTGTTCAAGAGGTCTTTGATACAGATCTATCTAAGCTAAAAGATGAATTCAAATTTAGAGGTTACAAACATAGGTAGATCAAATGGAACGTGAGGTTATTGAATTAAGATCCACGAATCCACGTCCTTTTCCTTATGCTAATAATTTTGTCTCCCACAATGGGAACACACAACAATCCAATGAACATCTAGTGAATTTTATGATGAATTATACTAGTGATCATAGAGTTTTTTGTGACGTTATCAAGAAAAACTGGCCCATTCTTATGTCACATGAAAAATTAGGTTGTAGGATCACAACCAAATTTTGCTTTTGCAAACAAGTGCAACCTTAAACAGATGCTATGCTATAAGTGCAATGATTCACGTAGTTCTAAAAATAATGAACTTACTACTATGTGTGACAAATGCAATTATTGCTCATTCATAGATACAGCGTCTAGTTTTATACATCCAATCACACATTTTAAATATACTAGCAATTCTCATACCAATTGCTGTAGTACATATATGGTCTACCTAGCTAGTTGTTCATCTCGTCAAAATTTCTATGTAGGAAAGACTAAGAAACAGTTAAAGGAAATGATACATGAGCATCTATTAGGTATTAGGAAGAATGATTCAACAAATGCCCTAGCCTGTCATGTGAGGGATACAGACTCTACACATACATTTATGTTTAGAGTATTAGAACAACTTAAGCCTGGCAGCAGACTCGGAGATCTCAATAATATTTTAGAACAAAAAGAGAGCAGTTGGATTATTAGGTTACACAGCAATACATCACCAGGTTAGAACACTTCCATCCCTTTAAATCCTTTTCTTAAGAGGCGGAGATTATTTAAGTGATTTTATTTTGTGATAGGTTAGTTTGTAATGCTATGTATTTTATAAGCAGCATATGTGAATTTGTATTTTATATGGTCTGAAGAAGTGCTCAGGAGAGCATTAAAGTGCTTACTGCTCATTAAACTGTTTTTTATCACATCTGCTTTGGTTTACCTTGTGGATTTGTGGAACTTTTTTGGATTTGTTCTAAGCATGTTTATAAATAGTAATAGAGTAGCTGTAGTGCAAGATGAAAACCACATTGAGTTGGTGATCATGAGTCATTTTTTTAAAATTTAGCTTGTGAGTTGCTTATAGAGTCATTCTCTAGGATTTTGTATAGTGGTAATAATATAACTATTGGACTGCAGTTTATTAGAATTTTTATCTTGTCCACCCTAGGGACATGTTGCTTGTATATATCTATTCATGAGTATTCCTACAAGGTGTACTATTTTATTTGCAGCAGTGCATTCGAATTCAAATAGAATATTGCTTAGGGAAAGAGCATTTGCTTTTAATTTTTGCAATGTAATTTTAATTTGTTTCGTGGAGACTGATTTCAGGTAAAAAGTACCTTGGCTTACTGGTATGCGACGGGCTACTGGTTTAGTATGTTGTTGGTCTAGTAATGTGGATCTTACCTGAATGAAGTGGATGTTGTTTGCAGGAAGCTTATAATTTAATAAATGAGGCAGGGGAATAGATTGGGAGATTTTGCTGTGTGTTGATGCCTTTCTAACCTTGTTTTGAATACACACACAAACACACATATGGGACTCTTGAATTGGTAAACACAGCAAAATGTTAACAGCTGCTTGAGTGGCTACAGTTAGTCGACATATGCAGGTGGTTGATAGGTGTGATAGACTGACAATCCTCTGATATGGTGTCTCTTTCCATGGGACTGTAACTGTACGAACTTAGAGTTAGCATTTATAATTAGCTGGGGGTTTAGGGTGCTGGTGGGTGTGTCCAACCTGGAAAAAACAATGTTATTTGTTTTTTGTTTGTGCGAATTTTCGTCGCACATGCATAATTCACTGCCGATGTTTGTGTTGCTGACCTTTTGTTGTGAACATTCTTGTCATAAACATTTTGCTGTTTTGACTAAGGTAAGTAATCCCATAATATTTATATATATATATATATATATATATATATATATATATATATATAAACACACACACACTGGAAGATAATTTGTTTTTATTTTCCTGAATGTTCTATAGTTTTTTAAGCATTTGAGGAGTTTGTTCGGTTTTTAGATTCTGCCCATATCTGACATAATTTGTTTTGTTTCTGTAGTTATCCATAATGCTGTCATGTATTTAATTGTTCTTTTTCATATAGGAACAACTGAGTTAAGGGTGCATACAAAGGTCTTATTGAAGTACTTAATAGCATCCCACAGAAATTTCAAAGAAGCCTAGTTTTGTTGTCTAAGTAATTCATTAAAGAGAGAAGTATTAAAAGATTTATTTTCTGTGATGAAAGATATACTATTCATGATATACTATGAATAACTTATAGTTTCTGCTCCTCAGCTCTGGGGGCCATGGCAGAAAAGTGCCAGCTGATGAGTGCATGTCCCTGTTAGAAAACAATAATAAACAAACAGACAATTTAAATTGCTACCACCCCTTAAGAGAGTTAATTTTTTCTGGTGGAGTGGGGTGTAATATCTATCACAGAGGTTATTGAAGTGTGGATAGTTTTTTTTTTTTGTAAGTTATGGTAACCTGCAGGGATTGCCCCCATCTTTAAAACCATTCAGATCTATGACATATAAATTATTTGGGAAGTTGTCAGTTCCACTGATGCTTTTTGAATGATTCATTAATTATGCATAAAAATGAAAAAGAAAGTCTTAGGCCTGTAGTAACCTTTGCAAAGTATGAGCTAAACAGTAAATTAGTTTGTGCTGCACAAAATAGTCATGCCAACAAGCTCAACACATTCATAATAAATACTGCTCTAATTTCAACATTTAAGGACCATGTATGAACCCATGTATCCCTCCTGGTGAAGGAGGGCGAAGAGATCTGAAGTTATGGACCTTAAAGCCAAAATTAAAGGTAAAGCCTTCTTTTTTATTCCAGGTAATGTATCTACCGAAAGTCTTGTCTGATATAGCCTAGGTTAGCAGCAAAATCCTTTACCAGCCCCAAATGTCTATGACTTGTATCAGCCACTGCCTGACCTTGAATAGTTGAAACATAAGTCCGCTTCCAAGTCACTGGAAATAACTTCTTGGAAGCACCTTACCTTGCATATCTGACCTCCCTGAATCCCCTGTCCAACACTTGATTTTAAATGTATTTCTCTTTTACTTTTTTTTTTACCATATTATAATTCTCATGGTGGGATGGCAAAATTTGCCCCTTTCCCTTCAAAGTAGTAACCTGCTGCAACCAAATGCTCCAAGTATCCACTCAAAAAGACAAGGTATTGGGCCAGGAAGGACATTCAAATTTTCTGTGCAAGTTCGGTTACTAATGCCAGAGGCAGTCCAAGACAATGAAGGTGACAAAGAAGCTAGCAAGTCAGGGTTACCACTGGAAGATGGGGGTCAGTCAGGGGAAGAATACCTAGTGGAAGTTTTATATTCATTACCTGAAAAGAGCAGAGGTAGAATGTTTGATCTAGTCTTCAAGAGGAATTTTGGTTCCAAGCAAGCTACATCATTAGGTCCTATTTAAGAGTCGCGGGTCCCAGTTTCAAACCAAGTTTCTGTAACAGTCCCAGCCCAGATTCCAACCACCTTCACCTTTCTGGTTGGGGAGAATAGGCCTATCAAGCTAGATGTGAATTTAGCACAATTGTTCGCCCTCTTGGCCATAGTAAGCTCACAGGGGTCTACCTTGCTGGATCCCACATTGCTGCCCATATTCCCCTACCACAAGACAGGGCGAGTTCATTGATGTCTTTGACTTAACTGAGCCAGAAGATATTAAGAGGATCTCTGAATATGACAATACTGGATATAAAGACCTTGCTGCCACACTGGCAGCTCTTGGCAAAAAGGCTACAGCTAAGTCCATTAATCGGGATTTGGACAACTAGGTCCTGAGGATCATGATCTTCATGGCCATTATCATAGAAAAGGGCTCATCTAAAGCACTGCCGGAGTTGGCATATTTTCTATGTATTAGGGAAGCTCACCACTTCTGTGGTGGTGTGGCCTGGACCTGGCAAGAGCAGAGGTTCAGGAAACTCAAGGGCACAGACAAAATTTAACATTGAGATCTGTGACACCCTGACACATGGCTGAGTGTCATGTTGGACAAACCACATTCCTTAAACAAGGACCTCCTGGGTGAGAACTTTCCAAATGTAAAGTTTTGTTGGGCCTTTAACAATGGAAGATGTTCATGGGAAAGTGCACCCTGTTGCTAGATGCTGGGATAAGTCAGAGCACTCCTCCCTGAGCATCATTCATTCCATGATAGATAGTGGTACCAGCTGGAGGCTGGCTCCACCCGCTAGTGGCAGACAGGTTTTTGTGGCCAAAGAGTAAGTCTGTTACAGAATCATCTACGACTTCAGGCCACCACATACCCCAACTAGAGAACATTAACTATCCGTACTACTTCAGGAATACCCAGATGGGGGGGGCATATGCTCCTTTTTAATCAAAGGGTTTTCTTCAAGTTTCACATTAGATCTGCAGTACCCTTGGATCCTAAGGTGGTCAGGAATCTGCCATCAGTAAGAGGCAACTAAACAATGGCTTGGAAGTCAATCGAAAAAGAAGCTCTTGTGGCGAGTGTGATATGCCCTGTTTCTTACTCACCTTGTCCAAATTGTAAGTTATCTTCCACAGGTTTAGTCCCTAAGACAAAGGCTGGGGAGTACCATTTATTCTACCATCTTTTATATCCTTCTGGTAAATCAGTGCATGAATTTATTGACAAACAGCAGTCCAAGGTTCACCATCTATCCCTAGATCAGGTGGCTAAGAGGTTCTCTGACACATGGTTGAGTAAACTGGATATTCAATCTGCTTTTTTCCTGCTTCCTATCAGAAAGAAGGGTTGACGCCTGCTGGGTTTTCAGTTTGGAAATCATTTCTTTTTTGACACTGATCTGCACATGAGCTGCTCCCTGGCTTGTACAACCTTTGAATCCAACAAATCCTGTAGTGCATCAGAGGAACAAAAGTGCTTAACTTGTAAAAATACAATTTTTTTCTTTGCTATTGGAGTGTTGCTCACTTAGCACTACAGGATTTGTTGGTTGCAGTTTGTGTCTGCTCCTGTGAAGAGCTTTGGTTTGTACAACCTTTGAGACTTTCAGTTTAGTGCTGCACTGGTTCTGGCAGCAAGGAGCTCCAGGACAAGAGCTATCCGTTACCTTGATGATAGTAGGTGAAGAGAAGGCAGGGACTTTGGAAGGCATGAACATTTTTTTCACCCTGTGAGATCAGTTAGATGTTACCTTGGCCAAAGAAAAGGTTGAATGCACTGCTCAGGCTATCACATTTCTTGGGCAATGCATTGATGTCTCAAACTCGTCATTTAGGTTGCCGGACAAACTCCTCCAACTTAAATTTTTCATTCACACATGATGGGTGCTCGGAAAGCTCATGTTGGATATATCATGTGGCTCCATGGTTTGTTGAACTTTGCCTTCCAGGCCATTGCCCCAGGAAGGAGTTTTCTCTGATTTCTATCTAACTTGCTTAGAGGTGGCAAGAGCAAACACCACTGGGTTGGGATTACAAGCAGGATCAAATAAGACCTTCACCCCTGGAACATGTTTTTACTCAATTTCAATGGAGTCATATGTTGGCAAACCCCATGGGTGTCCTCTGATGAGCTTCAGCTTTATACTGATATAGCAGTGGGGACTAGCATGGGTGGGTATTTCGAGGGAGATAATCTGTGGCCAGATGACCTGTTTCATGGCTCAAGGAATGAAAGCCAGATATTATACTCCTGGAAGTTTTCCCCATTTGGGTAGCCACATTAATTTGGAGACAACATCCCAATAACCAGAGTGTTTCCTTTTACTCTGATAACCTAGCAGTTGTGCAGGATATTAAGAAAAGGTCATCTAAGTCTAGGTGGTTGCACTCTATAATCAAGTTGTTAGTTGTTCTCCATCTTCAGATTAACTTATCTTTTACCAGTCTTCATGTCCCAGGCAAAGAAAATGGCATAGCTGAAGTCTTTCCTGTTTTCAATTTTCCAGATTTCACCAAATGGCTCCAGAGACAGCTCCTTGTGAGACACCCATTCCTCCAGAAGTGTGGCTCATTGGCCAAGAATAATCTTTGGCACTGTTATCCAGATTTTGCACTGCAAACACCAGGAGGGCTTATTCCTCTTCCATGTGCCTTCTTATAGCAGTTTTCCTCAATGATGCAGGCAATGGACTCTGACTGTGTTACTAGAGTTCATTATTAACAGGTAGTCTTTGAATGATGCTCCCAGCACAATCTGGATATAACTAACAGCCCCAGGATGGTTGGCCCATTTGTGGGGACTCGCAGATGCTTTGGGGCACTGAGTTATCCACAGGGTTGTGAGAGGTTAGGAGAACTCTAGAGGTCTTCTGCAAAACCCAGTCTATTGGACTCATTATCAAAGGGCTTTATTTTTAGCTAACAGTTTGTATGATTTTGTCCTCTGGGCCACCTTGTTTACATGGATGTATTCATGACTTTCTTAGACAACAAATTCTTTTCCTCCTTACATTGGGAAGATGTTTTTATCAGGAAGGAACTAGTATCAGTATGGTTAAGGAGGTCTAAAACAGACCAAGCCAGCAGAGGGCAGCAAATCTGTTTGGTTGAGGCTATATTGCCAATCATTTGTTCAGTTCACTGGGCTTTCACCCTTCTCAGGGTGGCAAGGGATATTTATTCATTGTACCTTGTATTCTACCTTAGGGCTGGCCTCCTTATCCTATTGGCAGAAGTCAGTGTTACATTGAAGAAAGCCATCAGTTATTTAAATATTTCCATCTAGGGCTACTCCTCCCATTTGTTTCACAAATAATATACCCCAAACCTAGCAAAGGAAAGTAATTCAATCAATGTACCAAAGAGAGTCATCTGATGCCTACCTTTCATATACTGTGCAGTAATGCTTTATTTAATTTACAGGGAGGAAGGTTCTTTGGGTTCTGGGGTATTCTTTTGTGCAAAGTATGGCCTAGCATATCTTCATCCTATCCGTCAAGATACTCAGGTATCCTATACCAGATTCTCTGGACAAACTGCTGATTCAGATTTCTAGGATTGTCATTGATGCAGGTGTGGGACATTTGACACCAGTTGTCAATTAATGGACCTGTGCTGACCACCTTGATCGAACACTTAGGGGCAATTTTCTGACTAAGGTTCTGAATAAAATTTTAGCAGCCAAAATCCTCTCTGACCTGCATAGGTTGCATTCTCTTCACCTGTGCATTCTTATTTTTTGGTCAGCTATTCCCCCAGTGCTCTTTTGGAAAGATGCCATTAGGAGTGCAGTGGTGAAGTACAGGTGCTTTATCAACCACCTAGTCACCTGGGCTGCCATAAATGTTGGCTATAAAGACATTAAGCTCACTGACATGGAGAAAATATTTTTGCTGTGGGTGGTATCCAACTGAATGAACTGGGACTTAGCTTATTTCACCTTCAATTAAACTTGAGTTGATGACTACTTTAAAAACAATTTAATTCATTTTTAGATTTGGTTGACATGATCTTTATGTGGGTCACAGGATTTGTGAGGCCATGCTAAGGGGAACACCTGCCTTAGGCAGGCAGTGGTGATCACCACATGGCTTAGCACCCCCCCTTATTTTTCCCCATATAGCAGTCATCAGCCTTTTGATGGATTGTCAGGCTGGGGTGACATAGGAATTTTTGGTTGTTGCTAAAAGTGATTTCAGATAAATGGTAGCAACATCGTCCTTGGTGTCAATTCTGACTCAGCTCTAGTGAGCAAATAACTTTATTCCTTCTCCTAGAAGTGGTACTCTGAGGAAGATTTCTCTATATCTGTGTCATGGAATACATTCCCAGAAACAACAGCACTATTCTGTATGATATGGAATGTTGTTAAATGCAATTACTTTCCCCTTCAGGCCCTAGTTGCAGGCATGGACATATAAGTAAGATGTTAATATCTCTCCTGTCCTTGAAATTTTTATAGCTACCCCTTGTATGAAATATACACATATGGCAATGTCTGGCACTTAACATTCTGAAAAATCACTTTTGTAATAATGATATTTTTCATACATTGCCGGGTATCCAAAGTGCTCCTGTATAGTTAAAATTGTTTTTTTCTCCTTATGTTCCTCATAAGGGTTAGCTATAATGCCATGACAGTAAACAGGAAATTTAACATTTAGTCTACTAGTTATAACATCTTATATAGATGCTGATTAAGTATGTTATATGACTTCATGTTTCCGTAACAAGGCAGCCCAAGGAAACTGTTTCACTCCACACAAAAAAAAAAAAAAAAAAAAAGACACAACAGGATGTATTACAAAGTGAAACTGTCTTGTTTTAAATGGTGGGGGTTAATCTAAAGGCCAACTGTTTTTTTTTTCTTAACAGACATTGGACCTCTGTACATGTGCAGTATGAGGTATGAGTCTCAAGTAAGAGTGCATAATATGGAAAGATAGAAAATAATAAATACAATTAAAAAAAAATTTCACATATAAAAATGAACCTTTCACCAAGTGGTTGTACAAAGTGCAAGTCTACATACAGTCTCTTTTCAAAAAGCATTGACATTTGTTCAGTAACTACAGGTTTAGTATGTCTGCTATAAGACTGGTTAGTAAATGGAACAGTATTTACAACAATTTCCAATTATTTTTTCTTTATTACACCAGCAGGATAACTTCATTTATCTCACTTTGACATATGCAGCTCCAGACAGCTCCCATTCCTTTTAGGTTTTAGTCACACCTTCTGCAACTTCAAGGACACCCTAGTCTGTACTTGTAGCCCCCTTTATATGCCTCTCCATAGCCTTCTCTAAACCTATAGGTCACAACCTCCTAAAGTGCAGTTGCCCTGCCAAAACCCTAGAGGCAGCCGCAGCCTATTAATTGCTATAGAAATAGTGTGCCTGCCTGCTACAGGTTCTCTGACATACTGTCTTCTGTACTGAACAGTGCATTTGTTTCCCTGACTTGGGGGGGGGGGGGGCAATGATCTGACTAAGGTTCCAAAGCCCTGCCTCAGCAGTAAGTATACTACACACCATGCACTCTATGCAGTTTCAGTATTATATTGGATGATAAGCTCATATGCTCATGTCTGGGATTATTAGAAATACTCTTCTTATGAGATGTAACTAATATCCTAATAATATCAGGTGTTATTGTGGTTAATCATTGTGGATAAGTTCCACAGTGGCCTTACTAAGCTTAGTAGGAATCTGTGAAACAATGAACCCATAAAACCTTACCTGGTATTAATGCATGATATAAACTGTGACACCTGTGCATTGGCCCAGCAATCAAGGAACCTCAATCCTCACCACTAACACCAGTGAGGGGTATCCATATAGGGAAAGGATAACAAATACACAAACAGTAAAGTACAATTTCCCTTAAGAGCACACAGAGATCACAGTCATTCTGGGGCTGGTTTCTCCTTTTCTCTCCAGGTCCCCAATAAGACTCCCCATTAGCACAGCTATAGCAGCCTAGTGGGCAAGCTAAAACCTCCAGCACCCTCTCTGTCCAGCCAGTGCTTTGTGTCCATTGCCCAAGTTGCTGACACACACACACACACACACACACACACACACACACACACACACACACACACACACACACACACACACACTTTGAGATAAGAGTTATATACAACCACACAGACACTCCTAGGGAAGGCTGGCATAGGTTCTCCAGCTGTGCCCCTTTTACCCAGACTATATGGTAGTATCACATGCCACCACCCACTAATATTTATCAGCTACTCAAAGGCCCTTATGAAAGGGTGTCCAATTATACTGTACAATATTATTATCCAAATGGTAAGTGCAAATGAACAGTAAAGGCTTATTTGCAGTGGCTTGGCCAGTATCACTATATACATGCAATGTACTCTTAGAGCTTAAATTATCTCTACACAAAACAGCCACAGTTGAAAGGCTTAAAAATATTTAATAATAAATAATAAAAACACAAGACAACATGTCCTACTACACAGTGCTAGTCAAGAATTCAGAGATCAGAGAAATACTTAAAATAATGCAGTAGAAAAGTTCTGACATCAATCCAAACAAAGACTAATCTAATCTTCCTAGTTCCTAGCTATATCTAAGAGATACACTAAAGTCTAAGATCCTACTTAGATACAGACACAGGCAGATATTGGTGAGTTGGATGTTTTCAAGACAAATACTCAAATGCCCTCATTATTTCTGTCCTTAAATTGATAACACAGTACCACTGATTTATTTTTTTTTACATCATTTCTTTCTGGTTCCCAGGCTAATGGAAACTCAGAGGTTAATAGCACTTTTGATCTTGCAGCTGGTCAGGAAGCCAGAGCAATAAATGAAATTATACATGTAAATTCTAGCCATTAACGTTGGCCTAAACACAACAGGCAGCATGCCTCCCTCTAGACATCTTGGCTCTGAGTTTTAGACCAAAGAATTTCACAATGCTTGACTTATCAGCTTTGTTACAGCAGAGTGCACTGTTATTACATTTTTTCAGTTCAATATCCAATACAGTCTTTTCACATTTAAGAGAATCAGGCCTGTGGCTTACATTAATATTTACAAATGACAGAATTATCAACAAAATTATATCTGGCTAGGCTGGCAGCCTTCACCTATCTTCACATAAACCTTACACAAAGTGAGCATGAACAGCTCAAACAAGTATATGTCACATTATGTAGTACCTCATCTTCTACAGTAGTGAAGAAAAGAGGGGTTGTTATGTTGGTTTGATTAGAGGATGGACATATTCAAGTTATTAGCTTATTTGTTGACAGAGAAGGATGATTAGTAGGACTGTTAAGCACACTAGAGACAGGCTATGCAAGGTGGTCTTCATGTGTTTATGTCATGAGTTTTCCAGAATTCAGCTGGGGTCATCTTTGGATGCAATTCTGGACAGTATTGAGTAGGACTTGATTGTAGTGGGTAGTTTCAACATGAAAGTGAGGCAATGGATGGGCTTAGAGTGTTAGATGTAGGTTCTTCCATGAGGTTGGGAGTCTGAAATGCCCATGAATCATGCTGTCTAATCTCAGTCATGGCTAGGTTTGATAGAATATTTGTAGAGTGCTTTATCTTGTGGATATATAATTCTATCTGATTGTGATGTTTCTAACCTTCTCAGATTTTGGGGTGGTTGAGGGCCTTTGACCATTCATCAAGGTCTGGTGGTGAGCATGAATCTGATCTCCTGAAGACTGAGTGTTCAGTTAGCAGACTTCTGAGTTTAAAAATATTTTGAAAGAGTTCTGTGGCTAGAACACTGTATTTTGGGATTTTTGGATATCCGAAGCTTATCAAGTGCAACCTTTGTCATGGTCATCAGCCATGGAGGGCACACTCACTAAGCACAGTAGGAATGCTCCCAAGCCACTGAGCCATCACCTGATTTCCAGCCTTATCACCAGTTATAAAGGGTTCATGCGGGTATAGGTCAGCAGACTGCTATTTTCAGTGCAGCACCTAGTTTTGTCATGTGACAGCAATTTTGAGATTGCATTAGTGCATCACAGGCTTAATAGATAGGAGGAGGAATTTCCAATGACCCATTACTGATCTTGTGAAAGCCTTTGATAGGTATGCCTGGAAGTATTTGTCATATATTTTGGAGGAGATTGATGGTCATCTCACAGTGGTGGTTGTTAGGCTTCTATAGCCATGTGCATTTTGCAAACAGGTGTGTTATAGGATAATTTTAATCTGTGAGACAAGGAATGGCTGCCATTTTCCCGCTGCTTCTTTTCCTGACCATGAGGCTATTTGTTAATTCAGACAGACAGTCCCTATGAATGTATTTGCTGGACATGAAGTGGGACATTGATCTTGTATCTGTCTGTATGCTGTTTAACATTTAGGTCTTTTCCCACATCCTTCAGAATCCAAAATAGATAATGTTTAGGGGATATTAGGGAAGTATGAATGACCTTTGAGGTTTTTACTTTATATGAATTGGCTGATTTTCCTCCTACCTCATCAAAAATATTAGATATTAGGGGCCAGAGGTTGCCTTACTCAAAAATGTACTTTAATGGACTCCTAACATGGTCTATTAGTTAGTAGCATGTAATATACACAGTATAAGAGACTTCAGAACTTGGGAGTAAAGGGAGTATTCCATTACTCAGTGTGGAAGGTTCAATGTTATTTGTCCTCCTGTAAATTTATTTTTAATTTATTTATTTATTTTATTTTATTTTACATTTGTTGACTGGGACTGTCTGTCTGAGCTATTGCCCTTTTTTCAGCAGAGGCCCGGGGAGAAAAACTCCAAACATATACAATGCAATAAAAATAACAATACAGATACATTTCAATAAAAATAGCTATAGAGAATTTTGGTAGTTAAAATACATAAGCTACACACATGTATATTGCTGACAGATAAAACAGCACTATAAACAAAAAGGAGAATGTTAAAAAAGTAGAATAAGTTGTATGTTTTGGTTTAAAAGGAGAGTTGAGTAAATATAAGGTTTTGTATGCAGAGTAGCAGAAACCTAAAAGGTTACATAAGAATTTCAGGAAGCAGAGTATAGAAGAAGCTTTGGAGGTTGCATAGGAAGCATAAGATGAAGTAGTTAATGGTAAGTTTTAATAAGTTAGTTTCACTGCACTATAAAAGGTATGCAATAATCAGGGAAGGTGAGTACAATGGCAGGACCAGTGTTTTTTAAAGCGGTCTTGGACTGCTAGCTTAAATTGTTTGGGGTGAGTCAGGGACCTTATTTCTAGTGGGAGTTTGTTCCATGCAATACAAAAAATAAAAGCTATACAAGTTGCACCCTGTGTTGAATTTGGGTTTGACGATTTTTAGTAGGTCTTGGGTTGAGCTTTGGAGAAGTCTGGTAGGGGGAGTAGTGAGAGATGAGAGAAGATAGACTTGGGCAGAAATCAGGCTGATATAGGATGAGCAGTATGATTTGGAGTTGAGATTGTAGGAAAAGATGAGATAGTTTGGGCCAGTTCAGTATTTTAGGGAGAGACAGTGGTGAGATGTATATGTTTGTTGAGCTGCAAATCTAGCTATTTTGTGGTAAGTTGATTCTAATTTGGTAAGTAGGGAGGAGTTCAGATTTGTGAGTATTTGGGAACAATAATTTAAGCATGGTAGAAGGTAGGCATAGGTAAGAGAAATCCTAGCTTCAGTAGTTAGGAATTGCTACAGTAGTTAGGAATTTGTTGTTCCTGTACAGTAGTCCTAGCTTTTGGTATTATTTTTTTGATACAATTGTTAATGTGAAGATCTAATTTTAGTTGGTCGTCAATGGAAATGCCAAGGAGTTTTGTACTAGTTTTGACTTCTATAGGAGTATTTTTTAGGGACCTTACGGAGAAGGAATGTTTAATGTGGTTTGCAGATTTAGGAAGAAAGAGTAGTAATTTTGTTTTCTTAGGGTTGAGGATGAGCTGCTTATTAGTGAGCCATGTCTCTACAGAGTTGAAAGATGTCTGGGTATTTGTTAGGAGTTCTAAGGGGGAATTAGCAATAGTTATGATTGTAGAGTCATCTGCGTATTGGACAATGTTAGATTGAGGACAAGAGGAGTGGAGTAATTTGGTGAAGATATTAAAGAGTAGAGGGTCAAGAATGGAACCTTGGGGAACACCAGTTCTTACTGAGAGAGGGGTAGACAGTTCCAAGTCCCATCATACTGACTCCACCCTATCAGAGAGATAGCTAGAGAACCATACAATTGTATCAGGGGATAAGTTCAGGTCTACAAGTTTACTAAGTAGCAGAGTTTGTGAGACAGTGTCAAAAGCCTTAGAAAGGTCAAGAAATAGACAGGATATGAGTTTGTGCTTATCTTTAGCCAGGGCTAAGGTGACGAGAAATGATAGTAGGGCTGTGGTTGTACTATGCTCGGGACAGAAGCCATGCTGTGTTAGAGTGAGAAGTTTTTCTTGTAAGAGATAATGCATAACTTGTTTGTGTATACATTTCTCAAGGATTTTGGAGAGGATAGTGATAGGTCTAAAATTAGATGTTTCTGTACCTCCTTTATGAATAGGAAGAGTGTAAAACTGTTTCCAGATAGAAGGAACTTTAGACTCAGAGATGGAGCAATTGATTAGTATAGATATAGGCATAGCAAGGGAGTGTGCAGCAATCCAGAGAAAGTAAGAAGGAATATTGTCTGCTGATGCAGAGCATGGCTTGAGCTTTGAGACTAGAGTTCTGATACTGTCAGTGGAGACAGGTTTGAGAGAGAAGGAGTTTACTGAGATAGTGGTTGAGGGGTGTATAGGGAGGTTTAAATTGTTGTTTGAGAGGTTGGGGTTAAATAGTTTGGAAATGGATTCATTAAAGTAGGTGTTGAAGGTATTGGCAGTAAAACTATTTTTTTATTAAATCAACTGTTTGGAATGTCAATTTTTTTTTCTAGAATGTTATTAATTACCATATATATTTCAGCTTTTCATGTTTATGGACATATTTGTACTTTAATAAGTATAAAAATAGGTACGAATTTCCATCTCTAACATGTCACATGTCATTCAGATGATAGAATGGGTGTGCAAAATAAGATATAGACCAAAACAGGAAACCAGCGGCTTTAAAGAGAAGTAAAAAGGTACTGACACTTAGTGACATGACTTGCCATAAACTATCTGATGCAGATTTATAAAAATATCTTGACTACAACAATTATGTACATAGAAGTACTTGCAAATAGCTTGTATTAAATTTGTAAACCTTTCTGAAATGATGATTTGAACTCAGGTCTTTATTTGTTGCTAGACTTATGAAGCATACCACTCAGCATTCAGCTTCCAACATATCACTCTTTTAAGCTCTCAACACACACATACACATAAACACAGACAAAAACACAAAAATGCACATGCACACACAAAATCTGTCCCTGACAATATTACGTGACATCAAATAAATTCTTTTGAAAACTAAAAATAAAGTAAAACTAAAGTGAAGCGTTATAATGCATGACCATGAACGTATTTAACTTATCTTTCCACAGTGAATACTTGCAACATCTTCAGTGGGTATCATTTTTCTTTTGGTACTTATTGTGGGATTGTTCTTGTATGCTCTTGTTTTGGCTATGAAAGGATTTTATGCAGGTAAGGTGGAATTGGGCTGAGGTAAGGGAGATGGGTCAGAGTAATGGGGGGGCAGTTAGAGGGAAAAGAAACTTTGATATGTCTTCATGTCTTAAGAACGTTTATTGGGTGAGTATCATGAATTTACAGTGTTCTTTCTTTTATAGATGTAAGCAGTTGGGGCTGGAAGGATGTGGAGTTGGAAGGTGATGGTTTTGACATGGTGCCTCTTCCTGCTGTTTTGAATAAATTGGTCGCAGGAGATGTTTTGGTCATCAGAGTGGTGTGCAATGAGGTTGTAGAGGGCAGTTAGAATGAACAAACCTTGAAGGAAACTGAGGTGCAAGGTAATGAATTTTGTCACAGTGGTTGATCTGGTGTGGTACATATTTTACTTTATTCGGGTTCATTGAGGCACATTTGAATTTACACTGGTTTGGGATAGTGGGTTTTTTGGGTATTGCAGGTATGCGGGTTTTTAAGGGATAGTTCAGGATTTGGGTCCCGTGTCTATGAGGGAGGTTTAAGAAAGCCATGGTTTGTTGTGGTTCTTTGCAGATGAGAGATGGTTTTAATCATTTATCTGGAGTTTAGAATAGGGGTACACCAAATGATGTTTGGCCTTAGGATGGAAGCTTTGGTGAAAAGAGGGGGAATAGCCTGGTCAGGCTGGTGGGTGGAGAAGAGGGGCTGGCTTGCCCTCTTCGGTTCCCCCTCTGGTGATGGATGTGCAATTCAATAAGTTGGAAGTAAAGTGAGGGATTGCTCTGGTGGACAAGTTAATAAGCAAGCCGAGCTGCTTATATGGATGATGGTGTAATTTAATAAATTGAAAGTGAGTGGGGGAAGGCTGCCTTGTTAATGCAAAGGTAAGTGAGCAAGTGGGAGATGCTGCTTATCAAGGGTGAGCAGTTGAGCTGCCTTTATGGTTATTTTATGTTTCCTTTCATGGATGGTGTCATGTTTTTGGTTGAAATTTATAACTATTGGTTAACAATCATATTTATGAAATTTTAATAAAGGTTGTCAAATATCATTCGGTGTTGTGTGTTTATTGAAGAGGACCAGGACAAATGAGGTTTGGAACAGACCATTTTGTCCTGGGACATCTTCAAATGGGGACAGTTACATAGGCTAGCAGGAATTAAGAGAATAAGGGGAGGATAGGGTTAAATGGGATGGAGGGATGTGTAGGAGGAAATGAGGTAAGGGTAGGGAGGGGCTTAGAGAGTTCTGTCAAGTGTAACTGAGGTAGGAGTCACATTTTGACATATACTTGCTACACTCCCGCCCTTCCCCTTTTTTATTAGGGGGGATTGTGGTTATTTCAGTTAGAGAAGGCGGAAAAGAGGGGCAGGCTTGCCCTCTTCTGTTCCCCCTCTGGTGATGGATGTGCAATTCAGTAAGTTGGAAGGAAAGTGAGCAGTTGCTCTGGTGGGCAAGTTAATAAGCAAGCTGAGCTGGATGGTGGTGTAATTCAATAAATTGAAGGTGAGGGGGGAAATGCTGCTTTGTTAGTGCAAAGATAAGTGAGCAAGTGGGGGAAGCTGCTTACAAGGGTTAGCGGTTGTGCTGCCCTTATGGTTATTTTATGTTTCCTTTCATGGATGTTATTATCACTGGTGTAATGTTTTTGGTTGAAATTTATAACTATTAGTTAACAATTATATTTATGGAATTTTAATAAAGGTCATCAAATGTCATTCGGTGTTGTGTGTTTATTGAAGTGGACCAGGACAACAAATATATATATATATATATATATATATATATATATATATATATATATATATATATATGTGTGTGTGTGTGTGTGTGTGTGGGTCTACTGTAAAAGACCGAAAATCTACTTGTTCGAAAACGAATAGTGGATTCTCGGTTACGCACAAGTACACTTAAGCGAAAGTGCACTTCCGCGAACTTCGGTTCAATGAACCGTTAAGGAACACAGGTGCTGAAGCACACTACAGTGGGAAAAGGGAATTTACGTGTTTCCCAACTGTAGTGCGATCTCGGAGTTGGTATATTTAAGTAGGGGAGTGTGGGAGGCACAGCCCCCCACATGGGGGGTGCAGGGGGGCTTGCACCACTGCAAAAACAATGTTTTTCTGTTGATTATCAGTTTGTTGAACCGATTTTCACGGAAGTGCACTTTCGCTTAAATGCACTTTCGCGTAACCGAGAATCCACTGTTCGTTTTCGAACATGTGGATTTTCGGTCTTTTACAGTAGACCCATATATATATATATATATATATATATATATATATATATATATATATATATATATACACACACACACACACTTTTGGGACCATGCACTCCATGTGCTATTACTTTACTTAACTGTATTAAATAATTAAGTAAAAAAAAGTATGCACTTATTTTATTTATTTGTAAGATTAGTTTTTCTTCTTTAAAGTCCAATTTGTTTTTTTACAGACATGAAAGCTACATTGTAAACTTCACCACATTATGTACAGATTAACTGCAACAATCTGAAGTCAAATGAACATTGTGTTGTCATTCTTAGCAGCTTTGATGTTCTTTCAGGGAACAATCACATGTTCAAGCCAAGATATATGGCAGTCACTTAATGACCACTTGCACAATGTTATAAGTTGGTAATCAGTGACAAAGTCTTTCCTTTTCTTTCTGTTCATCTGTATTACCTTCAGTAATACTCAGACAACCTTCTTACAGAACATTACTTTTTGGAAATGCACATTTAAAATAATGTTTTACCTAAAGAATATTATTACAACCTCAGCTTCATGGAATCATCAGTGAGGCAGTCCTCAACCGAGCTGAAATTCACACACACACACACACACACACACACACACACACACACACACACACACACACACACACACACACACACACACACACACACACACACACTGTTATCATAAAATATACACACATACACACACACACACACACACACACACACACACACACACACACACACACACACATATATATATATATATATACACACACATATACGTGTGTGTGTATTTTTTATGATAACAGGTCTTTTGTGACAATAAAATCAATGGTGTGCCAGATCAGGCTAAAAGACTAGTAGCCAGCAGATATACTGCATATAGAATTATCTTTGAGGATTCATTACCTACACAGTTCCCTTAGCAATGATGTTATTGTTGTCTGTGGCATGCCATCTCTATAAGTGACATATGCCTTAACCATTACAGTTCTAAAATCACTTCTGTTAGGTTTGTAATGGTCAGATAATCCTATAAAGATACTTTGTCATGCTGACATTAGGCATGAGTTCCATTTGGTGAGACCTAGGTGAGCAAATTGCACTGCACACATGCAAATGAGTCATTGCTGTACTTTAAAACCCAAAAGATTATTCAAATGAGATTTCAACAAATTTTTTTCTATGTTGGGTTGGGAGGAAAGGCCCCCTGCTCTCAGTTAACTATGAGGTTGCTTGCCTGTGCAGTGTCCTTATTTTGGATTTTCAGATTTGCCGTAATGGCCTTTATCACACAGTGATGCTGTTTCATGATGAACTACCTAGTGTGAGCTTAGTGCCACCTGATTTCTGTTTGCTTACATGCCATCATGGTAGACTGCAGGAAATTAATCCTTTATTGCCAATTCTGTTATGTTCAAGGCATCAGACATGACTTATCAGGAGATATATCATGTCACCCCACATAGCGATTTAGTGCTATTTAGAGCTAAACGACACATCCTCTAGTTTCTGGAGGCAATTGCTACAAGATTAAATGAAGAGCATAGAAGGTGCAGCCATTAGCATAGTGTTTTGTCTCTGTGGCCTTTTGTTGTGATGATATAGCTGTCCTAATTTCATATCTCTGGTTTATTTTCTGCAGAGGATACTGTGGACGTGCATATTCTCATTGCTAGTAAATCCCATTCTGATTCATGTTAAGCATGAGCAAAACTCCACTAAAATATGCAGCGTTCACAGACGGTAGAAGGACGATTGTGATGTTAACTCATCCATATTCAAGGGCTCAGCAAAAATGTTTGCTGAAAGATTTCTAAAACAGCAAAGTCTAAGATTAGTAAAGTATGTTTGCTTCTCTATTTCTCATTTCTGCAGGAGGCGTACATACCATACCTAGTGAAGTAACATATGTGATTCCTGCTGTCACTGCATTTAATGGTAATCATATAGAGCAGTAACTTTATTTAGTAGTAACATTTATATGGTGCTCACTTGACTCGAGATGATTGTCACTACTGAAATGAAACCCCAACCCCATGTGCAAAATGGGAAAAGGGTTTGAGGATAGATGGATGGATTCACTATACAAGTAATGAAGCATGCCAGTTAAATCACAAAGAAATCCTTTTTGCCCATGCTGTACAGTGGCCTGTAAATTTTGTAAGTTGTTTACATCTAAATATCCAGAGACACACTTCAAGGAATAGCATAAGTATTTTGCAATGTGCACAGATATTTTATTATTTACATAGTTAATATAAGAAAACTACTTTCTGGATATGCAAGTGTTTAATAAATGGTTCTGTGCAACTTAAAAAGGAAATGACTACCATAGCTTTACTGCTGAAATTACATCTTCTGAAGATGTCTCTCTACTACTTCTTAAAAAAGGCTGCTGAATCATTTTGCCCTCTGAGCTGGTTACAAATGGCAGTAAAAATGACACAGAAAATGAACATTTACTTTAAAAGACAGAAGTTAAAAATATAAATATCACCAAATATTATGCATGCACCTTCAGAAAGAAAGCATTTACAATCATAGCACATGCATGTCAGATGAAAGAAAAAACATATACGGATTATTTATCTATATTCAGATTAAAATCTAACATTTAAGAGTACAATTCCTGAAAAACAGCAAATTATTTTGTGTGTGCATGTGTGCTTGCGTGCGCGTGTGCATGTCTACAATGTCTGCAAGCTCAACGCCTGAAGTTCCATGTCTCACTATTTAGAGGAAGTGATTGTTTTTCACAATGTCTTGACTTCACTAATTTCTTAAGGTAATACAGCCTGACTGAGAAGGAAAGAGAGACTGTTGTGAAAAATAGTTTTTGTCTGAAAGAAGTCGCTCTTGTTTTAAAATCTGGCCTTTGACCAACACGTAGCCTGGGTAATAAGGAAATCATTTTATGTTGCTCAGCTTATAAGTAAAGGTATGGCATCCAGGTCCAAGGAAGTTATAGTACCAGTCTACACATCCTTTATCAGAACAATCATCGAGTACAGTGCCCCCTTCACCACGTACCTGACTAGGCATATGCAACAGCTGGAATGCCCATAGAGGTTCCTCACTAACAGAATGCAGGGTATTAACACACTGACCTATACAGATTGCCTTAGAGCCCTGTCTCATTACTCTTTCTTGTACATGTTGGTGAGTGGTGATCTATGATTGGCATATAATGCATCCTTAGATCCAGCCCTGATGGAGCTTTTGTACATCCACAAAGTGAGCAGCACCAGAAACACTAGATCCAGGGATTTTAACTTTGCTTGTGACATAAATAGGATATGCTGGCAGTACAGACATGTGTCTCAAAGTATCCCCATGCACTAGAATAGGCTCCCCATCCATGTGATGCACAGTCTATCCCTAACTCTATTCAAACATAACCTTGATCATTGGATGGGAAATTGCAATTCATCTCTGGGCTGGCCCCCATGTGTCTTATAGACAGACAGAGGCCAAAAGTAAGCATTCCTTAACCAACATACCCCCACATAATTTTTTAGCAACCTCCTAACATACCCCTCCTAACAATCATACCCCCTCTAAACTAACACCCCCAAATTATGAAGTGCATGTTACAAGAGTATGCAATTGGATTGGGTTCCATGGCTAGGCTTATAAAGGCTCTGGTAGTTGTTAGCCTAGTATATACTTATGAACCTATAAACAAACAAACAAACATTAGACTGGTGTTGAGGTTTCTCCAGCAACACTCAATACTGGTTGTATTTCCATAAAAATTACAAATTTACTATCAATTAGATGCCTGGTACTGCAACTCAAAATGCTATTGCCATTCAAACACAGACAACCTTCCCAATTTCCCATAAATGAGGAGGCCCAAAGCCTGTAATAATGAAAAAGAAATATTTTTTATCATGGGTGCCGGAACCATAGAGCCAGGGGGAGGGGCAACCCCCCCGGCACCCCCCCCCCCACTTTTACAGCTGCAAGACCTGTTAAAAAATTAATGAAGTGGAGTTTTCACACTAACGCGGACTCGCACGCAGGAAATTAAGCTAACTAAACTGGCTGTTCTTGTTTTCTTATTACTCTGTGTTACAGGAGTTTTGCTGCCACTGTTCAGTTGGTGCTGCCAGAACCATGCCAGTAAGGAGAGGTATGTGTGCATGTGTGTGTGTGTGTGTGTGTGTGTGTGTGTGTGTGTGTGTGTGATTACACAGGCACAAACAAGAGCCTGAATTCTCTAACCAGACCACCACGTGTGATTCAGGAAGTTGAGTCCATAGCTCTCAACTGTCCAGAGTTTCACAGAATATTTGGCTCATACGCTTGGTCTGTTCACAGAATATTTGGCTCATACGCTTGGTCTGTTCCTCTTAAAATTTGTGGTTTTCTGGCAAGTCAGTGAGAACTGAATTCACTAAATGATGATAGCCCATTAAGTTTCAGTCTTCCTATCTTTCAGGAAACACATGGTAACACAAAACACTTTATTTTAGCAACTTTCTAAGATTATACAAGCAATATTTAAAATGTGTCTTTGGTTTTTGGCCTTTGCCCCCCCCAAATAAATGTTGGCTTTTTCCAGATTTCTTGTGCTGTGAAGTTGAGAGATTTAGTTAAGTGTTAAGTGGATTTTACAAGGAGCTGAGAGCTTCAGGGGAAGAGAAGTTTAGTGCTACTTAGCCTAATTTGTTTGCACAAAAGGTAGTATACTTGCTTTTGATGCAGAAGGCTGTGGGTTCTACTCCCACAGTATGCAGATGGATCACTGATACTGTACTGTGTTGTACTTTAATGGGAGTGGATGCTGCAGTCCTATGAATGTCCTCCTTTGGAGGAGTTAACGAGTAACTATGTTTCTGTTATCAGTTTGCCATCCATTTCCCATTGCAAAATTACTAGCTTATCATTTTTTTAATGTGGCATAGGCAATTTATTCCTCAAGGGCAACAGGCACTTTATTTGTAGATGAAACAATGAAATATAAAGTTGTTTGCTAGCAGCAACATCTTCATTAGTGACAGATTCCTTTAATGTGGAATTATTTAGATGACTTACTTCTGCAAAGATTTTGCATATTTACTGATATTGGTGGATTGTAATGACAGAAATCTGAGTGGCCTTTTATGCTTGAAATTTTCTGAAATGGGTAGTTTTGTCATTATTGGGCCATGCATTTTGTTTCATTGCTTACTAGAAGACTGTTCCAAACTACAAATTTAAAGCACATTCTAACAAGTGGTGTTGTATTATACAAGGAATATACTTTAATACAATCAGGTTAATACAATCAGGAATGTGAATCAAAGAATGGATTCATGTATGCTTGCTCACAGGATGCTGGAGATCAAAATTGGGGAAGAGACCAGTCACCAATGGAGACCCCAGGGTTTGGTGCTGAGACTTTTTCTGCATCTCAAAAGTAGAAGGAAATACCAAAGGACTTTGGCCAACTAAGTTTGAGATGACTGCAAGCTAGGAGCAGTTATTGAATCCCCAAATGACTTAGCCATCATGCAGGAAGATTTGTCCCAAACAATAACTGGTGCCAGAATCATGAATTGAAACTAAACTCCAAGAAATACATTATCGTATCCTTTGGGAAGTCATCTACTCCAGGGAACTGCCAAATTGACAATGCCCCCTGAGAAGTGACCCAGTTGTTTGGCATTTGCAAACTTGTGTGTACAGTGACCTAACTTTTGGCCAACATGTGCCCAGAGTCATAAGAAAGTCTTTCTATATTGCACAGCTTATAAACAAATTGATTTTGACTATATCTAGAGATATTATTGTCCCCCTTTACAAAGCCCTCATTAGGTCAATCATTTTGTATAATGCCCGCTTTGGCATGTATCTGTCCAGACCCATGCAACAAATGGAATACCCACAAAGATACCTTACTAAAAGGATACAAGCCTTAAACAGTAGGTCTTGCATGGACCACCTCAAAGATTTATCACTATACTCAGTATCCTACAGATTGCTTAGAGGTGACATGTCTAGCATACAAGGCATCCTCCAACCTAATACAGACATCAGCAAGTCAAATGGCATCAGAAATACTCAGTCCAGGTATCTAAACTGAATGCTGTGGATAGATGGAGATATATCACAGAGGCTACCACTGTTCCAGAACAGACTATCCATTCAAGTAAAACGAAGCTTATCCCTGTCCACATTCAAACGCAACTGGGATCTAAGGATGGGTAATAGAAAGCTTACTCCAGGATTGCCCCTCATGTCACTAATGGATAGAGGCAGTTCCTAAATGTTGCATCCCTTACATGGGTCCCCTCAAATTATCTATAGTATGATCACATTTATTCTGACTAGGGCTAATATACAATTATCAGCCATGGGCTAGGTAAAACCAATCAGAAAATTTTAATTCAAGCACCAAAAGGGAAATTGGCTAAGCTTAAAATGTCCTCCAAGTGAACCTATGTTATGATAGTAAATAGTTTAAAAAACTGCCCTTTTTATATCACTAAGTGCCCCTCTCACCCTCCGCCGCTCTAGTCTTCAAGAGCTTCCAGCGCCTCTTGTTATTAATTGCAATTTACAAATTGTGACTAGAAAACATTTATGTTATTGGAAAATTTGCCAGTTTAAGGAAACTTTCAGTACAGTAAGCATAATGAACATTCATTTAAGCCTCCATAATCTGGGAAAAGATATGGGTGGGACACAAAAGACATAAAAACATGGGCATATGTGTCAGAAGGATCATAGAAAGTTACTTGGCTATTGGCCCTGAGTCTCTTACAAGCCTAGCCAAGAATTTAGCCCATGTTCCAACAAGTCAGTACCCTATGCCACTGTCCAGCAGTGACACAGGTGGACTCCCAAGGGTGTATTTTCTGTTCCCCATTAAGTTATCCAGGTTGCACTTAAAAAGGTTTAATGAGATACTCTGCTTGACGTGGAGAGGGAGTCTTATTCCACAAAAGGGGGAGTCTCTGGGACACAAATCTGTCTCACCAACAAGTCCTATTGATGTCACAGACCAGGGTGAAGTTGTGTGTGCAGGTTACGTGACTGGAGCTTGACTTGTGGATATGCAGCAGTCCCATCAAGGCGGGGTCTTAAATTGCTTTGCATACCAGACAGCAGTCATCTCTGAAGAGTCTGTAGGAGACTGAGTAGAGAGACAGGGCCTTTAGCCTATCTGTGTAGGGTAGATGTTTGGATTCTCCTGGTGAGGAACCTCTGTGGTCTCTCTAGCTGCTGCATGTGCTTTGTGAGGTACATGCTGAAAGGGGTATTGCACTCAATATAAAGGAAGCATACAGGGATGTTATGACCACCTTGTCCCTGGATGAGATACCCTTACTAATGAGGTGGGCCATGTAGAAAGCTTTCCATTCAATGGAGGCAATACGGTGGTCAAAAGTCAGTTTGCTATCAACCTAAGTGCCCAAGTTCCTCACAACTGATTGCATGCTTAGGACCTTATTACTAATGTGATAATTTGTTGGGATATCACTTTCCCCAAAGGGGATGATGATGCATTTTTTGGCATTCAATTTGAGGCCATGTTTCTGGCAGCAGTCATTTGGTTGGGTGAGACCCTCTTGGAGGATGTCCACATCACTAGGGGAATTGATGACAGCACCCAGCTTGCAGTCATCTGCAAACATGGTCAGCCATAGCCCACTGGTTTTGGCTTGCACCTCCAAAATCTATATCACAAACAACAGAGGCCCCAAGACTGATCTCTGGGGTACACCACTCATTACGGGTCTACTGCTTGAGATGGCTTCCCCTATTTTGACTAGGTGGAGTCTATCAGTGAGCCAGTTTGCTACCCATCTGGTAACATCTTGATTGATGCCTAGTTGAGAGTTTATCTATTATACCTGAGTGGGAAACAGTATCGAAGCCAAGTCAGGGTAGCCGGTGTGCACTGTCTTCCCCTCATCTATTGCTTTGGTGATTGTCTCAAAGAAGTTGACCAAATTTAACAGGCATGACCTCCCCTTGATGAAACCAAACTGTGTGGGATCAAGTGTTTAGAGGTTGCCAATGTCCTTATTAATGAGGTCCATGATAATCTGCTTCATAGCCTTGCAGATCAGGCCAGTTAGGCTGATGGATCTATAATTTCCTGGATTGGTGGATGTTCCACTTTTGTGCAAAGGGATGACAGTGGCTGTCCACAACTTGGCTGGGAGAAAGCTGGTACTCAGGCTTTAGTTGAATAATGGTGCTATAAGTTTCTGCCTAAGTTTATGTAGGATATAGCATGGAATGTTATCGGGTCCCATGGAGGCTGTATTCTTTGCTTTTGAGAAGGCAGTGATGACTTGCTCCGCAGACATGAGAGGAGAGGGCAGGTACTGGGGATGCCCTGATTTACTGATGGGGGGACAGAGGGGTGAAGTTTTCACTGAACCTGTCTGCCATCAGGTTGGCTATAGCTACAGCGTTTGTTTATGTGGTGTCCTTGACCACCAGTTCTGAGCAGATCTGGGTGCTTCCTTTGAGATTGCAGACATATGTGAAGAAGGCCTTATGATTGTCTTTAGTAGATGTGTCCAATTTGGACTCAAAGTTTGCTTTGGAGGATTTCACTAGTGCTCTTATTTGCTTACTCAGGCTAAGGAGAGATTGCTTCCAATTAGGCACCTGCTCCTTCTTGATAGTGGACAGCAATTTTTTTCCTTTTATTATAGAGTTTATTTAATACAGATGTCCACCAGACAGGTTTATAGACATGGGGTGAATGTAGAAAGTGGGGAATGGACACAAAAAGAAGGGCAAGAAGGCTGAGGCCTGGGTGGACGACAAATTCAGAAAGTAGTGATAAATTATAAAGAGGAGTAAAAGCCTGACATGTCCAAACAGGAGACAATGCAATTGAAAATAGGAGAGAAGCAGGTAGGGAAGGGGCAATCAGACTGTTGGCAGACACAGAGGGCAAAAGAGACAGAACAGTGCAGTATTTTTGTAAGATATGCACAGAAGAGCAGGAGGCAATATTAGTTGCAGCAGGGTATGGGGGGAGTCCAGTATAAACTGAGAATGACTGAGAGTGGTCAACATATTACAGATACAAAGGGCAGTGACATGTGACAGGAAGTGAGAGAAATAATAGCCACTGTGTGGTCAGTGACTGGTGAACTGGTGATTGGTGACTCAGTCTTAAAGGTTATTAAATGTCTACTCAAGTGAGAAAGGAAAAAACAGATTTCAGGGAAATCAGATATGAGTGCCTAAGGACAAAGTGGTCACCAAGATAGAGGGGTCACCTATAGGTAACAAGGAAGTGCATGGAGGTGGTAAAAAGATGAGAGCAGAAAGGACTGGAGATCATATTATCACAAGATGGGAATACCAGGGATAGAGAGAGAGCAGCTACATGTAGCTGTCAGGCTCTGCCCCAGTCCAGAAGGGACAGTGGTGCTAGTGCTGGGTTGGAAACTTTCATTGCAATGGTCATAACATATACTAAGGTGGAAAGGGGGAAGGAGAGTGATAAAAGTAGAAGATGGGGTAGGTGTTTAGCTGCAGATTATAGCAAAGGTACAAACAAGGGTAGCTTGGAGCAAAGCTAAGTAATATTACTCTGCAGTTTGGGAAGGAGGATGGGGGAGTGATAAGCAATAATGATGCAAAAGGGAAGGGTGCAAGTCATGCAGAAACACAAACAAGGGACAATGAATGAGGCAGCTGGCACAGGGAGATTCTCAAGTATACTTTCTTCTGGAATAACAGACACAGAGGAGAGATGGAGTAGAATATCAGTCTACATAAAGGAGGCATCAGATGTGAGGTCAGAAAGGTGGAAGAACACCAAAAAAAAAAGCAAAAGAGTAGGCAGAACAAGAGCTTAGCTTAAGTGATAGAATATTCAGAGTAAGAACAAAGGAATGAGGAAGTGCCAAAATAAAGGTAAGTATGGCTGCATAAAAATGTAAGGCTAACAATTAGGGCAAATGATAAGGTGTAAAAGTAGTAAAAATTAGGAGATGGGGAAGGGCAGGAGGGATAGTCCAAATAGGCTACAAGAACATCATCAAAGATAGTAAGGGTAGCAAAGGCAAAAGGTGGAAATAAGTTAGCATAAGTGATCCGGAATGGAAATGGGATGTTTTTAGGCAACTAACAGAATGGAAGAGTGAGAGAAAACTTACCATGTTGAGCAAAGATGGAAGGAAGAGTAAAAAAGACTGTAAAAGGACAAAGTGCTGAAGGAATGCTATAGCTGCCTTTAAAAAGGAAAGCAAAGATATAGTGTCATTCTGAAGGGATGCAAGGCAGAAATGGAGAACAGTGTACAGACACCATGATACAGGTAAGGAAGCAGGAAGTGAACTGGATGCTGTTAGGGAAACTGAAGCCCAGGGACTAGACAGGCTGCCCTCCAGAGGTCTCAGAAATGTTACTAGTGTGTGGCAAACTCCTGAAGATGTTCAAAAGAACCCTGCCTAGTGCAGAAGTTCCCGAGCACTGAAATATAGCAAGTGTGGTTGGTAACATTGCTTAGGGGAAACAGCAGGAAAAATCTGAGAAAATGGGCCTATTAACAATAGTGGGAGGAAAGTCATGAAGAGAATACTGAGGCTGTACAGCTCAGCAAGAAACTAGCATTCCAAGATGGCAACTGTAGCTTCTTTTCTTTGATTAAATAAAAAAATCATACCTAAAATGTATTTCACAGTCTGTTCAAGTCACAGCTGCCAATCTCTAACCTTAATAAACAGGGATAAATACATATTAATCTGCATCAAAATACTAGACCTGGTCACTCAGATAGCTGCTAGAATAAGATAATTTGAATTAATAAGTACATTCTGAAGAATCATAAGTCACAGTGAGTAGATGGCTTGAGGCTAAGCAGATTTTGTTATGGGTGAGGATGGAGCCTGAACTGGGGGCAAAGGGGTACAACTGAGAGGATTAAGGTCAGGAGAGACAGGGCGTGAGTAAGAGAAAAATTGAGTTTAGACAAAGGACAAGCCATGGGGAGGGGAAGGGATTTTGCAAAACTAGACAAGCTGACGCTTTCTCTGGTTGGTCTAGTCGCTCATTCTGAGCTAAGCTTCAAATGTTAGTCCCACCCAGTTTAGCAAAAGAATACTAAAGGAAAAAGATGAACAAATAGAACAAATGGATAAAATGTTTAAGATATGAAGATTTAAGGTAAAAGTCTTATGAAGAGGGAAGGATTAAGGAGGTAGAGTAGAAGTAATGCAGTACCTTTTAACATACTTACTGAGAACCAAAGAAGACCAAAAAACATCTTCTGGAGAGGAACAAAATATATTCTCTACCTCCTCTCCTTCATTACTGTAGTCAGTAATCACAGAATTATCTGTAGCATATGTTATTTAACCACTTTTATCCTCCCATTGTATTCATTAGATCCAGAATACTGAGTGTTCTTTCTATAAAATTTGTTTGGAAACTCCTCCCAGTCTCATCTCAATCTGCATATGCTGGTGAGCACTTGAACCTTAAACTGGAAGGTTCCTCCCCTTAGAGTGCTAAAGCTTGAGTTACTTGTAAACTACCTAGAAGGTTTACCTCCGTTTTTCCATCTTCCTTTTAAAATCTGCAACATTTACTTTCTGCATTAACTGATACCATTTTTAAATTCTATTTTCTGCCTTAAATAAACCTGTTTGGCCAGGTTTTGAGGCCATCTTGAATTAAGGGTGATGCTAATTGCCACATGTTTTTGGTAGCTTAGAGCACTTGTGCTTCAGATTTCACCTGTTTTTCATTAGATGTTTCGTTTTCTTGTTTAACATTTACTCTGCAGAGCTGTACTGAATGTTGTGGCATGGTCGCTGTAGTTCCATGATGCGTAATATGTGCATGCAAGAAAATTCTCCATTTTCTGGACTACTAAAAGGGTTCCTTCTTCTAATGCCTGTGAGCCGCTTATCCACTTCTGCTCTGTCTAAACAGCTTGCATAAGCTTCCTCTTATCTCCACTGTTCTGCGTAGCTTGGATATCAGCTTTGCTGAAGTGCACAGATTTGCACTGAACCTATCACTAGTACAACAAACTTCCCTCCTGTATTATTTACCTTTTTTAACTCTACACATACCTATATCACTCAGCAGCACTGATTATTATGGAGAGGCAATGGACTACACACACACACACACACACACACACACACACACACACACACACACACACACACACACACACACACACACACCCTTATAGCTCATGGAATCCTAAGGCAGGTTTAGAACAACCTCTTGCTCACTAAAACTTACTACGACTACTTCTACTTACCCAAAGGACTCTAAGGAATCGAGGTATAAATACGTAACTCAGGTGGAGGTGTTGCCCTCTCAACCAATTATATGCAGTGAGCTAATACTGTCTTACTCCTATCCACACCTATAAAACATCCATATACTGCAAACATAAAACTGCTTTATGTTGATGCAGCTCACTCTGACAATACAAAAAACACAGCCAAAAAAGGGGTCACACATCTAGCACCCATAAACCCATAAGGCAGCAACACCAAGCTAGTTCCAATGGCAACATCCTGCTTATAGGTGACTCCATAAATAGATGCCGAATAACCAGGCTGATCAAAGATCCACAATATCACTGGGCCCTCAAGTCCCTTCACCCAAGGTGCACATGTCACCTAGTCATTGCTACCATGGGAGTGAATGACTTAAGATACACCTCTTTGGATCATGATGGAGCTGTCAGAATAGGGATCTGAAATGGGTGTGAAACTAATATTGAGGAGTATCCTACCATCACAAAGAATGATGCCTCACTGCAAACAGAAGGCCATTTTCTTTAATTAATGGCTTAGGCACTGATGTCATACTAGGAGGTTCCAATATATATCAGGATGTGAAGAGATGTTTGATAGGCCTGGCTGCTTTGCTAGAGATGGTCTGCATCTCTCAGCACATGGCTTCTGTATACTGGATGAGACTTTTTCATCCCATATAGTGCTTTTTTAGTTAGGGTCAATCTCCTCAAATTATCTATACAACCAACCACAATGAAAAATATGCAAATTCAGCACAGGCATTCTAAAATCTCAAAAATATTGATAAATGCCTAGTTACTGAAACATGGTTGAAGAAAAGCAAAAGTAGCCCCATTGTACACAACTTTAATGCCTACCACTCCTTCAGACTCAATGTCAAAGGGAACGGTGTAACTGGGGGGGGGGTCATATCATTGTTCCTCCATACTCATAGTGCAGGACAATGACCAAGAGTTCCTACGCATTCTTCCCATGATAAACAAAAAAACATTGCCAGCTACCAAACCCTCTGCATGACCACAAGCTGTAGCTAATGTATCTAAGTGATAAACAAACACACACACACACACACACACACACACACACACACACACACACACACACACAAAAACACAGGTACATTTTTCCCCTTAATTCCAAATGAGGCACAAACCAGGTTTCACTCAAAAAAGAGTATCCTCAGTCAATGCTGAATATGTTTCCCAGGCAGGTATGCCCCTAGCCTTAAGCAGCATTTTACCATCACCCAGAATGATGCCTCAATACAAACAGAAAATGATTGACTATGTGTGTGTGTGTGTGTGTGTGTGTGTGTGTGTGTGTGTGTGTGTGTGTGTGTGTATATATATATATATATATATATATATATATATATATGTGTGTATATATATATATATATATATATATATATATATATATATATATATATATATATATATATATATATTCACTTTATAACCTTGAATTACTGAAATGTCGAATTTCAGTATCTCGAGGCTATAAAGCCGAATGTTAAAAATAGCGAAAGCTCATAATCGCGAATTGAATATATGTCGAATTATGTTATGACCTTACGCGTAATGTCCGGGATTGTGTTTTGATGGTGCGGTGCTGTGTGTGGATGTAGGTGTTATGTCAGGTAAGTGTTTTCTAAGGGTTGTGAGTGGGAGTTAGAGTGTGTGTGAGTGTGCTGATGTGTTTGATGTGTGTGTGAGGGGTCGGAGAATGTGCGTGTGTGAGTCGGCTTCTGTTTTGTGTTTGTGCGATCTCGGAGTTAGTATATATAAGTAGGGGGGGTGTGGGGGGTGCATCTTGCCCCCCCTGCTTATGTGTGTATGAGTTGTGTATGTATGTAGTTTTGATTGTTTTTGTTGTGATGTGGGTGTTGTGGTGTATGTGTAGTATTGTGTGTGCATTTTTTTCGGTGTTTTGACTTTCACGTTTTTTTTTGTGTCGGTGTTTTGTGGATTCGGTTTTATAGTCTCGAGATACTGAAATTCAACATTTAAGTAATTCGAGGTTATAAAGTGAATCCATATATATATATATATATATATATATATATATATATATATATATATGTATGGGTTCTGGACATTTGCTGGAATGAGCAAACGACCGGGCATACTTACGTGAAAGTGCTTTTCACCGAAGAAGCACTTTCGCATAAGTATGCCTGTTGCTGAGGCTGTACTATGGTGCAGGTAAGGGAAATTTCCCTTTTCCCCACTGTAGTGTGGTCTCGGAGGGAGAATATTAAAGTAGGGGGGGTGTGGGGGGCACAACCTCCCACATGGGGGGTGCAGGGGGGCGTTGCCCCCTGCTAAAATGTTAATGTAGTGTTTTTGTTTTTTCTTTGTAACATGTTTTTCGATAAAAGCTTTTTCGTTAAAGTATGTTCGGTTATTATGGATTTGGACGTTTGCTCATTCAAGCAAACATCCATCCTAGATCCATATATAAATATATATATATATATATATATATATATATATATATATATATATATATATATATATATTTCAAACTCAAAAGAGCACCCCATCTATATTAATACATAAATATGCATATTAAAACATGCTGCTTGTTCTCTAAAGTGTTCAATTGCATCTTCACTGCTGCATTTATTTCTGCTTGCTTTTAGCCTGTTTAAATTTTGAGTTATTCTAACCCTCTTAGTTTTGGTTTAAGCACTTGGGTTTTAGGCCTACTCCTTAGCTCTCCTTGGTCTCTCTCCCTCAAATTCTGACAAACATGGATGAACAATTTTCTATGGTTTCTTCTGCCAGCCTGCTTGATATGGACATCCTGAGGCAGTGTAGCAACTCCATCATGTACACGGACAACCATCTACTACTACCACCTTAGTTAATAAATATTACCTGTGGCAGGCACCATTTTTAAAACTACAATCCACTCTGCTACAGGCCCCATGAAGGCTCAGTGTTTCTCCAGTAAGTGCACCCCCCATGTGGGAGGTTGTGCCCCCCACACCCCCCCTACTTTAATATTCTCCCTCCGAGACCACACTACAGTGGGGAAAAGGGAAATTTCCCTTACCTGCACCATAGTACAGCCTCAGCAACAGGCATACTTATGCGAAAGTGCTTCTTCGGTGAAAAGCACTTTCACGTAAGGCAAATGCCTATTTTTGTTGAATCGTATTAGAAATTTTACAACTGTATATGTTTATGTTGAATTGTGTTAGACATCTAATATGATTTATGCTTTATTATTAGATGTTACTATGGCATGCTAGCATTTGTATGCACCAATTTGTTTTTAATATAATAGTATGTTTGGTCTATTTTCATAGCTGCACCTTGTTCACTAATGTTATTCATGTAATTGTGTTGTGTGCAGACAGCTCATACTAGTGTCTAATTATTTCTATATAATTGTGCTGTTACTGGTGGATAGAATCACATTAGAGAACCACGACAGATTGCTGCTCGCTATAGTTTTATCTGTAACTGCATAACTGTTTGGGGTTTCTTTTCTAATGTTCTTCCAATTGGCTCAGTATCTGCATATACTAAGTAGTTGGTGCATGGCATTGTCTTGCATGCGGTAGCTATTTGCTCAGGGTGTTTTTTATAATCTTTATAATATATATTTACCATCTCAAAAGTACTTACTCCTCTCTGTACTCTTCTTTTCTAGACCTAACACCACTCTTAAGTATTCAACTGCGGTACCACCTTTAACATTCTTGTAAGAAAAGAACAGTCTGGGTCTGAACTGTCTGCAAACAGCTACAGTTAACTTTGAGTATGTGTCTACCTGTTTGAGCCAATATTCATTTTCCCCTGGAGAGCACTCTGCTTTGGTTGTAAGCAGCCCCCCACCACACACACACACACACACACACACACACACACACACACACACACACACACACACACACACACACACACACACACACACACACACACCTTCCACTTTCTCTTATTCCCTTCTGTTAGCAAATAGTATCCATAACTGATCAATACTGTGTGTTTGTAAATTTAAACTATGACCACAGTAGCCTACTGATACAAGGTTATCCTGTTTTTCCACCTGAGAAATTAAGAAATGACTTACAGTTTCAGAGCAGTCCTTGGTCAATTGTGATTGTTTCTTAACACATGCCTGTCTTTGCTTTGTGATTGTTTCCAGCCCCTCATACCAACTAACAGGGTCTCTACCCGCTTCGCTCCTCACCCTGCCCTCTATTTCCTCCCACCCCCGGTGGTCCCACCTTTATTGCACTCAAACCCCTCCCATCTTTCTAATAGTCAACCACAGCACTAACCCAACACTACCTCCTCCATCTTCCCACTACTATCACACCTCCTCAACTAACATGTACAAGCATACCTTTTCTATGCTCACTGCATGCACTCTCCTTGCATATCTTACATCCTACCAAAGCTCCATCATTCCCCCACTCAACCACTACCACTGTACTACTACTCACACCACCACTCATGTCTCACCCACACTCAGCTCCCCTCCCACCAGCTCAAGAACCATCCCTATGCACCCCCCCATATATTCTACCAACTATATTACTCAAACATAAAGCATCCCTACAACTTAACATAGTAACCCTCCCACCATACCTATTACCCACAGAGCACAATCATAAAGTTTCCCTTATAAACAAACACATTCAAAAACTGAGAAAACTAATAATCTCATGCTTATCAAAACTAGCCCTAAGTGGAGACATCCACCCCAACTCTGGCCCTACCATCTCCAACCCCAATCTTCATAATCAGACTAGAAACCACAACTTCTTCCATATTACAGCCAATAGAAACCCAAGTGACTTCCTTCTACTATGCCTAAATATCAGAAGTATATCCAACAAAGTCCATGAACTCCATGCCACCATAGACTTGTACTCCCCAGATATAGTCATCCTGACAGAAACCTGGCTAAAACCTCACATTACCAGTGAGCAAATACTCCCTACAGGTTATGGCATACTAAGAGTAGAGCGGCTCAACAAAAAAGGAGGTGGTGTAGCTATAATATTTAAACAGCATCTAAACATCCAGATCTTAAAATCATCAGCTCCACAAATAGGAAATGAAGAAATAATATATACCAACCTCAAAATTAACCAAAACAAAACCATCAACATAATTGGATGCTACTTCCCACCTGGCCAAAACATCCCTCCCCTAGAAAACCTCCTCAGCTGGTCTACCCACCATCTCCCCCAAGAAACTATCATCTTAAGTGATTTCAATATTGACTGGCAGTCCTGTTCTGGCAACAATCCAAACCATCATGTACACCTTCATGGTTTCACTCAACTAGTCCAGTCACCAACCAGGATAAATAAAAACTCCACCAAGCACACTACCCTGGATTGGATACTAGTCAGTAAGAGCCCCCAGTCATATATAACAGGCTGCTTATCAGATAGCCTCAGTGATCACTCCCCAACATTCCTACTCAAAAAATACCTATACCAAGCTAAACCTGTCATCTACCATCAAATACGTAAAAAACTAACCTTTAACCCACTCACATTCATCTCATCCCTCAAAGAATGTAACTGGCATCCTCTAAAGTACCTCAGTCTAGATGATGCAGTTGAATTTTTTAATACTACCTTCCTGAACATCCTTAATTACCATGCCTCCATAAGGTTCTCCAGAACCAAAGCACAACCCTCCCCATGGCTACAGAAAACCACTAAGTCAGAAATGAAAAACATGGATAAAGCCTGGGAGCACTGGCGCAAAACCAAAACCCCCTCAGCTAGACAGAAATTCCTAGAACTATGTAATAGAGTCAAAAAGCTAATAAAACAGGACAAATCCCAATACTACCAGTCTGCCCTAGTCTCCTCACAACACAGCCCCAAACAATTCTGGTCCTCCATAAACTCCATCCTCCACCCAGGTAAATTCAGTACCCCTCCTCCTAACATCCCTCACTCCTCAGAAAATATTGCTACCTCATTCAACACACACTTCACCCAAACCATACTATCACTAGCTAAACAACACAACCCCCCCTCCCCTCCAACCCACACCTTCAACTAGTAATCTACCCACTGCCTTCTCTTTTTCTCCTGTACCTACCTCCAACATAAAAAAACTCTTAACTAAACTTAAACCCACCAAATTAGCAGCAGACAGCCTCCCAAGTGAATACCTACAAATCGCAGCTGATGCTCTGGCCTACCCAGTATCCATCTTGATTAACCGATCTCTGTCTGAAAGTTACGTTCCCACACTGTGGAAAGCATCACATATAATTCCCCTCCACAAAGGCGGACCCTCCACAGAACTAACCAATTACCGCCCCATAGCTATTCTCTCTCCACTCTCCAAAATACTAGAGAGATGCATACACTCTCAGGTCTCAGACTACCTCCTTACTAACAACCTCCTTTCCAGTACTCAGCATGGTTTCCGACCAATCCATAGCACCACCACTGCCTTACTCTCCTTTACTGACACTATCCTTCAGCATAAAAACAATGGCTATCTCTCCTCTGCTACTTTCCTAGACCTATCTAAAGCATTTGACATGGTCCCACACAAACAACTTATCTCTGTCCACAATAACCTATCCTTCTCACAATCGGTCACCAACTGGTTTCAGAGTTACCTGTTTGACCGCCAACAATCCGTTGTATGGCAGAATGACATATCTCCCCAACTACCTGTCTCCATAGGGGTTCCCCAAGGATCCATCCTTGGACCCCTACTCTTCTCTGTTTACACCAATAATCTAGCCTCTGCCACCAAACATGGCACACTCATACAATACGCAGATGACTCGACCATCATCTGCTCAGCCCAGTCCCTACCAAAACTGCAAAAAGTCACACAGGAAGCCTTTTCCTCTGTTGAAACATGGTTATCCGATGCCCAATTAATACTCAACCCAAACAAAACTAAACTACTCATCTTCCAACCCACCAAACATACTCAAAACAACTCTCACTTTAACATCACGGCAAAAGACAACACCACTATATACCCAACTGAACACACCAAATTGCTAGGAGTGGAAATAGACAATAAACTAAAATTTGACATTCACATATCCATGACTAAAAAAGTCCACAAAAAAACTAGGAGCGTTATACAGAAATAAGCAATTTCTCACCAAAGCAGCAAAGATTTCAATAGCAAATTCCCACCTTATCTCCACCCTACTTTATGCCTCTCTAATATATACCAACCTAAGGCAATGTGATCTAAACAAGCTAGAGACCTGCTACAACAAAATCGCCAAATTCGCCACAGGGGCATCCTACCGTAGTCACCACTGTCTCTCACTTGCTGAACTGGGCTGGCTTGAACTCCCTCACCTCCTTCAGTGGTATCAACTCTCACTCTCCCACAAACTAGTAAACCATCCACTAAATGTCCCATCCCTCCAGAATCTACTCCAACCCTATCTCACCACCAGACCACTAAGATCCAGCAGCAAAAATCACTTGCAGATCACTAAAGCCAATAACTCTGCTGGTGAAGCACTATTCTCTTGCGCCATAGCCAAATTATGGAACTCACTCCCACCCACAATTATCTCCATACCATCATGCACCCGCTTCAAAACTTTACTAAAAGCGCAGCTAAAAACATGCTGTCTATGCCCTTGCAACTCCCACTCTAATATCATCCACCCCATCCAACCACTACCTTTCTTTCCACTCCACTAACTACCTTGATTATAGCAAGCTCAGATGCTCATAAGCCAGTACTTATTATACAGCACAAACTTCTTCTTCTTGTAACATTTGTTAACGTCTGGTATGCACTTCACAGATAAAGATTCTAGTTGTCTACTGATGTACTATGTTCTTCATCTGTAAATATGTTGTAAGTAATTGCTATGTAAATTGTTATTCACTATGTAATCCAATGTATATACTGTCTGTTTATTTTAACTGTGGAGTTTTCTCCCCAGGCCTCCGCTGAAAATGGACCTACGTCCAGTCGGACACTCCCGGTCAACAAATTTAAATAAATAAATAAATAAATAAATAAATAAACCTAGAAACACAATTTGTGAGAGATGCAATTACATAAAGAAGATAGAGTCTATGCTCTCTCCCTCACAGTTGTCAGCACAATCACTACACCTCAAACACCACCCACTACTACTCAACACACTCCGACATATGCAGAGGTTCTCACCAAAAATAAACCCAAGCAAAGGAGACCTCAGAGGCAAAAACACATGAGAACTCCACAACCCTCCATACCACATACCATGCATAGTCCACACACCTATGTCTCACAACCACTAAGGCCTTACCATAAACCCAACATATTAGTCATAGGAAACTCTATTGTGAGACACATAGGTGTGCCTCTCACCAGGCTGGATAAGGAGAAAGTCACGGGTAGTTGTTTATCAGGTGCCAGAATCCACCATATCACACATGCACTCAAGTCTGTCAACAACAGGTATTGTTATGACTCTGTCATAGTCCATGTTGGCGTGAATGACTTGAGACGTACCTCTCTGGACTATATGAAGAGCAACATGATTGAGCTCGCTGAATATGTGTCCCAGGCAGGTATGTCCTTAGCCTTAAGCAGCATTCTACCATCACCCAGAATGATGCCTCAATACAAACAGAAAATTATTGACTTTAACAACTGGCTTAGTTTCTGGTGTTATTCCAGGGGGATCTGACAGCTTGGGAAGATATGATCGAAAGACCATGATGCTTTGCTAGAAATGGCCTGGATCTGTCTCACTTGGGCTTCAGGCTTCTGACAAAGGTCCTTGTCTCCTCCATAGTACCTTTTTTAGGAAAAGTCATGAAGTCAATACCACCAACATAAAAATTTCAACAAAACACAAATTAAAGGTCATGCTGATAAACACTAGGAGTCTAAACATGAAACTGCACTCATTGCAAGCATTCTTAACCTTGGAAGATGCTGACATTTGTGCAGTCACAGTAACCTGGTTCAAAGCTGTGGACCAGTCTTACCTGGTTACTCATCCTATCATACATTCAGACCCCAAACTGTGGGCAGCAAAGCCAAAGGAGGTGGAGTTTCAATATATAATAAAGACACACACACCTCCAGGCTGGTCAAACAGTATGATGCTCAGGAGATACTCCAGGTGCAACTGTTGACAAGACCCCTATTCAAATTATAGCTAGCTACAGGCCCCCAAATTTGACACAAGATGCCCATTCCACTTATCTGGACCTCTTTAAATCTATCAAGATTCAACCCTTTACCCTGATCCTGGGTGACTTTAATCACCCAACCATAGACTGGAAAAACTACTCATGCCGGAACACAAATGCCCAGAGATTCCTCCTTTTTATCAATGCAAATGCCTTGAAACAGCTAGTTGATACCCCTACAAGAGGTGATAATATCTTGGACTTGGTATTAACCAACATGAGTAACCACTGCATCAACCCTACAGTATCATCCTCCCTGGTAAGATCCGACCATAAAGTGGTTACTTTTGAAGTCACCATCTCCTCTGACCCCCCTCTAGCTAGGGTCAAACAAAAAACTTCTCCAAAGCAACTGATTACAACCTCCTGAGGGATGGTATAAACAGCTTCACAGCCCCCTCCCCCACTCTAGGAACTGGCACCAGTATCCAAATCTACACCAAAGCATTTATATAGATACATGGAATCAGGAATACCTGACAGGACAAAATAATCCTCTGTAAGGAAGAATAAATCTGTCTGGTGGACATCTGCAATAAATAATCTATATAACAACAGGAAAAAATTACTGTCCAGGACCAAGAAGGAGCAGGTGCCCAATTGGAAGCAATCTCTCCTTAGCCTGAACAAGCAAATAAGAGCACTCATGAAATCCTCTAAAGCCAACTTTGAGTCCAAATTGGCCACATCTGCTACAGAAAATTATAAGGCCTTCTGGTGGTTAAGGACACCACATACACAAATGCTGTAGATATAGTCAATCTACTGGCTGACAGATTCAGCAAACACTTCTACCCTCTCTACCCCATCAGTAAATCAGGACATCCCCAGTACCCCTTATCTCTAGGGAACAGGTCATCACTGCCCTCTCAAAGGCAAAAAATCCAACTTCCATGGGACATGATAGCATCCAGGCTGCATCCTACATGAATTCAGGCATGAACTTGCAGCATCATTAGGCACACTATTCAACCAAAGCCTGAGTATTGGCTTTGTCCCAGCTGAGTGGAGGACAGCCACTGTCATCCCTTTACACAAAGGTAGAGCATCCACCAAGCATCCACCGATCTGGAAAATTATAGACCCATCATCCTAACTAGCCTGATCTGCAAGGCCATGGAATGGATTATCATGGATCTCATTAACAGGGACGTTGGCAACCTCAAAACACTTGACTCCATACAGTTTAGCTTTGTCAAGGGGAAATCTGGTTGACTTTTTTGAGACAGTCACCAAAGTCATGGATGAGGTGAAGACTGTGCACTCCACCTACCTTGACCTGGCCAAAGCCTTTAACACTATTCCCCACTCTGTCATAATAGATAAACTCTCTCAACTAGGAATCAATCCATATGTTACCAGATAGGTAGCAAACTGGCTCACTGATAGAAGCCACCTAATCAAAATAGGGGAAGCCACCTCAAGCAGTAGACCCATAATGAGCGGCATACCCCAGGGATTGGTCTTGGGGCCTCTGTTATTTGGGATATACTTCTCTGAGGTGCAGGCCAAAACCAGTGGGCTATGGCTGACCAGCTTTGCAGATGACTCCAAGCTGGGCACAGTCATCAATTCCATAAGTGATGTGGACGTCCTCCAAGAGGATCTTACCCAAACAAATGATTGGTTCCAGAAACATGGCCTCAAGCTGAATGCCAAAAACTGCATCATCATCCCCTTTGGGGAGAGTGACATCCCAGCATATTATCACATTAATAATAATATCCTAAGTACACAACCAGTAGTGAGGGATTTGGGCATCCAGGTTGATAGCAACCTGACTTTTGACCACGATGTTGCTTCCGTTTTATGGAAAGCTTTCTACATGGTCCACCTCATAAGTAAGGGCATCTCATCCAGGGACAAAGAGGTCATAACACCCCTGTATTCTTCCCTTATAAGGTTAATTACTGAGTAAAATGCCTCCTTCAGCATGTACCTCACAAATCAATATAACAGAGGTTCCTCACCAGGAGAATCCAGGGCCTCAAACATCTACCCTACACAGACAGGCTAAAAGCTCTCTCCCTCTACTCAGTTTCATACAGACTCCTCAGAGGTGACCTCTGTCTGGCATACAAAGCAATCTCAGACCCTGCCTTGATGGGACTGCTGCATATCCGCTAGTTAAGCTCCACTGGAGCAACCCATACGTGCAACCTCAACCTGGTCTGTGATATCAATAGGACTTGTTGGCAGGACAGATTTGTGCCACAGAGACTCTCCTATCTGTGGAATAGACTCCTCCTCCATGTCAAGCAGAGTACCTTATTATCCCTTTTTAAGCACGACCTGTATAACTGGATGGGAAACAGAAAATACACCCCTGGGATTCCACCTGTCTCCCTGCTGAACAGGGGCTTTGGGTGCTGACTTGTCTAAACATGGGCTATACTCTTGGATAGGCTTATAAAGGTCTCAGGGCCAGTAGCCTAGTAATTTCCTATGATCCTATGACCATGCAACCATATGCAAACAACCCCATCTAGAGGATATTGATGAGAATGTGACAAACAAGAAACAGTAATAAAACCTCATTGAGTCCTGGGGAAACAGTGCCACCAAATGAATTATCCATATGTTCTCTTTCTGATCCAAAATAATTTGTCCAATATATTTTTTCTATATTTATTAGGGTTACATGTACAACTTTTCAATTTCCTTGAAAGAAAAAAATCCACCAGACTGTATGATCTTTATTTACTTAGTGCACTTAAACATCTCATATTAAGTGACATTCTCTGTTTAAGTGGGCTCAAAGTTTTACCCACATAAAAAGCTCCATGTGTAAATGTTACTAAATAAGTGACCCATTCAGAAGTACAAGTTATTCTTGGATGTAAACGTGTTGTTTTTTAATGGCGTACACATGCCACATGCTTTACTATTACAGGACTTAGGTCCAAGTAGCCTCTTTCACTCTTTATATTTATAATGTTGGCAAATTCTCTGTACTGATCCATTCTTAGTAATATTGCATCAGAAAAATGTAGTTATGCTTTCAGGTGCGATAAAAATATTGGCCAATGTTTATTAAGTTTTAAGATTCTAACATATCCTTTGCACCACTACAAAACGCATTTTTTTTTTTTGAGCTATGTTGGCTTAGATGAAGGGTGTTTAAATCAGTTGTGTTACATCATTTGTATTTAGATGTTTTGATTTTAGATCAAATGACACCCACAGTCCCTCACAAACACAAATACACATGCACACACACAGACATATATATATATATAAACACACAATGGGTCCCCCTCAGAAGGTCTAATTCTTAAAAGCTCGACTTTCATATGGCTGAGACCATATGATCGAACTTTTAAAAGTTTGAATGGTCTGAATGGGGATCACCATAGAGTGTGGAATGGGAACATTTCCCTTTACTGCAATATAGTGCAATTTTGGAGTTGGTATATTTAAATAGCGAGGGGTGTGGGGGTGCAGCACTGTTTAGTATTTTTTTTTTGTCACTTTGTTCATAGTATATTTTTTGTTCATTTTTTTTTCACATTTTTGAACATTCAAATGTTCGATCATATGGTCTAAGCCATATGAAAGTCGAACATTTGGATGTTTGATTATGTGAAGTAGACCCATATACAATACATATATATATATATATATATATATATATATATATATATATATATATATGTGTGTGTGTGTGTGTGTGTGTGTGTGTGTGTGTGTGTGTGTGTGTGTGTGTGTGTGTGTGTGTGTGTGTGTTTGTGCACATAGTAACATAGTTTGTTGTCAAAATACTGTGTTTCAGAGTGCATGTTATTCTAATCTAACTGATTGAATAACATGCATATCAAAGAGGGAGTGCATTAGCAGAGTGCTGAAAGCAGTAAGATCACAAAATACTGTGTAAGGTATTTTCACCATTTTCTTGGTATTGTGTGATACCTGAGTTAGTCAGTGAGGATGTGGGGACATTTGGAGGTCTTATCCCTCCCTGGAAAAAAAGACTGAAATGTACATTTTGCTTGTTTTTCAAGAACTCCTTTTGATATATTTTACTTTGAAAGATGGAGTTGGAGTAAACTGTATTTTGATGGGTTGCCTATATTAAATAGATATAAAGAAAGCCCATCCCATGACACTAGTTCCAACACAAGTTTGGATACTATCTGTGTTTGTTCAGAGAAAGATCATTCAGCTGCTATTTGTGTTTGTTCTAAGTGCAATTTTATCTGCCTTTTGCACAACGACCTTTTGGGCAACCAATAAATGGACTTATCATACATTATTTAGAGGTGTAGTTCCTGGTCTTCTTGGTACATTTTTTCTGCTTGGTTCTCAGTTGTGATCACAAGTTTGGATACTGTCCAAGACAGTTTGGATACTCACCATGCGCACACAGATATACACATGCACTAAATCTATCCTCTAACCTAACCCTAACCCTAAAGACTTCCAATGGCACACTCACACTTAATCTAACCCCCTATCTAACCATTAATCTATCCCTAACCCACATACATTTGAACAAACACACCTAGTATACATCCCACTTACCTTGTTCGACAAAGCAAACATACAATAAAACATCCATTTGATAAACCCAATGTTCACACAAACAATCCTGCCACTTCTCTTCTGGATGCTGAACAAACACATGACACGTGTGTGTGTGTGTGTGTGTGTGTGTGTGTGTGTGTGTGTGTGTGTGTGTGTATATATATATATATATATATATCTACATACATATATAATGTATATATATATATATATATATATATATATATATATATATATATATTTATATATATACTATAGATAGATAAATGGAAGTCTATGATAGTAAGGTGGAGTAATAGTTTGTCTAAAGTCAGTTAGAAATACATGACAGAAGAGAAAATTCAAGCTCCACATTAAACAACTTCAGATAAACCTTTGCAGGCAGACAGGACTGGATGCATTCTGGATACAGAACCAATTGTTTATTTATTTATTTATTTATTTTACATTTTTTGACCGGGATAGTCCAACTGGACACTTGTCCATTTTCTTCGGTGGCATGGGGAGAAAAGCTCCATACATACATACAGAAAAACTGTTATAGTAAACAAGTTAAAGCACTGTTACAGATACAATACATTGGATAAAAGTCATTCTGTCATATATAAATCTGATTTGTTATACAGTAACAATTAGGAAGCAATGTAGGGATGGCCAAAAGACCTCTTTAGCATATGTTTATATTGCCAGAGTTAGTCAGGATTAGAGCAAGGACATAGCCATTGCCTGGTAAAGTACTGTTTTAGATTTTTTTTTTAATTGGGTTAGAATGCGTTCTGAAGTAAGCTCAGCATGAAGTGAGTTCCATATTTTACCAACAGAGTTGGCATACAGAGAGTCTCCAGATGAGTTGTTACTTTTGAGGGCTTGGACTAGTAATTTTTTGGATGAGCAAAGTGTCTTGAGGTTGCTGTAAGGGGTGATAATTTTTATAAGTACGGGTGTGTTTTCAGGTTGGTAGAGAATTTTATGTGCTACTATTAGCTGATTGTACTGAAGTTGGATAGGCAATTCTAGCCAACCTAGATTCTTTAGGTTCAGACAGGTTCTCTATGCTGCTCAAGTGGCAAATCTAGCAATATGGTTAAAGCAGCTAAAGAGTTTATTAAGGTCAGACTTACTCAAGTTCGTGAAGAGAGAGGATACATAAAGGAGGGTGGAAAGTAGATATGTATGGGCAATTACCGTGCTAGCTAGTGGAGTGAGGAAAGGTTTGATCTTGTATAGTGAGCCAAGTTTTTTATTAACTTTTTTAATAGTTTGATTAATATGCATATCAAACTTGAAGTTATTATCAACTGTTGCACCTAAAAGTTTGATACAGGGATCTGGACAATGGCAGTGCTATTGTTAGATTTTATAGTAAAGGTTTGAGTGGAGGCTTTACAAGTGGGGGAGAAAAGCAGTAAATTCATTTTGTTAGGATTTAATAGGAGATATCAGTTACAGAGCCAATTAAACATTTTGGGATAGAGTCTGCAGACTTAAAGGGGAGGTGGCAGAGCAGATCAAAGTGGAGTCATCTGCATATTGAATGCAGGTGGCTGTTGGGATGACTGTGTACAGGTCATTAATAAAGATAGAAAATAATAGGAGTCCTAATATAGAGCCCCGAGGGACCCCAAGGGTGATAGGTAAAAGGGAAGATAGTTTGTTCTGCCATAGTACAGCCTGTTGTCTACCACTCAGATAAGATTTGAACCATTGGATAGCCTGGACATCTAGGGGAATAGTTTTAAGTGTGTATATGAGTAGTTGGTGGTTGACCATGTCAAAGGCTTTAGAGAGATCAAGAAAGAGGGCAGAAGAAAGTTGATTGTTGTTTCAGTTTTGATTAATACCATTGGAGAAGGAGAGAAGGGCTGCGGTTGTACTGTAGAACAGTCTGAAACCATGCTGCGAGTTAGCCAGGAGATTGTGCTGAATGAGATGGCTCAGGAGTTGTTTATGGATGCACTTCTCCATAATTTTAGCCAGGGGTGACAAAATAGCTATAGGTCTGTAATTTGATAGTTCAGTGGAACTGCCCCCTTTGTGGAGTGGAATAACATGAGATGTCTTCCAGATGGAGGGGATAGTGGTTTCTGATATAGTTCTATTGATCAGGATAGAGATCGGGTATGCTATGGCATCCAGAGCTTTTTGTAGATACTCAGCTGGGAGGAGATCTGCTGCAAGGGTGGTAAGTTTTAGTTTCTTGATTAGGGCATGGATAAGTGATGTGGAAACTGGTTGAAAGTTAAAGGGGAGTTGAGAACTAGGCTTTAGGACATGAGAAACTGGGAGATAGTTGGTTAGCTAGTGACTGGATAGTTTCTGTGAAGAAACTATTAAAGGAATTGGCAACGTCTTCCAAAGGTTTTTTGATGGTAGCTGAGGGGGTAGGAGTTGTGCATTGCCCTGGGTGAATAAGTTTATTTATGCCTACCCAAAACTTTTGCGGATTGTTTTGATGCTTCTGTTGTAAATGGCAGTAAAAGTTTTTTTATCTAGGGTGGTAGATTTTTTAGTGTTGTTCCTTAGTTGTCTAAATCTAAGTTGATCTAAGGGGGATTTTGTGGTACGCCAAGTGGTTCAAGCTTTGTTTCTAAGTAAGATCATTTGTCTGGTTTCTTTTGGAAGCCATGGATTAACTTTTGCTTTAGTTCTTATAGAATGCGCAGATGCATGGGCATAAAGGATGGCTAGGAATTTGGCGTTGAAATATAATACAGCTTCTTCAAGTGGTAGATGTTTTAGGACTGCCCAATTACATGCTTTGAGTTCATTTTGGAAATTAGCGGGGTTAAAGTTTTTGTTGTTTCTAATTGTTTTGTAAGTAGGTTGGTGGGGGTTGTCAGTCTTATGCCTGATTATACAGGTAAATAAATGGTCACTTATGTCTTCAGGTCAGGTACCAGACCTATACATGTGGGGATGGCTATTAATGAGTATCCAGTCTAGGATACTATCCATGTTGTTAGGTTTACTGATCCTAGTAGGGGAGGATATGATCTGAGTAAATCCGTATACATTTACATGGATGGTCGGAGATTCTGAGGAACAAATATTCCAGATGATGTTGAAGTCTCCTAGAACAATGGTTTCTGGAGGGTAGTTACTAGACTGCCAAGAGAGGATATCTTCTAGGGTGTTTGCATTATTACCTGGGGGAATGTAGACACAAGCTATGTTAATATTTGTTTGTATTAATATGAAGCTTGGTAATGAGAGTTTCAGCTTTATCAACATAAGGTGGTCAGAGGTCAAATCGAGAGTCATTTTTTATAGTACAGTTACCCCTCCTCCCTTACTAATGGCACGGTCTAACCTTAGTATGTTATAACCTGAGGGTAAAACCTCGTTATCTGCCGTTGATGGTTTTAGCCAGGTTTCAGTAAGACAAAGTATATCCGGGGAATATGTATATAAGAGTGGATGCAGGTGGTGGACCTTATTATTTAAGCTTCTAATATTTAGGTGACTGACCAGGAGTGAGTTTGAAGGTCTAGTTAAAGTTCATAAGTTAGTGGGAATAGTAGAATTGGGGCTAGGATCGACTAATGAGATTGAGCCAGGGTTTGGATGAATGTCCCCATCCCTTGTGAGGTTGCCATGTAGTCTAATTGTGAGCTTCAGCAATTTACATATTAGTCTTAGTTAATTCTTGGTTCTGAGGTTGATATATCTGGATCTAATGGGTTGGTAGTATTTTGTATCCAAGGAGTTAGTCGTAAGAGGGATTATTAAGTGGTCTAATTTAATTTGTATTATTGGAGTGATGGTTTGGCTTCTTGGTTAGCGGTAGCCTAGGTAGGACAGATTTTTGTAGGTAGTGAGAAGATGTGGAATTATCATCAAGGCTAGTAGGCAGTAAATTGGCATTAATTTGAAAGGTTTCATGGCCAATAACAGAGGTATTGTCTAGATATTAGCTTTGATTTTTGCCCAACTTGAGTAGAGGGATAATTAGTATGAGTAGGTAGGGAGGGTCCTGATAATGCCTGGAGATTTGTTTATTGGTTCTAAAAAGAGGGGAAGTGGTTTTAGAGCTATAAATTTAGGACTAGTAGGGGTGGGTGGGAGTTGGGGGCAGGTTAAGGAGCTGATCAAACCCGAGTGCAGCGGGGCTTAACCTGACTACGAGATCTGTAGGACCTATATAAACATGCAAGTACAATGAGAATTTTTTTTTAAATACACCCTCGCAGTGGGGCTTAACCTGACCACACGATCTGTAGGACCTGTATAAACATGCAAGTACAATGAGACTTTTTTTTTTAAATACGCCCTCTCAGCGGGGCTTAACCTGACCACAGGATCTGTAGGACCTGTATAAACATGCAAGTACAATGAGACTTTTTTTTTAAATAAGCCCTCGCGTTGGGGCTTAACCTGACCATGAGATCTATAAGACCTGTATAAACACGCATGTACAATGAGACTTTTTTAAAATATGTCCTCGCAGTGGGGTTTAACCTGACCACAAGATCTGTAGGACCTGTATAAACATGCAAGTACAATGAGACTTTTTTTTTTTTTTAAATACGCCCTCGCAGCTAGGCTTAACCTGACCACAGGATCTGTAGGACCTGTATAAACATACAAGTACAATGAGACTTTTTTTTTAAAAAATGCCCTCACAGCGGGGCTTAACCTGACCATGAGATCTGTCGGACCTGTACAAACAAGCAAGTACAATGAGACTTTTTTTTTTAATACGTCCCCACAGCGGGGCTTAACCTGAAGACAAGATCTGTAGGACCTGTATAAAAATGCAAGTATAATGAGACTTTTTTCTAAAATATGCTCTTGCAGCAGGGCTTAACCTGACCACGGGATCTGTAGGACCTGTATCAACATGCAAGTACAATGAGACTTTTTTTTTTTAAATACACCCTCGCAGCATGACTTATCTTGACCATGGGATCTGTAGGACCTTTATAAACACGCAAGTACAATGAGAATTTTTTTTTTAAAATGCCCTCTCAGCGGAACTTAACATGACCATGAGATCTGTAGGACCTGTTTAAACATGCAAGCACAATGAGACATTTTTATTTAAAATACACCGTTACAGCAGGGCTTAACCTGACCACGAGATCTGTAGGACCTGTATAAACATGCAAGTACAATCAGACTTTTCTTTTAAATATGCCCTCGCAGCGGGGCTTAACCTGACCATGGGATCTGTAGGATCTGTATAAACATGCAAGTACATTGAGACTTTTTTTTTAAAATACTTTCTTAACCTTGTTTTTGCCTTCAGTATACAATTTTTACGTAGTATACTGTTAGTAATCACTTTTTGCAGCCTTTTCTCACACTAAGCTTTCTTCTGCCAATTTTCTGCTATTTTTGCAGTTTTAGAGCTGCTTAGAAACTTAGATATGTTTACTAGGAAATCCTTAGAGATGGATATAGGAGTAACCCAGTTTAGTATTTTAGGGCTGGTTGTGGGGATTTGAGGGATTACCGGTAGTGCTGTAGACCCAGTATGGCTAACAATATAGTACATACAGACAGGATAAGGTAATATTAACCTTGGCAGATCTTTTCAGAGTTGAGGGACAGTGCAGGAAAGTTTCCAGTTAGGTTTCAGCAGGGGAGCTGTCCTAGTATTCAAGCCTTTTAGGGATCTAGCAGATAGAGGGGGATAGAACCTCATGATAGATATATAAGTTAGTATATGTGCTAAGTAGAGGGTCCTTCAGCCAGTAGAATATAGCACTGTTAAGAACATTTATTTTCTATACAGCAGAGCAGCAATAATCATAGAAAATGACCATAGCACAATCAGAGCAGCCCAGTAGTTAAGACATTTCAAAGCACGATAGTATAAAACAGTCTAAATAGAGTGAAATGGTGTCACTTGGGTTTAAAAAAAATCAGCCAATTCAAAGTCACTAGCTTATTTTTCTGTATTAGACTATATAAAATGTGAACAGATATTTTAAACTTAAAACAGACAAAGTAGAGTGTAGTACTGGCATTTTAGTTTAAATATCAGATATCCCACAGTCTCTAGCCATTATTTTTATAGTAGACTTATTTCAAACTGCATACAGATATATTTGTGGTTTAAACAGGCATAAAACAGTGTAGATTATTATTTGTCTAGCTTAACTAAATCAGTAAACACTGTTTCTAATGCTAACACCAAGTCAATTAGATATAAATTACATTTACAACAGCGGTTTTAGTACAGCATAGTTGCATAGAGACAACATAGCTGCAGTGGCTAATGCCAGTAAGACACTGTTGCTGAATGGCAGAATCAAACCAGTGGAATAAACAAATAAGCAGAGCTGTAGTCAAGAATCAGAAACATGAATACCAGTTGTATAGATCCAAATAATTAGCTAAAAACAACACTAAGAAATTACAGAGGTCTAATGCTTACCAGTGAGCAAAATTCAACTGCTGATGAGCACTTGTGTCATGATGGGAGACTAGTAATTTAAAGATGGCTCCATAAACAGCAGGAATTTAATATAGACTTAGTATTGGCAGTGGGGGGTAGCAAAAAGGGTGTGAACCAGGTGCAATGCAAATAAACCAGTCAAACCAGAGAGGCAAACAGTGGAAAACTATCAACACATTAAGTACAATGAGGCTTTTTTTTAAATACTTTCTTACCCTTGTTTTTGCCTTCAGTTTACAATTTTTGCGTAGTATACTGTTAGTAATCACTTTTTGCAGCCTTTTCCCACACTAAGCTTTCTTCTGCCAATTTTCTGCTATTTTTGCAGTTTTAGGGCTGCTTAGAAAGTTAGATATGTTCACTAGGAAATCCTTAGAGATGGATATAGGAGTAACCCAGTTTAGTATTTTAGGGCTGATTGTGGGGCTTCGAGGGATTACCGGTAATGCTGTAGACCCAGTATGGCTAAACAATATAGTACATACAGACAGGATAAGGTAATATTAACCTTGGCAGATCTTTTCAGAGTCAAGGGACAGTACAGGAAAGTTCCCAGTTAGGTTTCAGCAGGGGAGCTGTCCTTCTAGTGTTCAAGCTTTTCAGGGATCTAGCAGACAGAGGGAGATAGAACCTTGGCAGATCTTTTCAGAGTTGAGAGACAGTGCAGGAAAGTTTCCAGTTAGACTTCAGCAGGGAAGGTGCCCTTCTAGCGTTCAAGTCTTTCAGGGATCTAGCAGATAAAGGGGGATAGAACCAGTGAGCAGAATTCAACTGCTGATGAGCACTTGTGTCCTGATGGGAGATAGTAATTTAAATATTGTGCTGTAATCTCCTTTGAAAGCATTCACCAAGACAAGCTGTCAGCATCATTAAAAACAGAACCTTCACCACACAAAGGGTAAAGTAAACCAGTAATCTCAAAACAAAAAAATAATAAATAAAGAGTACACCACACTGATAACCGAGCTGGAACACTGCTTTAATACCACAATGGTAGAGTAAGCACTTTCACCTGTCAGTCTCAGGCTTCATGAAGCCTGAGATTGACAGGTGAAAGCACTTAGTCTACCACTGTGGTATTAAAGCAGTGTTCCAGCTCGGTTATCAGTGTGGTGTAATCTTTATTTATTATTTTTCTGTCAGCATCATTGCTGTTTGATACATTAAGAAATACATGTATTTGATTTCCAGAAGGTCATCTAGAGTGAGCTAGTTAAGTTTAACAAAGAACATCACCGTTAAAACACTGCCTTTGACTGGTGCTACACAAAACTGCAGGACACCAACATGAATAAAGTATAAAGGTATTAATGTTGTCTAATCAAAGCAATGCATACCTTATCTGAAAGCACAAAAAAGTTGGAAGGCCACAGTGTTTGAATGGGGCAGGGGGCATATCAGTAAATTGCCATATAGATGACTACATCATATTTCCCTACAGAACTACAGAAGACATGACTTGCAACTGTCCAGAATTCTGCAGGATGCCCTTTATTTTGTCTCATATTTTTTTCCTATCCCCTATAATTTTTTTGATTTTCCAGTTAATCACTGAGGATTGTAGTCAATGAAAAACATCCGACATTTGAGATGTATACTTCCTATCGTTCAGAAAATGCATGTTGATGCAAAACCCACTGCTCTATTTTTTTAAGTGAATTAAAGTAATTTTTAAAAGTTGCCCCTGATTTTGAGCTTTTGTCTGCCAATTATTCTTGGCATTGGACAAACTTCACAAACTAGGATTTTTGCTCCTACTGACATTTAATATTGTTACAGACATCTAGTCTCAAAACAGAATGTCTGCCTGAAATGCGATGTGCTGCAATTTTTCCAATTTGCATTTTCAGTAGTCATACTGCTATCTCTGCAGTATTAAAGACAACGTCCTGCAGAAATGAACAAAAAAAACAAACTTCAGAACTCAGCAGGAACCCCATTATGGTTCATTCATAACAGCAAATCAAACATGCAACACTGCAAGACACCAATGTGATTCTTTATAAAGGCATTAATGCTATCTGGACTCTGCTTCACATGGATGTTTCAGAGCAGAGGTAGTCTGTGAGACAAGTGCCTGTCCCTTCAAAATGTTATCTAATCATTTCAAGTGATAATTTTGGACAGTAGGCTGATGACACATGCAGATGGCTACACTGTAAATAATTGCAATTTAAAGGGCCACTTAGAATTTTATGACATCCTGTTGACTGGGTCAAAAAATCAGCATTTCCTAAGAGGTACAGGACAGTTGGGAGGTACATGAGTTGGGATGTGTCGCCAGACAGCTGAGAAGTAAGTACAGACAATGCTCCCCCTTACTTTCTGCACCTGGGGTGGACTGTTTCCACCAGCCTACCCATAGCACTTCATTGACCCCCTCAAAAAATAGTCATCTCTTGTATGTATCCCACAGGTATTAGTTTGGGATGAAAGTCTAGACACAAATGACCACAGTAATATAATTCAGGTGTCTGCTGTCAAGCATATGTACAGCATACCCCCAAAAGACGGTCACTTTCTGTGTGGTACTCTGATGTCAGAGAGAAAAAGAATTGAAAGAACAAACAGAACATGGTGACAGTGTTGCTATCACACATATATAAACAGCATGCCCCCTTACCTCATCCCCAAAATACTAGTCACTTACATGCACATGTAATGCTTAACTGGGAAAATGATAAAAAAAATAATGATCACCACAGTGTAGTCCCACTTGTTCCTCTTAAACAATACATTGCCCTTAGATAAGCTATAATAAATTTACCTTTGGTATTTTGGAAAACATTAAAGTTGACCAGAGAGGGGGTAACTGGAAAAATATTTTGAGGAAAAAGGAAATGCAGTGGCAATTGAGGTTGGCCGCTATGTTCCCCCCAGGCTTAAATGAGGTTGTCTCTATCTACTCTATATTGCAGGAAAAAGCTGAAAGATTATATTGAGCTACATACATGTTTACAACATTTTACATCTTTATATAATTATATTTTTATATATTTATGTATATTCCATGAACAGTCTATTCTTGTGTTTTCACTAAAAATGTTTTTATATAAATGCTTTATGTGTAATTATCTTTTTAAATGGGTGTGTTGATTGGTTATTAATTAGCTTATTGTGAGTTTTGGAGGGCTATTTATTGAGATTGTGATGTACTTAGTTGTATTCTGATGAAGTCCCAGCTTGTGGGGATGAAAGTACTCACTAACTGTGCTTTTATTATTAAAGGTGCTTTTTACGTCTATTACCCCATTTCAGTGCAGTTCTTTTTACGTTTTGAGGGCTTGATAGGGCATATTTCATGCTATTCAGCAGGCATCCCAGGATATTATCTGGGCCCATAGATGTTGATTTTTTTTGCCTTGGAGAGCTCATTGAGAACTTTTTTGCTAGTGATGGCAGGTTTGTTTTGGCTGACGGTATCACTTAAGGGATGTACCGGGGAGACAGGACAGGGTGAAACTGGAGCAAAATTTATAAGCCAATAGCATTACTATATCCTATGGCCCTGTATAGGTGGTTCCATTTACAATTAGTTTAACATACTGTTGTGTATTACCTTTGAAATTGTGGACATAGCTGAAGGTGGCTTTGTGGTTGTCCTTTGCCTGTGAGGCTATCTTTATCTTAAATTTAGTGTTGGTGGACTTGATGAGACTACTGACTTACTTATTTAGTTTGGTGAGAGGTTTCTTGCCATGCTTGGCATTGCACATCCTAGTTTTGGTCTTGGCTTTCTTCATTTTGCTATACAACTAGTTGATGTTAGGATTCCAGTAGGTTTGCTTGTCCTTTGAGTTAGACCTGTGCTTATTTTGTGTCGGTACAGCAGCTTCAGTGTAACTGTTTAGATGATAGTGCATGATCTCTGTGAGCAATTTTGTATAGGCAGCAGAGTTCACATGGCTGGGGTGCTTGAGATTATGCCAGGGTTTCACTCAGTAATAGGAGGTTTCTGCTGGAATAATTCCTAAATATTTGAGGGTTAGTTGGGGTCACATGTTTTAATTTAATTTCAAAGGATACAGCTGTATGGTATGACCTGACAAGTGAGGACATTACACATGAGAGGGTGCAAAGTTAACCATCTTTGTGAGGATCAAGCCCAGAATGTTGTAACCCTAGTGGATGTACAGATTAGCTGTGCGCATTTGTGTTGACAAAGTCCGGGAATCCATGGGCCAGAGTACTGGAAGTTGTGTTTGTTTCCCAGTTTATAGTGAGGTAGATAAAACCACTGAGGAGTATAGTGTTGGGTTCAATGCATAGCAGCTCCATTTCATTCAAGTATGTGTTATGTGTCCTGGGTCACAGAAAGGGACATGTCATTTGCAGTGACATGGTATGACACTTTGTTTATGCAGAGGTGGACAAGAAGAAGCTCAAGTGTCCCATACTGCTTGACCAGTATTGAGATGTCTTGTTTCTGATAAATATTGAGGCACCTTCATCTTTTATCCCTTTTAGTACATTAGCTTGTCTAATTGTGTGGAAGGCACTGCTGGGGTACTCCCAGTGGCTTTAAACCATGTCTCCATAACTACACAAGTTTCTACATTCTCTAGGGTGAGGAGATCTTGCAGAGAGTGGAAGTTTTGATTAGACCCCTGGTATTGAACAGTCGTACCATTAGACTATTCTGCATTGGTTTTGCTATGTTGGAAGGCTTATCAGATTGGCATTGCTTTAAAAAGCCATCTGTATGGACATAGTTTTAGCCAATATTTGAAAGCCTAAAGGGGACAGGTGCAGACCATCCCTGGCAAAGAAGCATGGTCTGTCAACCATATTCTCCCAAGATGATAAATATTGTACCCTCTTCAAATGATACCAAGAGCTACTGTAAGTCAATTGTTAAAGTCAGTTATTTTGTGTTAATCATCATTGGAGAGGATAGAATGGTGCTCAATGCTAGGATCATACCAGCCAGGGACACATAGTCCAAGAGCTCCATCATGAATCTTTTCTTATAGTCCAGGTCATTTACACCCACATGTACAATGACAGAATTGTACTAGTATTTGTGGTTCAATGATTTGAGTTTGTGAGTGATTTGGCAGCTCCAGGCCTCTGATAGGCAAATGGCAGTGACCCCCTCCTTGCTGAGCTTGGTGAGTGGAGCATCTGAGTGTCTCATGATAGAATTACCCATTACTACAATGTTTGCTTGTGTGGAGGTTTGCCTTATGGGGTTACAAGTTGAGTACGAGTTGAATCTGTATGTGTCGTCGCAGATATTGCTTTGGTAGATTGTTTGTGAGGGTGCTGAGGATCCCTGTTGTTATCTCTGCAGGCCTTTGAGGTTTGGGTAGATTACTTTTAAGAGCCTCAACGTATATTAGTCTACGTGCTTGGTCTTTAATGTGAATGGTAGGTAGAATGTACTGTTGTGTGTTTTTAACAACCTGTTTGGTAATTGTAGTGGCTGCATGCATGTGAGAGCCTTGACTCCAGTGATAATGTATAATTACATCACACACACACACGCACACACACACACACACACACACACACACACACACACACACACACACACACTGTATCCAGTTGTTTAAGAATTAGATGGTTATCAGTAAATATGAGCTGCAGTGACAGGAGGAAAGTGCATATCTATGGTTCCAGATGTTTATTCTGTGGATTACATAGGGAGTTGTATTAGGAGGATCTGGGACTTGGCACATATTTAATTGAAACTACAATGTTTAAGACAAGACTGTTGGAGCAATGCTCTTTTGTGTATAAACTACAATAACGGGATAATATAGGGGTTATGTCAGGTCTGCTTGAGTGCTTTTTAGCTAAGAACTACATTCTTGGAGTAATCTCACAGAGTAGTGCTCCTCTGTGCACAAACCAGATGCTTGTCATGTAACCACGTACTCAGGAACGGTCTGAGGTTGTTTTTTAAAGAGAGAGTTAGATTGTAAGTGCCTGCATCTACACAAGGCACTGCTAACTTCCACTGTACAATGAACAACCTCACACAAATATAATGACCTTATGCAGGCACAGAAAATGAACAAGCAAGCAAAGTATCTCACTGGCCAATCACAGCAACAACAAGCAAACTATCTCACTAACCAATCACAACAACAAGCAAACTATTACATTGACCAATCACAGCAGCAACAAGCAAACTATCTCACATCTCACTGGCCAATCACAGCAACAACAAGCAAACTATCTCACTGGCCAATCACAACAACAACAAGCAACTTTCTTAGGCTTGTCACAACAACAGCAAGCAAACTACCTCACTAGCCAATCACAACAACAACAACAATGCACTCTAAGGTGTTCTCAGTAATTCCCAAGCTCAAAAGAGACCAGGCCACTCTCTTCTCCTACTAGACTGCATACTTACCTTTTCTAACTGTAAAATTACTAAAAAGGAGTCCACAATGCAGGGCCTCAGCAATTACAACAATGAACTACCATCAAACACTTTGAAATAAATACAAAAGTGCAGAAACAGTGAAGTTATACCAGCAGTTTAACTTGTGAAAAAGTGCAGAAACTCAGCAAATAAAGCAGAAGTATAACAGCAGAACTTTGAAGAAAAAAGACAAAGTGCATTTCAACAATGTAGAGAACTTATCAAGCTTGGATTAAACTGGATGGAAGCAGGTACACTCAAATCTCAATTGCATGGATGCCAGGAGCTGGTAAGTTCTGTGCAAATGAGCCAAGGTTTATACCTAGCTATTGTTTTACCTGCATTTGTAGTTACATGTGCCAATGCATGTTAAGGGGGAGGGGGATTCTGTATTACCCACACACTACTAATACTAATTAAGGGAAGCAGTGAAGGCGGTGTGTGTGTGTGTGTGTGCGTGTGTGCGTGTGCGTGTGTGTGTGCGTGTGTGTGTGTGTGTGTGTGTGTGTGTGTGTGTGTGTGTATGTGTGTGTGTGTGTGTGTGTGTGTGTGTGTGTGTGTGTGTGTGTGTGTGTGTGTAAGCGTGTGTGTGTGTGTGTGTGTGTGTGTGTGTGTGTGTGTGTGTGTGTATCGGTTGTTTCAGACAGATCATCTTGATTACCAGACTGAATGTTTATGTGGGGGATGAAGCATATAGTGTAATCCAGAAGGAATAATACTAACCAGATGAAACTGTCAGACTGTGTTTGCTTGATCAGTTTAGAACTTAAATGAGTTTGGTCTGATACAGTTGCTAGACATTTTATGAGATATTTCACCTGGCCTAATTTGTGAATTCAGTGCTCCTTTGCTAGTCTAAAATATTTCATATCTCATTGAGTCCTCACACTATATCAAACAGTTTTTAAGTGCAGTAGTAACAACACACTTCTAAACAAAAGGCCTGGCTTATGGCAGATGGATGCAATGCTTAGACTGCATAGTTTTGCCTTTGTAACTAAACTTCTTTCGGCTTTTCTTAGACTAAATGGAACATCATGGACTTAATTAGATGTGTGTCTGCATTCCAGTGCTGTTTTCTTGTATCTGTAGACAATACTGACCTCTGCTGGTTCTACCTGCAGTCAGCAGCATTAATATAACCCAGTGAAAATGGTTTTGCTTGTTTCTGATGCTAACACTAATATTTTTTGAACTGAGGTTATAATGCTAAAGATTCATGAAGCAATAGCAACTACTGCATAACATGTCTAGTAGTAAGCACAATATCTGAATGAAGAAATAACTATGTTGATTATCTTAGATGCACAATATGCCAAAACTCAAATCTATTAGAAAAGTTGCAATGAGTCTAGAAGCCATTTGAAGAACCGAATTAAATTAAAAAAAATAAATAAATCAGATTACATGACACATTTTACAACTGAAGCAATCGTTATTACACGAATAACAAGTATCATTTGCTTTGTGTACATTGGCTACTGAATACCTTCTTGTGTGTGTGTGTGTGTGTGTGTGTGTGTGTGTGTGTGTGTGTGTGTGTGTATGCGTGATCTTTTTTTTTTCAAATGGCACTTGCCAGCCAGATATAACAATCATGCCTCAAAGTCGTCAGTAGTTAAGCATAGAAGAATGGATGATGTAATAGCACATCAGGTGCTGTTAAAACTAAATGTTTTTTAGCACAATTTCTTCTTTATGATAACTTAGCACTAGGCAAGCACAGATTTTTCATCTAATTTGAGAACACTGACTTTTTCAGCTTTATCTCAGCAGAATGCGTTGTGAATTCCCCACTCCAGAATGTTCACCAAAACACTCGTTTGTCGTTATGTAATGGCCATTTCCTCCTTTATTTCTTCCCTTATATTTGCAGTTGACCTACAATTTGTTTTTGTGAATGTCAGCTCATATTTCTGGCATTTATAGTTATGCCTTATAGCATTTTGGCCTAAAGGTGTTTTTACAATGTTATGAAATTCTTTCATTGGTAGTGTAATGATTAGACCATGTTTCTTTCTTGTTGTGTGAGTTAGGCTGGCAATAGTGTTTTGCACAATGAAGTATATTCCAAAATCTAGCAAAATCTAATTTTCCCTCCTATGCCTTGCAATTAAATTACCTAAGCTATACAAAGCAGTGTTATTATTGCTGGTCATTTGTAAATATTCTAAGAAGACAATGACGCATGTTTATGAAGTTTGTATTTAGAGAAGAATTAAATGTGCAAAAAGTGATGTGAAAGAATAATGACTGGAATTCATTTAGAGCTGATGTGTTTCTGCACAGTGCTAATGGTGATAAGCTCTGTGCATTATGACATATGAACGTACACTGCTACAGCTTTGAAGGCTGTGTAGATGGGTAAGCCATCTGAGGAAATGAAGAGCTGTCAGTGCTACGAGGACCAAAGTTTTGTGACCTTGTGAAGTCATGACCTGCAGTAATGTGCTAGCATGTGGTAATATGTCACTCAGTCTACTGACCCCCAGCATGTCCATACCAAACTGCATGGTTACTTTATCACCACTTCTCATCTGTGCTTCAGCTACAACTCCGGCACAATTTCAATAGCTTCCACAGAGGAGAGATTAGCAGTCTACACCTCAGTATTTCTCCTCCTGCGAACGATAGGAGGTGCTCAAGCATTTGGTCTGAATCAAGTTGTCTTAGTCAGTTAGGCCTTTAGCCCTCCTTGCTAACAGATTTTGTTGTTTTTTTGCAGATTTATTCAGGGAGTAATATCTGCAGTTAGCTGGTAAGAAGTATCCTGTATACTTGTTCTAGTGTCTTCATAGGAAAGGACATTAAAAATCACTAATGAGTTTGTTACCTGTATTTGTTTGCTTTACTATCTATAGACATCTATTCCAATATGATGGACAGTGCGACCAAACCAGAGAAGTAGATGCCAAACAAGAGCGGTCCCAGAACTGAACCCTGAGGTACTCCACTTGTCACTTGTCTGGAGCTGGATTTGGAGTTGGCTACTTTTACAGTGTGGATTCTGTCAGTAAGCCAGTTGGTAACCCATCGAGTGACATGGGGATTAATACCCAGCTTAGTAAGTTTATCTATGATTCCAGAGTGGGAGATGGTGTCGAAGGCCTTGGCAAGGTCCAGATAGGCTGTGTGGACTGCCTTACCCTCGTCGACAGCTCTGGAGACTGATTCGAAGAAGTCAGTCAGGTTCAGGAGACAAGATCGACCCTTCAGCAACCCAAACTGGGTGGGGTCCAGTGTTTGAAGGTTGCCAATGTCTTTGTTTATAAGTTCCATGATAATACATTCCATGACCTTGCAGTTCAGGCTCCTCAGACTGATGGGGCGGTAGTTCCCAGGATCCAAGGTGGATCCCCTTTGTGGAGTGGGATAACTGTAGCTGTGCAGCACTCAGTGGGCACAAAGCCTGAGGTGAGGCTATGAGTAAACATGAGACTTAGGTAAAGTGTCAGTTCATATTGTAGTTCATGTAGTACACAGCCCGGGATGTCATCTGGTCCCATGGATGCTGTATTCTTAGCTTTGGAGAGTGCATTTTTTACCTGATGGCCGTTATTACCGGAATGTGGCAATCTTTCAGTATTGAGATGGGCTCTTTAGGGAGTGAGAGGGGGGTGAAGTTGGCACTGAATTGATCTGCCAGGATATTGGCAATATACTTGGGATCGGTATATTTAATGCCATTCTGTTGTAGCTCAGAGCAGATCTGAGCATTGCCATTTAGATTCTTGACATAGCTATAGAATGCCTTGTGGTTGTCTTTGGAATCTTTGGCAATTTTATTTTCATAACTAGCTTTGGAGGATTTTAAGAGGGATCTTAGCTTCTTACTGAGGCTGGTAAGGGAATTTTTTGCATCCTGGGATTTTCCTCTTTTCTGCAACCGTTTCTTCCTTTTGCTGTAAAGTTTGTTTTTGGCAGGGGACCACCAGATTGGCTTCCTTTTTTTGGAGGAGAGCATCTTGGTTCTATTTGGGATGGCACGATTCATGCACGAGTGGATGTGCTCGTACGGTGCCTTAGTGTAGGATTCAGCAGTCAAACTTTCAGTTCCCATATGCATGGGTGTCATGAAGTTTGTCACTTCTGACTTGAGTAGCATGAAGTTGGCTTTGGAGAAGTTTTTTACGGAGGTTTCCTTACTGGGGGTTGGGGGAGGGATGTGGATGTCAAGGGTGATTAGCTTATGGTCAGACCTGACCAACGTGTGGAGCATCGATTTCCCATATTGGTAATGACCAGGTCTAGGATACTGGATTAGTTGGTCCAGGGCATTGGAATTTATGAATTCCAAGAACCGTTTGGCAAAGGTGTTGGTACATGAGTAGTTTTCCCAGTTAATGGCAGGGCAGTTGAAATTACCCAGTATTAGGGTGTTTGGTTGTATCTTAATATTTTCCAGTATGTTTAGAAAGCTGTAGTGAGAATCTTGGGGCATGGTGGGGGATCTGTAGCAAGCTACAATTTGGATTGCAGTCTTACCTAGTGTTAGTTGCACCTGGAGAATTTCAGATGCATTTTGTTGGGCAACTAGCCTGGTGGTGTGAATAACCTTGGTGAATATGGACACTCCACCACCTTTAGTGTTTTGGTCCTGGTTTGGTGCTGAAAAGTGTGGTAAGAGTTGTAGCTTGGTATTGCAGGGGTGCTCTCTGGAGCCTTGAACCAGGTTTCAGTTGCTGCACAGATATCGATGTTCTCCATTTTTAGGAGTGCTTCAAGAGAGTGAATTTTGAGGTTTAGACTTCTAGCATTGAGTAGCATTACCTTCAGATTTTGCATGCTTGTACCTGTTACAGTGGTGGTTTTGTCCTTTGAACATTGCCTAAAAAAGGCACTATAGGGGTGGCAAGAGCCTTAGCCAGCAACCTGAATCACAGGTGCAGACCATCTCTGGCAAAGCATCATGGCCTGTTGATCATGTTGTCCCAGGCAGACAGATACCAGATCCCCTTTGAATGACACCAGAAGCTTAGGCAATTGTTGAAGTCAACCATTTTGTCTTTATACTGTGGTATTATGATAGGGACTAAAAATAATTATAAGACCTGTGATTATTACATGTTCAGTGATAACACCAATACAATGTAACTGTGACAATAAAGACCACCCTAGGACATATAACAATTGCTGTATTCTATAGAGTACCAAAGCCAAGTGCTTATGACCTAGAGGAATTTATACGTTTCTTGCATGAAATACCTAACAGAAGAATAATATTTCCTGGTGACTTAAATTTACCTTGAAACAGACTGAAATAATATTGATTCAACAACATTGGTAAGGAAATCATTCACGATGGAGGTTCAGGAGCAACAATTGCTTCAGATTGTAAAAAAAGCCTACCAGGAAATGGAACATACATGTTTGTATTCCTAAAGAAATTACTGTTACTTCATGTCAAGTTTTGCCATCATTGATGTGCAGTGATCATGAGGTTATAAACTTTGATTTGTTGCTAGTTAATTCTGCCAAACTGAAATTTAAACCAATGCACAGAAGGTTAATACATTATATGGAAGCAAAACAGTCACTATGTAAAACTAATTGGTGTAATGCATTCACTGGAAAAACTATACAAGGACTGTGGAACGTTTTGAAAGAGAAATTGCTTGAATGCAAAAAAAAAAAAAAAAAGAACAGGATCTAGGTGTGACATCTGTGCACTGGCCCAGTAATCAAGGAGCCTCAATCCTCACCACTAGCACCAGTGAGGGGCATCCACATTAGGAGGATAACAAGTACACACACAGTAAAGTATAATTTCCCTTAGGAGCATACAGAATTTGCAGCCAGTCTGGGGCTGGTTTCTCCCTTTCTCTCCAGATCCCCAAAAGTCTCCCCACTGGCACAGCTATAGGATTCAGATTTCAGCCGAGTAGTCAAGCCAAAACCTCCAGCATCCTCTCTGTCCAACCACTACTTTGTGTCCCTGCCCAAGTAGCTGACACACACTTTGAGATTTGATTTATATACAAAAATGCAGACATTCCTGGGGAAGGCTGGCACAGGTTCACTAGCTATGCCCCCTATTGCCCAGACTATATGGTAGTACCACCTGCCACCTACCATCCATATCAGCTACTATAAAAGCCCTTACCAAAAGGTGTCCAATTCTGCTGTGCAATGTTACTGTTATCCAATTGGTAAGTGTGACTGAGACTTGAAGGCTTTTTAGGAGTGGCCTATACAGTATCACCAAATGCATGCAAGTACTCTAAGAGCTTAAATTATCTCTACACAAAACAGCCACAGTTAAAAGGTTTAAATATATTTAATAATGAATAATAAAAACACAAGACAATACTTATTAACTAAATGCAATGACATTAGAGAGTTCAGAGATCACAGGAAATGCCTTAAAACAACATTGTAGGACAGTCTGACATAAATATAGAAAACACCAAACTAATCTGGCTATATTTCTATCTATTTCTAAAAGAAATCACTGTTCTAAATACTACTTACAGAGCAAAGGCAAAGTGCTGGTGAGTTTTTGTCAGCTTCAGAACCAAATACAAAATGCTCTTCTTACTTTCTGAGTCATTTCAGATTACATCATTCTTGACACTTCTGCTGAAGTTTCCCAGGCTTACAGAACTTAAAATATTAACATTTCTTTTTGATCTGCACCTGCCAGGATGCCACAGCAATAAAGGACTCTTTATATATAAAACCTAGTAATTATCTATGTCTTAGGACAATAAAAAGAGGTTCCTAGCCCAGACATCCTGTCTCCGAGCTTGAGATCATACACAGTTGTAAAATTCTTTACTTATCAGCTTTCTTCCAGCAGGGTGCACTGTGGTTACTTTTTTGAAGCTTAGCAGATAACACAGTTTTCTTACATTTGTGAAACCAGCCTGTGCATCATATTAATGACATAGAATTATGTACAAAATTCTATCTGGCTGGGCTGGCAGCACCTCAGTTTTTCACACTAGGCATACAGCATCAGAATGATATATTTCTATAAGAACTAGACACTTCATTAAGGTGAGAAACAAAATATAAGACATGGAGGAGAGGTTGAACTACAACACTGAAAACTGGAATATAAATGCTGGACAAGTAAATTAAACATAGTGTGAGACAAGATCAAGAAAAATTGAAAGAAAATTTATATAAAGATACTGAGCATAATAAGAAAACATATTAAAGATACATAAGATGTGGAAATAGTAAAGACATACAAACTGATAAACTCTATGTAGATTCAAAAATGTATTCAAAGACACTCAGATTATAGATGTATTTACAAAATCTTATGCAAAGCAGTTTGGCTCCATAAAGAGGGTGATAAATTGTCCTAGTGACATCCAGGTAACATAAGATACTGAAATCAAATTAGAGTATATTGACAAAGAACTTTGCAAACTGGATCTAAGCAAAGGAGAAGGGAGAGAGACAGAATTAATAATAATGACCTGAGAACACATTTCATCAAGAACTTACAAGAACCATTATGTCTTTTATTTACTGGGTTGTATAAATATGGGGAGATTCCTCAAGATTGAACACATGTACTTATTAAACCTGTCTTTAAGAGAAAGAGGAGTGGGACAAACTCAGAGTCTACTTTCATGTTGTGAAAAATAATGCAGAAGGCAATATTGGATAAGTTATTGTCAAAAATGGAAAGGCTGGGACTTGAAATCCTATATTAGCATGCATATGTTGAAAATAGATCTATTACCACCTGTAACCTCATGATGTATGACAATATAATAACAGCTGTGAATTAAAAATTGTGCTGTGACGTATCCTATATAGATTTAACTTCAGAATTTGATAGGTTCATACCCCAGACATTGATAAATAAATTAAAACAACTAAGTATTGATTTACTCTTGATAAGATGGATATCTGCATGGTTTATAAATAGGACTTGGCAAATATCATACAGCAATTGGACAGGTGAAATTCAAGGCTACAGTCAGGGTGTCCCACAATGCTCTGTTCTAGGCCCATACTTGTTTAAATTGTATCTTTCAGTTATGTATTTTTCACACGAGGTGCTCTATAGCCTATATGCAGATGACAGGAAATTGGCTAATCTCATTACATATGTTAAAGATAGGGCATGTCTGCAAAAGAACTTGACTAAATTGACAATTTGGGCACAGGAGAATAATATGCTGATAAATACATTAAAAAACTAAGCATATGTGATTTGGGAGACAGAAATTGAAAGGTCAATATTTAATACAGCATAGAGTGACTAAAAGTGTAGATTCATTTAAGGACCTGGTAGATCCAGGTATGAATTTTTCTAATCATATAAACCATAATGATAGTTATGTAAGATATAGGTTGTATAAAAAGTTTTATAAAGTCTAAGAAATCAGAGATGATGAAGTCATTGTGTTGTTAATTACATTAGACCTAAACCTGAGTATGGAATAACAATATGGAAACCTTATACGAAAAAAAATCATGAACAAACTGGAAAGAGTACAGCAGAAATATACCAAGGGCATCCATGGATGTGAAAATTTAAACTATTATGAAAGACTAAAATATCTGAACTTGCACAGTATCTCATATATATATATATATATTTTTTTTTAAGAAGAGACCTTCTACACACATATATAGGGCATTTAGAAGCAACTACCTTTGGGAATACTCTGTAAAGGCTGGTGAGCTGAGGTGCTAAGAGAGAGTCTGTTTAATAAAAGTCTTGTGGATTTTGTGGCCTTGAGATCTGTTGTCTGTGGATTTTGCTTTCTTCCTTTGTTGTGGTGTTGTTACCCTTGGGAATGTTTGGGGTTATCAAAAAGTAGTAGAGAATCATAAGCTAACCTATGTAGAAGATTCTGTAGGAATGAGACATGTACTAATTGGTTCTCTCTGATGCATAGACTAGACTACCAAATTACATTAAAGCAAGCACTAGTTTAGATATTAAGAACAACATGGACACTTATTATGGGAATAATTGTTTTGGTATATTGGCAGACTATATGGGCACTAATGTATGTGCTTGAAATATTTGTTATGTATGTATGTATGTGTGTAGCAAGAGCTAGACCAAACAAAAGCTTGAAATGTTAATAATGGGCATTCCCTTCACACTAAGAAATGCAATATAACTGCTGTTGGTATAGCTACCATTAATATGTTGTACTATATAGGTAACATTCAACTTCAATTTTATCTAGACCTCAGTCTTCATTATCTGCATTGATAGCAAACTCTCCTTTCAGCACTGCATCTCTTTCATGGTTAGAAATTCCTTTTACCTTGCATAACTTAACCCTTGTGCCATCTTGTCAAGCTCCAGAGAATTTATCGTTCCACATTATTCCTTACAGCGTTCAATACAGTGCCTCCTTCAGCATGTACTCCAACTAAATGACTAGAGCCATTCAATACAGTGCCTCCTTCAGCATGCACACCAACTAAATGACTAGAGTCATTCAATACAGTGCCTCCTTCAGGATGTACTCCACCTAAAACAACTAGAGTCATTCAATATAGTGCCTCCTACAACATGTACTCCGCCTAAAACCACTAGAGAGATTTCAATGTTTTCACAATATAAAGATCACAGGCCTTAGTATCCTTAGCTACTCTGATAAACTAAAAGCCCTATCCATCTCCGTCTACCTGTTCCCCTGTGTCACTTTACTAACATGTGCTAACGCTAACCTTGTCCCTATCCTTAATCCCCGCACTATACCTTACTTTACAAAACCCTTTCTGTAACACTACCATTATACAAAATACTCAAAACTCACTACATAAAGCAGCAGACATGCACAGAAATAAATATATCCCTTTTCCCCACCCTTGCTTTAATCTGCAAACACTTACTTTCGCACTCTTACCCCTAATTTCAAAACTTTCAGTATATCCCAAAATGTTTGCATTAAAATCCCAAACTCACACTTACCTTATCCACATACACAAGGTCTTCCTTCTTTTAAAATCTTCAGCACTTGATAAATGAGTGCTGTCAATGAATATTCCAAGCAATGAAGTCACAATTCAACAATGTAAAAAAGGTGCTACCACATGCATACACAAACACACACACACACACACACACACACACGCACACACGCATGCACACACACACACACACAGCTCTAAGTTTATTGTTGAATACTGCTCTGATTTATGTTTGAAGCTTCATATCTGAGGAGAATACTCTGAACACTGACTTATTAACATGCAGTTGTGTACACGTCTGTCTCACTATAGTAAAAGTAATTACTACTTTAATTATCAAAGTTTTAACTGAAACATTGTCATTCACAAGCTTGGGTTCCCCTATGAAACCTCAGCTTACAAGGTGATGAGGAACCAGAAGCCGAATACATATGTCAGAAATACTAAAAGGGCAGGCCCGCTGAACTTATATATACTAAGTTCTGAAGTTTTCAGTCACATAAACATGAAAAAGTGAGAAACTTCCTAGAAGAAAGGAATTACTAGTGGGTGCACCCTTAGAAATTGCACCAGCAATGACTTTCTGTGGAAAATAGTGACATTCTGTTCCTCAGTGTCTTGTGACTCAAGCACTTGATTCTGAGAGACTTCAGCCTCACTCATCTGGAGACATAGTGCATTCCTGAATGAATGCCTTTAATGTTTGTATTAGTGTCTATCTTTATGTATTGCAATAATTATTATATTATTTTTATCATTGTTGTATTACTGTTTCTAACTGTAATACGTTTATGAATTACAGTAGTCAGTAAAATATTGGGATGTCTTACAACTATGCATTTTCCATCACTATTTTTTTTTTTATTTTATTTTTTAAAAATAAAAATAAAACTATATCACATTTCACTAATATGGCAGTGTACATTCTTTGTATGAATTGTGTCAGAAAAGGTTGCTTCTCGCTGCTATTGCAAAAGGATGAATATTAGATGTACATCAAAAGATTATTTTTGCAGGGTTTATGTGAATGTGATGTCTGCCACACTGCCAGAGGTAAATGCTGGACTTTAGGCAGATGTTACTGCATATGGATGCCCCCCCACCCTTGTACAAGGTATTGCATTCTCAAGCTGTGACCATTAGAGGGCAGTCCATCTACACAGGAAAATAAGTCTGTGCACTAGGCACATATTTTATTTGGTATATGAAATAAACAGTCACTTTGCTAGTTTTGCAGTGTCATTGTGTCACTTAGGTCTTGTTTTTCTCAGCAGTTGTCTTAAACTATTTTACTAGAATCCCTGATTCAAACTCAAAGTACATTTTATCTAATTTGGTTATGGATAATTGATGCTGTTCTGAAAGTCATCAATAAATGCTACTGAGATGGTCATATTCTCTTAACGATTCTCACCTTCATTGCTTTTTTGTCTAAGGAAGACTCAGTGCCTGTTACAAACCTCTAAAGGTTCTCACCTTCAGTGCCTTTTTTGTACAGGGAAGAGTACAGTAGTCAGCTCACCTCTCAACTGTCCCTGATTTTGACTTAAATTTTAGCTCTGTCCCTCTTAGTCCCCCTGGTGGTGACTTTTGGAGAAAAGGTGATGAATTACACTTCATAAATAATGACTATAATTAGAGTTATAGACTTCTTTTACTTTAGAAAAATGCATATTCATTTATGTTCTGTTATTCTGTCAATGTCTCAAGTTAAAAATACAAGTTAAATATGAAAAGTGTCCCTGATTATTTCTGGATCTGTCCCTGATTTTGTTGGGATTTGTCCCTTTTTGGTTGAGAGCTACATTCTTTGTGTGTGCACTGCTCTTCTTTTAATAAACAGACTTTATTGAGGAAGGGTAAGAGAATAGATTACTAATTAGTGGACATAAAATTCATGTCATTTCATTTCCTTCTGCTCCTCATTCTAAAAACACTTCCAAATCTGTGTTTAAGTGCAATAATAAAAAGAACTATAGGAAGTCTCTAAACAGGAAAACAGTAAATGAACATGCACTGTAGAGCCATCCGAATCTGCTGTGTGTCAACAGCTTGCAATGCCATTAGACTCTGCTTACAATGCCATGAGAACTATGTGCTGGGCACAGTACATTTGACTCATTCAGAAACTACCTTACTAATAAAACTTTCAGAATTTTTATTACCCTCATTTGTCAATACCTGACAAAAATACAGTACATGGGATGCAGTGAGCATTCCTTGGCTCCCTTCAAGTTTTATTGTTCATTACCTCTCTAACAATCTTCCATTCTAATATGCAGTTAATTTTCTCTGCCATTACAAACCTGAAATACTCTCTTGATTACATTTCTAACCAGTTTATCACCTTACCTTCATAACCACCTGGTCTAAGGTTAATAAACAACTGGTCATCTATACCAAAACAAAAGCAGTACTTTTAAAATCTCCAGCACTTGAGATTGCCTGCTTCACATTACCTGATGCGCTCATATTACTCCTGTATATAACACTGGATTGCTGGAACAATTAAGCTATTAAGCCCTTGAAATATCTCAGCACAATGTTCAGACTGTTATCTTACTTTTTATTTACTGTTTCCTGTTAACCATCATTGTCATGACCAAATTGGTCCATTTGATCCATAATTAGAATGGGAACTGATTGACCCATTTGTTACCTTGCTGAGTTGAGGACAGATGGCAATGGGAGGCCATTGTCCATCCAGGTGTATTATAATGCACTAATCTGTAGTCCCCAGTGGTAACTTATGGACCTTTGTGCATGACATCTATCATACATGGCAGCCATAATAGCTTAGAAGCACAGATTTGTGTGTGTGTGTGTGTGTGTGTGTGTGTGTGTGTGTATGTGTGCATGCACACACACACGCACACACGAAAACACACACACACACACACACACACAGGATCTGACTGGTTTTGGTGCACTGGCCTACTGCTGGTAATACTCCCAGTCTCCACTGGGTATCAGTGAAGCAGTGGGTGTAACTGCCTCCCTCTTCTATATAGAATTGTAAATAAACCAAAGGAGAACATTTCTGTAGACTTTACCACAGCTTTAGCACTACAAAATAGCACAGATTCCAATACTATCAAAAGTATAGTTAGAAGGAATTGGGGAATACTAAAAGGAAATAGTGAAATCATACAGAAATTAGGAGATGAACCCAAATTTGTACAAAAAAGAGCGAAAAACTTTAAAGACTTTTTTCAAAAGAAGTTAAATAAAAATAAGGATGTGGAAGAAAGGAAATGAATGGTAAAGTGTTTTAATTGTAATTATTGTCGATATTTATATATAGATAGTCATGAAATTATACTTGGTAACACTTTTGTAGAAGTCCCAGGTAGATTTACATGCAGATCTAAAAATGTTGTTTATGTATTAATATGTGTAGAATGTAGATCCTTTTATGTAGGCAAAACTAAAAGAGAACTATATAGGAGAATCTTTGAACACCACTATGCTATTGGTAAAGGTGATGTAAAAAATGCTATCGGTAAGCATTATGTGGAAAATAGATGTAAAATTTATTTTAAGTGTTTGGTAATAGATTCAGTACATCCTAATGTCAAAAGTGTTAACGGAGAAGAAGAATTAGGGTGGTTGGAATACTGCTGGCAGGTTAGATTAAATGCATGTTTTCCCCCAGGACTTAATAATAGAGAAGACTTTATTATGTATTTAAAAAAGGAAGGTACTAGGGATTTTAGTTAGAGGTATCTGCCAGCATTAGGCTGACTGTTGCTTTAAGAACTGCTATTTTAGCTTTTAATAATTAATAGTCAATTATGTTTAATTAACTTCTATTTTAGTATTTAAATAGGTTAAATTAGTCTGAAGAAGTCTCCATTGTAGGAGACGAAAGCGCTTACTTTTGGCTTGTATTTTTTCTGGAATATTGTCTTGAACTTTTGGATTAAATCTTGAATGTTATTTCCTGGTGCTGCCATCATTTTTTTGTTGTTTTGGATACTGATTTGGTTAATAGCGTGCTGCTGTATTTCAAGTTCGATGAATATCACTGTCCTTTAATGAGAGGAGTTGTCCTAGATAGCTTAGGTTAGGGAACTTGCTGTATGGAAATAACACTCTCCTGAGATGTAGTGAATTATATTTAATATGTAGTGTTCTATGATACATAGCAAGTAGGTAGCTGGGTGAGCATATTATGTTTGCATGGTTATGTAGGTGTGGTAAGGGTTGAGAGTTAGTTTGTTGATTGGGGTAGTCAGTGTGTGGGTATATTGGGTGTTCATATGAGGAGAGTAAATAGGCAAAGGTTAAAAGTGGTAGTGGTACAAGAGTAAAGCAGAGTAGAATCTGAGAAGGGATGATTGGATTAGCCATTGGGAAGGATTAGCTATTTGTTAGATATATATGTAGAGATGGAAGTGTTTAAGCTGAGAGTGTGTAAAGATAGGAGGGTGTGGTGAGTATGGAGTGGAGTGGTAAAGAGATGGGAGATAAGAGAAAAACTGGCCAATTGGAAATGTGTAGAGAGTAATGGGAAGAGGAAGGGGTGTGTTTAGAAAGTATAAGAGTAGGACCCCTGGGGTGGGTGGGAATTGGGGGTAGGGAGGGGAGCAGAGTGAGCCCGCAGGGTGAACAGAGCAGGTAGAAACAAGGAGAAAGGAAGAAGGCAAGACTGTGAAGAAACAATCAGTGGTTAGGTAAGTGAGATCAGAGATAAGAAAAGTATGGAGGATTTAGCACTTGTTTAGTGTAACTGTTAGTAAGGTAAGAACAGAGAGGGTCACAGAGATAGGAGGCTAGAGGCAGGGAATTAATGGATCCTTTGGAGAGGATTCAATATATAGTAACTTAGGGGATAAAGTGAATACTTAAGGTATGTGCTGCCACCTAGTGGAGAAGCAGTGGATGACAAGAGCACTTAGAGCAGAGTAGGGAAAGGTAAAAAGTAATGTAAGCGCCTAATAGTGGGGTAAAAAGAAGTCTGCAGAAGGCTGCTAGCAATGGAGCACAGGGCTAAATACAACATAGACTAGTTACAATGACTTGCCCTTAGGATACATACACTTTAGGCCGATGTCACAGGACAAGCAAAGGAAGTTGAGAGAACAGTGGAGGATCCCTGCATAGAGGTCCTTTTTTCTGTCTGGAAGCCAGGAATATCAGGAATGGTGGGAGGCTTCAGGTTAGGTTATGCACTGTAGACTAAACTTTAGGCCGATGTCATAGGACAAGCAAAGGAAGTTGAGAGAACAGTGGAGGATCCCTGCATAGAGGTTCTTTTTTCTGTCTGGAAGCCAGGAATATCAGGAATGGTGGGAGGCTTCAGGTTAGGTTGTGCACTGTAGACTAAGCGCGAGCAGGGCCAGCAGCCTGAGGCAGAACAGGACTGAAGGGGGCAAAGCCTAGTCAAAGATGGTGCCACAAACACTGGCGTCCCTATATAGATTTAGTGGAAGGTGAGGCAGGTAGGAAAATGAAGGAGGAGTGATTGTACATTGTTTACAGTTATAACAAGGCTATGTCCCCCTTGGTGCACAGATACCACTAGAGAGTGATTGACCTAGTTCTGACATAGATTTAATGCTAACTACTTTCTTGTATATGAAAGAAGGGTGATCTCCCAATACTCTTACTACGTCACTGTTCACTAAAATGACCTTCCAATTGTTAATTAATACTTTTTTGACTTCTTGTGAGTCAACATAAATGGGGACAGGGAAAGCACACTTCATAGGTGTACAGTCTATTTGTTTCTGTTCTTTGGATGTAAATCCACTGATCAAAATGGGCAGAAATTTGTCCTCTCTTGCTTTTTTTTAATTTATTCCTTAATAAACAGTAACTTTGCATATGGATACCCTCTCTGAACAAACATAGACATCAGTCTGTCTCCCTACATAACAATTCATCTTCAGAAATAAGTCTGCTCAGATGGATGATTTGCTCACGTACCAAATTGATCTTCATAAATGTGGGGTGCTTACTATGAAAGTGCAAAAAATTGTTGGTGTAAGTGTCTTTTATGCAAATAGTACTAGAAATTAATTTCTTATCCACATCCATTGTAATACAAAGATCTAAAAAATTGACTTTCACATCTACACTGTTCAACTCAAATATTAATCCTGCATCATTAGAGTTGATGTCATCCAGGAAGGAATATAGTTGTTCTTTAGACCCATTCCAAATAAAAAATAAATCATCTATGTATTGCCTGTACAAAGACACATACTTAAAACCTTCCAATTTACTCAAAACTGACAACTCCCACCAGCTTAATACTAAGTTAGCAAAAGCCGGTGCAACTTTTGCACCCATGGCAACCCCTCACATTTGTCAATAGATTTTCTGATCAAAAATGAAGAGGTTATTCTTCAACACCAAGTCTAACAAAAGGCATATGGTGTTAATCATGACATTCCCAAAAGTAGTATAATGAGTCAAAAAATTCTTGAAAACTCAATACCCATTACTTGGTCAAGTGACGTGTAAAGTGACACAATATCTACAGTGACCAATAAAGTTTCAGCCCCTAAAAACAAATAATTTTTCAATAAATCTAAAAATTGCCATGAATCTTTAAAAAAAAATCATGTTTTTAATGTAAGGGGGTTTAATAAATGATCTAAATAACGTGATATTGTCACAGTTTTACCCTTTTAGCTGAAACAATAGGCCTGAGAGGTGAGTTGTTCAAATCTTTATGGATTTTAGGAATTCCAAATAAAATACCTAGCAAAGGTTCTTCCATAAAGAAAAATTCAAAAGTAGCTAAATTAATGTAATTTTGATTCAACAAATCCATCAGACAGTTGTCTATATGACCAAAATTGTTCTTAACCAAATCCTATTAGATGCCATTATTACTTTTATGCATTTTTTCTGTCTTGTCATGTTTTAAACATTATTGTTGGAATTCTATATTATTCTCAAGTACTATTTCTTTATAGGTTCATAGGTTCATAGGTAGGTACTAGGCTATCTGCCCGAAGGCATTTATAAGCCTAGCTGGAATGTGTTGGCTTTCGCCGCCTCCTTAGATTAGTTCCCAGCAGAGCCATTGAAGTGATCGCTGGGGTAAATTTTCTGTTTCCCATCCACTCGTCAAGGTTTCTCTTGAAGAGAGTTAGCGAGGAGCTCTGCCTAATGTAGACTGGAATCTTGTTCCACAGCATGGGAAGTCTCTGGGACAAGAATCTATCCTTCTAGCACGTCCTATTTATTGTTGTGGTGAGGTTTAGATCCCTGGAGCATGTGGCTCGAGGGGATATAGTTTTCTTTAGGTGAAGCATGTCCATCAATTCTGGGTTGGACATGGCCTTGTATGTCAGGCAGAAATCACCTCTGAATAGGTGGTAAGCAACTGAGTACAGCTGGAGTTTCTTCAGTCAAGCTGCATAGGGCATTTGCTTGAAGCCAGTGATCCTCTTGGTGAGGAATGTCTGTGGTCTTTCCAGTTGTTGCAGATGTCTTGTAAGGTACATCACAAATGGGGCATTGTGCTCTATGATAGGTCTGATGAGTGATGCATAGAGGGGCCCAATGACCTCTTTCGATCTGGATGCAAACCCTTTTGTGATTAGGTGGGCTACATAGAAGGATTTTCTAACCATTTTGGCAATGTGATTATCAAAGGAGAGGTTACTATCTACTTGGGTCCCCAGATCCCTTGTTAAGTCTTCTGTATTTAGGGGGCTACCACCTTAGTGGTAGTTTGTGGGTACTTTGTTTTTTACGAAGGGGATGACTGTGCACTTTTTGGCATTTAGCTTGAGGCCATGGTTTTGACACCAGGTATCTGTCTCAGTGAGACCCTTTTGGAGGATGTCTGTGTCAGCCGGAGAGTCAATTATAGCCCCTAGTTTGCAGTCATCTGCGAACTTAGTCAGCCATAGTCCTCCTGTGCTTGCCTGTACTTCTGAGAAGTATATGGCAAACAGGAGGGGTTCTAGGACTGAGCCCTGGGGAATGCCACTTGTAACCAGTTTAGAATTAGACCTAGCTCCCGTAACTATTACCATGTGGGTTCTGTCCGTGAGCAACCCATCTCGTGATGTAGGGGTTTATGTTCAGGCTGGTGAACTTGTCTATAATACCTGAATGGGGAATGGTGTTGAAGGCATTTGCAAGGTCTAGGTAGGCTGTGTGGACCACCTTTCGCTCATCTATAGCCTTGGTAACTGCCTCAAAGAAGTCCACCAGGTTTAGGAGGCATGATCTGCCCTTAACAAAGCCAAACTGGGTAGGGTCCAGTGTTTGGAGGTTTCCAATGTCTCTGTTAATGAGATCCATGATGATGCACTCCATAGCTTTGCAGACCAAGCTAGTCAGGCTTATAGGGCGATAGTCCCCGGGGTCCGTTGTGGCTCCACCTTTGTGGAGCAGAATAACCGTTGCTGTGCACCAATCTGTGGGCATGTAGCCTGTGGGGAGGCTGAGTTTAAACAGTGTGTTTAGGTGAGGGGTTAGTTCATCTTTGAGCTCGTGTAGGATGCAGCCTGGGACACCGTCCAGTCCCATTGATGCTGTGTTTTTGGCTTTGGAGAGGGCTGTTTTAACCTGAGTGTCTGTGATTTCAGGGACACTACATTCTTCTGGTATAGTTATGGGCCCTTTTGGGGGTGAGAGGGGGTGAAGTTTGCACTGAAGCTGTCTGTCAGGATGTTGGCTATATCGGTCGGTTCAGTGTATTTTGTGCCAATCTGCACTAACTCCGAGCAGATCTGAGAATTGCCACTTAGATTCTTGACATAGCTAAAAAATGCCTTGTGGTTATCTTTGGAGTCCATGGCAATTTTTCTTTCGAAGCTAGCCTTGGATGATTTTATGAGGGAATGTAGTTTCTTGCTGATACTGATTAGGGATGTCTTCCCTTCTTGGGATTTTACTCTTTTCTGTAATAGTTTCCTCCTTCTATTGTATAGCTTGTTTATGGCAGTGGTCCACCAGACTGGTTTCCATTTCTTGGAGGAGTGAATCTTTGTTTTGTTTGGGATAGCATGATCCATGCATTCTTGTAGGTGCCCATAAAGTGCATTAGTAAAGGATTATGCAGCTTGGACAGTGTTATCCTTTAGCATGGGAGCTTTGAAACTTCCCACCTCGGTCTTAAGTAATGTGAGGTTTGCTTTTGAAAAGTTTTTCATGGTGGTTTCTTTGACCGGGGGTGGTGGCGGAATGTGGATATCCAGAGTGATTAGTTTATGGTCAGATCTAACCAGCGAGGGGTTGACCTCCGGTGTGGAACACCGGTTGCCCATGTTGGTGATGACCAGGTCCAATATGTTGTCACCTCTGGTGGGGGTGTTGACCAGTTGATCCAGGGTGTTTGAGTTTATAAATTCTAGGAAATGTTGGGCAAGGGAGTTTGCACTTGAGCAGTTCTCCCAGTTAATGTTTGGGTAATTGAAATCTCCCAATATCAGGGTGTTTGGTAGGACCTTTATGTTTCCCAGTGTTTCCAGGAATGTGGAGTGAGGGTCCTGGAACATGGTGGGTGATCTGTAGCAAGCTATAATTTGAATAGCAGTTTTGCCCATTGTTAGTTGCACGTGGATGATCTTTGAAGCATCGTGCTGTGCCACTAACCTGGAGGTGTGGGTATCCTTGATGAATATGGATACTCCCCTGCCTTTTGTATTTCGGTCCGGGTTTTGTAGCCAAAATGTATGGTATGAGTTGTAGCCTGGAGTTGTGGCACACTGGTTTTGTGAAGTATGTGTTTCATCGTTTGTGTTGGGGGGTGGAGGTTGATTGGATGTCTGCTTTGGAGGTCTCTGTTGCTTTTGCAGATTTCTATTTAGAGCCTCCGAGTATGTTTTTGTGTATTTATGTGTGTTTTTTGCCAGTGCTTGTTTCATAGGTCTATGTGAGACTGGTGGTGTGATGCAAGTAATTCCCTTCCCCTCTTGACTGCCTGGTCCAGTCTTGGGTTGAGAGAGCTTAACCTCCAGTTTGGCTGTGTAATTGCATCTCTCGCATGTATTAGTGTTTGGTGGAAGGAGGAGAGGGTTGTCTGTGTACATGAGGCAATTGTAACATTGCCTCAAAATGCCCAGATTCACCAGTTGGACTGGAGAGTATACCTGAAGCTGCCCTTTGGACATGCCTGGATAGGTACAGTGAACTGCTTTACTGATTGGCCTTCTCTACAGTATAGGGTGGTCTAGTGCTAAGGTTTATTAGTGCTTGCTATGAGTTTTGAGCAAGTGCCGGGATGAGAAGTGAATGATTTGAGTCTTAAGTTGAAAGTTTGTCTAGTTCCAAGGGAAAAATTGAAGAGTAGACTTTGTGGAGCCGGGAATAGTTAACCCTAGTTAACTGGCGCTGCCCGGCGAGCAAAACCTTGCAAATGTGGGTTTTATAGCAGGGAAATGAAAGAGCTAGAGATTAGCCCAAAATGGCCAATAAACTAAAGTAATTTTTTTGTTTTTTTGTTTTTTTGTTTTTTTTCAGAAAATAAAGCAGATACGATAAAAAAAAAAAAAAACACTTTAAATGCACAGAAATGGCTATCACATTTGAATGTGTAGCCTACAACAGTTAAACAGGTAATTTAAACACAAAAATGACTTTGTTAAAGTGCAGGCAGTAAAATAAGTACAATATGTACCTGAAACAAGCTTTTTAAATCACAGAAACTCTAGAAAATCGGCGCTTTAGGCGGAATTAGCTAAAGGCAGCAAGAAAATGCAGAAAAATGATACTTAATCACTCCAAATTCTCTCTTTTGTCTTTCTGCTGCTGTAGAACTCTGCAGGGCACCAGGCAGGAGCTTGCTGAGCTGTATACTAGCACAAAAACCTTGCAAATGTGGGTTTTATAGCAGGGAAATGAAAGCGATAGAAATTAGCCCAAAATGGCCAATAAAGTACTAATCTCTGGGCTAAAACCACTCCTCCAGGGACAGATAGGCTGCTCAAAGCTCCCTTTCTCACAGTGAACAGAGAAACTTCCTTCTATCCAAGTAAGGTATGGGCAAACACAGAAACTTGTAACACAGCCCTGAATTCAGCACTAACCTGAAAACTGGACTAAAATAGCTTAGAAAGGTGGGAAAACAAGTATATATATTTTTTTTAGAAAATAAAGCAGATACAATAAAAAAAAACACTTTAAACACACAGAAATGGCTATCACACTTGAGTGTGTAGCCTACCACAGTTAAACAGGTAATTTAAACACAAAAATGACTTTGTTAAAGTGCAGGCAGTAAAATAAGTACACTATGTAGCTGAAACAAGATTTTTAAATCACAGAAACTCTAGAAAATCAGCGCTTTAGGTGGAATTAGCTAAAGGCAGCAAGAAAATGCAGAAAAAATGATACTTAATCACTCCAAAGTCTCTCTTTTGTCTCTCTGCTGCTGTAGAACTCTGTTGGGCACCAGGCAGGAGCTTGCTGAGCTGTATACTAGCACAAAAACCTTGCAAATGTGGGTTTTATAGCAGGGAAATGAACTTGATAGAAATTAGCCCAAAATGGCCAAATAAACCACTAATTTCTGGGCTAAAACCACTCCTCCAGGGACAGATAAGCTGCTCAAAGCTCCCTTTCTCACAGTGAACAGAGAAACTACCTTCTATCCAAGTAAGGTATGGGCAAACACAGAAACTTGTAACACAGCCCTGAATTCAGCACTAACCTGAAAACTGGACTAAACTACTAAACTAGCTTAGAAAGGCAGGAAAACAAGTTTTTTTTTCAGAAAATAAAGCAGATACAATCAGAAAACACTTTAAATGCACAGAAATGGCTATCATTGTAGCCTACTAAAGTTAAACAGGTAATTTAAACACAAAAACAACTTTGTTAAAGTGCAGGTAGTAAAATAAGTACAACATGTAGCTGAAACAAGCTTTTTAAATCACAGAAATTCTAGAAAATTGGCATTTTAGGTGGAATTAGCTAAAGGCAGCAAGAAAATGCAGAAAAATGATAATCACTCCATAGTCTTTCTTTTGAATCTCTGCTGCTGTTGAACTCTGTGGGGCATCAGGCAGGAGTTTGCCGAGTTGTATACTAGCACAAAAACCTTGCAAATGTGGGTTTTATAGCAGGGAAATGAAAGAGATAGAAATTAGCCCAAAATGGCCAATAAACTAAAGTAATTTTTTTGTTTTTTTGTTTTTTTCAGAAAATAAAGCAGATACGATAAAAAAAAAAACACTTTAAATGCACAGAAATGGCTATCACATTTGAATGTGTAGCCTACAACAGTTAAACAGGTAATTTAAACATAAAAATGACTTTGTTAAAGTGCAGGCAGTAAAATAAGTACAATATGTACCTGAAACAAGCTTTTTAAATCACAGAAACTCTAGAAAATCGGCGCTTTAGGCGGAATTAGCTAAAGGCAGCAAGAAAATGCAGAAAAATAATACTTAATCACTCCAAATTCTCTCTTTTGTCTTTTTGCTGCTGTAGAACTCTGCAGGGCACCAGGCAGGAGCTTGCTGAGCTGTATACTAGCACAAAAACCTTGCAAATGTGGGTTTTATAGCAGGGAAATGAAAGCGATAGAAATTAGCCCAAAATGGCCAATAAAGTACTAATCTCTGTGCTAAAACCACTCCTCCAGGGACAAATAGGCTGCTCAAAGCTCCCTTTCTCACAGTGAACAGAGAAACTTCCTTCTATCCAAGTAAGGTATGGGCAAACACAGAAACTTGTAACACAGTCCTGAATTCAGCACTAACCTGAAAACTGGACTAAACTAGCTTAGAAAGGTGGGAAAACAAGTATATATATATTTTTTAGAAAATAAAGCAGATACAATAAAAAAAAAACACTTTAAACACACAGAAATGGCTATCACACTTGAGTGTGTAGCCTACCACAGTTAAACAGGTAATTTAAACACAAAAACGACTTTGTTAAAGTGCCGGTAGTAAAATAAGTACAATATGTAGCTGAAACAAGCTTTTTAAATCACAGAAATTCTAGAAAATTGGCATTTTAGGTGGAATTAGCTAAAGGCAGCAAGAAAATGCAGAAAAATGATAATCACTCCATAGTCTTTCTTTTGAATCTCTGCTGCTGTAGAACTCTGTGGGGCATCAGGCAGGAGTTTGCCGAGTTGTATACTAGCACAAAAACCTTGCAAATGTGGGTTTTATAGCAGGGAAATGAAAGAGATAGAAATTAGCCCAAAATGGCCAATAAACTACTAACCTGAAAACTGGACTAAACTAGCTTAGAAAGGCGGGAAAACAAGTTTTTTTTTTCAGAAAATAAAGCAGATACAATAAAAAAACACTTTAAATGCACAGAAATGTCTATCACACTTGAGTGTGTAGCCTACTACAGTTAAACAGATAATTTAAACACAAAAATGACTTTGTTAAAGTGCAGGCAGTAAAATAAGTACAATATGTAGCTGAAACAAGCTTTTTAAATCACAGAAACTCTAGAAAATTGGCGTTTTAGGTAGAATTAGATAAAGGCAGCAAGAAAATTCAGAAAAATTATACTTAATCACTCCAAAGTCTTTCTTTTGTCTCTCTGATGCTGTAGAACTCTACAGGGCACCAGGCAGGAGCTTGCTGAGCTGTATACTAGCACAAAAACCTTGCAAATGTGGGTTGTATAGCAAGGAAATGAAAAAGATATAAATTAGCCCAAAATGGACAATGAACTACTAATTTCTGGGCTGAAACCACTCCTCCAGGGACAGATAGGCTGCTCAAAACTCCCTCTCTCACGGTGAACAGAGAAACTTCTTTCTATCCAAGTAAGGTATGGGCAGACACAGAAACTTGTAACACAGCCCTTTAATTCCTTATTAATTAATTAGTTTTGGTTGGTTATTGGATGATCAATTATCATTTTTAATTTAAATATGTTTGTGCAATGTCTGTCATCTGTTCTGATGAAGTTCATGATATTAAAATGAATGAAAGCGTTTAACATTATACAACTGTTTTAGTAGTCATTTTGAGTTCACCTAGACAACATTATCACACTTCACCCCATCCAGCTCAGGTGTCTTCTCTTAATAATGACTAAGGAATGCGGGATAGAGAGCAGCTGCAAAAAAATAAATTAATAAAATTAATAAATAAATACATTTAAAGAAAGACAGAAAACATATATAAATTGAACTTTCTGTTTCATGCATTTTAGAGACTCCTTACAGAATAACTTTTGAGATTTGATAGTCTTTTCCCACCAAAGTTATACACAGACACATGCACATACTCACATGCACATCTGCACACACCACTAACACACACACACACACACACACACACACACACACACACACACACACACACACACACACACACACACACACACACACACAAATGTTGACAACAAGATCACATAATCATGCAAAATACAGGAAGTTAACTTAATATGGGGGAATAACTACATAGGCTGAAATATATAGTATGAACACTACAGAGATGTATCCAGAGCCAAGAAAAGGATATACTGAGTACCAATAAAGGGTACCTCTCAACCTCTTAACCCAAGAAATCTGGACAAAGCCTTAAATAATGGGGATACAAAGGTCCAAAAATAAGGACATATTTTAAATATTGCTCTTATAAACTTCGAAAGTTGCTAAAATAACAGATTTTGTGATCCATGTTTTTGATGGATATAAAGTTTGAAACTCAAATATGTGTCATTATTTAGTGACTTATCACAAATTTTATGACCAAAAATATGTGACAAAAATCTGGACAGTTGAGAGGTATATTTATTGTGAACGTATAAAATATATAGCTGAGAAAAGTACTTTTGTATTAAGAGTCATGCAATGAGCCACAGGAGAAGTTAAATGCACCATTATAGTCTTTATTGTCTCATAGAAAGAGCCATTTGCTATTAAGTCCACATTCTGAAGGAAACAAATATTACAGTACACCCTATCAGATAGGGTACTTTTGTATTAAGAGTCATGCAATGAGCCACAGGAGAAGTTAAATGCACCATTATAGTCTTTATTGTCTCATAGAAAGAGCCATTTGCTATTAAGTCCACATTCTGAAGGAAACAAATATTACAGTACACCCTATCAGATATAAATATTACAGTACACCCTATCAAATACAAATATTAAAGTACACCTTATCAAATACAAATATAAAAGTACTCCCTATCAAATATAAATATTACAGTACACCTTATCAAATACAAATATTACAGTACACCTTAACAAATGCAAATATTATAGTACACCCTATCAAATACAAATATTACAGTACACCTTATCAAATACAAATATTACAGTACACCTTAACAAATGCAAATATTATAGTACACCCTATCAAATACAAATATTACAGTACACCTTAACAAATGCAAATATTATAGTACACCCTATCAAATACAAATATTACAGTACACCTTAACAAATACAAATATTACAGTACACCTATCAAATACAAATATCAAAGTACACCTTATCAAATACAAATATAAAAGTACACCCTATCAAATATACATATTACAGTACACCTTATCAAATATAAATATTACAGTACACCTTATCAAATGCAAATATTACAGTACACCTTAAATACAAATATTACAGTACACCCTATCTAATACAGATATTATAGTACACCTTATCAAATACAAATATTACAGCACACCCTATCAAATACAAATATTACAGTATACCCTATCAAATGCAACTATTACAGTACACCCTATCAAATGCAAATGTTACAGTACACCCTATCAAATACAAATATTATAGTACACCCTATCAAATGCAAATATTACAGTGCCCCTATCAAATACAAATATTACAATACACCTTATCAAATGCAAATATTATAGCACACCTTAACAAATACAAATATTACAGCACACCCTATCAAATATAAATATTACAGTGCACCCTATTGAATACACAAGAAAACTGAACAACGCTATGCCACAGTCATGATAATCTGCTAAAATAATTTTAATAAGCAAAGAGGGCAGAGGGACAAAAATAGATGTGTTGTACATCTCTGACTGTGGACTGCAGATATATTTCACCACTGAAGTTTTATCTTTAACAACTGGTGATTATTATTTAAAATTAATAATATTAGAACAAAACAAATTGAAACCAATGCTAAATATGTTAAGGTGGACAAGGAACAATTAAAAAGGAAAATAGGGCAGCTGAGACACAGAATGTACAAACCCAGTCTGCACATCCTCCCTGTGTTTGTGTGAGTATCCTCCAGTTGCTCTGGTTTCCCCCGACATTCCAGAGACATGCAATAGATGGACTGGACACTTAAAATTGGTCACAGGTGTGACTGTGTATGTTCGAATTTGTGGTGTGGAAGAACTACCAAGGAAGGGCTAGCCATCTGGTATGGTAAACTTTGGCTCTACTTGATTGTTGATTGTCACTGTTGAAGTGACATCTCGACCCCATGTGTAAAATGGGGGAAAAAAGGGGTTGTGGATGGATGGATGGATGGATTGACTAAGTTTAGTTAGCTTCATGCAGTCAGTGAACACTTTCTATACCAGGCAAACACACGGTCAGCTGGTGTCATGCCCTTCAATGTTTGAATCATAGGTACTGATAAAAAGCTCTGCTCAGTTTGGCAGATTACAATGCACTGTGAGGCAAGTTGAGCTAAGTATTAAGTATGCCACAGAGGACGTAATTTAAATTATAAATGTTAGCAAAAGTTTATTTTGTGCTGCAAATCTAGCATACTGTGAGGTTTATGACCTCCCTTAAATGACAATAAATACAACTATTGCTTTTTGTGGCATGTTGCATGCCTGCAGCGCAAAGTTACACAACGACAAGCTACAACTTTAAATGCAGAAGTTCACAATATTTTTCTCAGATGTAAGATGTAAAAAGTGACATCAGTTCATGTTGCTCTGTATTCAGCAGGTGGTATAATAACACACTGTTGGTGTTCTCTATCCCAATGTCTGGCTTCTCTATTCAAGGGAGTACTTCAGATCAGTATTTTTTGATTCCAAGGCAAAGTCTGTCAAGGCTGTCATACATGATCCTTTTGAAATAAAGTCTGAGGGTGATTTCTTTCATATACATAGGCTCCTGCTTGTCAAAGACTTCAGCTGTATCAAAATGAGCTGCAGACATCAGAAGGTTTGTAAGGACAATTATATAATGTTATTACCAACAGAGATACTGTTATGGGAGTAGTTAGGACAGGGTAAGGTTGGCAGAATGATTAATGTCTTTAACTCACAGATACCATATACAAGGTTTGAGTTTGATCTTTGATTATTAACTAGGCCTGTAATGGTCTGCAGACTGACTAGTATTTAACTATGAACCGGGAATCTGCACCTGCTGTATATAGATGCAACATAATATCCAATATCCATACTTGCAATCTCAACTTTAGGTTTAAGAAGCTGCAAATCATTTTTTAGTAATAAATATTAAGGGCGATGTTTCGCAATGGCATCATTAGGAAGTTACTTCTTTACTGCCAGGTTTTTGCAGGCTACTTTACATAGCAATGACACTACTACTGCAGAATTTATACAAACTAATATAGTCTCTGCTCCCTGTGAATTTATAAACCTGCCATAATAATTGTGCTGTTTTACATTTAGACTGTTTCATGCCAGTTGATGGTGCTGGAATTGCTCCATATGGCTGTTTAATCAGACCTTTACTCTGTGTTTGACTATCACTATCTTTCTGTTTTTATGTTAATGTTTTTTCCATAATATGACCTTCTTAACTAGAACCAGGTGCATCACTATGCATAATATCTGTCAGGAAATAGTGACTGGTTAATGTGGATCAGACCTGAACCAATCAAGGCAGTGATTTTCTAGTCTCCTGCGTTTTACTATAGTATTGCCAGTATTACTTTTTTGTCACTAAAACCTTGACACTAATGGGTCACTATGCACAATACATGCGTATGGCAAATATGGGAAAAGTACAGGTGTTGAGTCTCAAGTACTCAAAAAACACTGTCAATAACATGGGGACTCGGGGGCCTTGTGGCTTGCATTAGCCTTTACTCATATTCACACTCACACTGAAATGAGGGAGTATGAAGGGGAGTTTTAGGCTTGGGGAGCAATCAGGGAATTTAGATTTACAGAGGGAGTTGGAGTTTTCGGATTTGGGAGAGATTGTAGGCTTTAGGGTTCAGAAGGTAGAGTGGAGGTTTAGAGTAAGGGAGAGTGGAGTGTTAGAGTTTAGGTTGGGGTATGGCTATAAAATTGTATATATTTGGGTGTGTGGAGGGCTGTGTACAAGTGAGAAATTTTGCAAGTGGGAGTTCATTAACTTGCTTTTTTGATCAAGTGGCAGCAAGCAGGTGTGCCACGCGCTACTAGCAAAAGAGCACCTGCAGTAGACTTAGCAAATACACACAAAGTGCACATTTATACAGAAATGCAGCATGCACACTGCATGGCACATACTAAGTGTTATTGAACATGCTTATTCACTGTTGAGACTCTACAGTAAATAAATTACAGACTGATATGTGTGCAAAAACATATGGAAGATTGTAGGTAATTTGTGAAAAAAATATATATCTTCCAATATACTTCTAAAGAACATTGCATTAGCCAAGTGCTAAATTGCTGATAACTATTTATACATACACATTTATTATGATTACACTTCTTTTACTTTGGTTCATATTTTGTCTGCTATTATCAGGTACATTTTAACAAAACTTTTCTGTATGTAGTGTATATAATGTATATAATATCGATTTTTATGATTTATGTTGTATACACAATAGGTTCTGTAGTGAGTTAGTAATAGGCTTGTACATGTACAGTAACTTGTTTGGATAATTTCATTCCATATATGTATACAATAACAAGTATAATGAATATGCAAATATGTAGTTGTAATATGCCAGTAGGCTGAGTTATGGATGAAAATGGTCTAGTACAAGACCATTTACCTAGATAAAAATAAATATAGTTTAAAAACATTACTGTTATGAAGAGTAGGAGAATGATTTATGTGTTCTATTAACAATGATAAATGTATACAAAAAAGATCAAAACATAGTCAGAAAGTGAAAAAATAAAATGTAAAATGATGCCAATTAGTCTTCCACAGAAACAGTATAGAATGCTAAAAAGTTATGTTACTATCCCTGCAAACTTTTACTTTCATTATTTCAGTTTTTGTCTTTGTGAAATTGATGCACTGTAATTATATGTGTTTAATGTACATGAGTGTAGTTAGTAGAATTTGAGGAGTTTGTGCGTGTGTATTGCATCTCTGTATGTATGTGTGTGTGTGTGTGTGTGTGTGTGTGTGTATGTATATATATATATATATATATATATATATATATATATATATATATATATATATATATATATGTATATCTATCTATATATATATATATATATATATATATATATATATATACCCATCGAAATTACAGTTTACTGAACTGCAATTTCCTGAGTCCATTTTCGAGAAAGTGCATTTATTGGAAAATGCACTTCCACAACAATCGGTTCAGTGAAGAGAGGTCGATGGTTTTGGGATCCTGTGGGGGTGCAGGTACGTTGTTTCCTCAACGGTGTATGGGAGGGGAGCTTGTTGTTGTAGATCATGGTACAGTGAGGATAAGGGAATATTCCCTTTTCCCCACTGTAGTGCGATCTTGGAGTTAGTATATATATAAGTAGCAGGGGTGTGGATGGCACAGCCCCCCACATGGGGGGGTGCAGGGGGGCATACATGAGTTTAGTGTTTTTTTTTTTTTGTTTTATTTTATTTTTTGGTGACTCAGTTTTCACAAAAGTGCATTTTTGGATAAATGTACCTACATAAAAACATTCTCCGGAAATTGCAGTTCGGTGAACTGTAATTTCGATGGGTCAAAGTAGATCCATACATAAATATATATATATATATATATATATATATATATATATATATATATACACACACACACACACACACACACACACACACACACACACACACACACACACATGTGTACAGGTACGTAGGAAATGCTTGATGACAAGCAATGATATGAAATATTTGTGTTCAGGCTCACATAAATGGTTTCATCACTCTTCTGTATCTGTGGCTATTTAGATATGTAGATGCATGCAGTATAAATCAAGGAGTTATAGTGGCGGATTCAACAAATATTCTGATTCTGGTTCTCCCTTTACTTTATCCTTTAAAGCATAAATTCATAGGTGTGTGTGTGTGTGTGTGTGTGTGTGTGTGTGTGTGTTTGTGTGTATATATATATATATATATATATATATATATATATATATATATAGATATATATATTTGTATATATGTGTGTGTGTGTGTGTGTATGCATCTGTATGTATATATATATACTTGTTCACTAAATGATTGAACTTTCGTAATGTTGTTATTAAAAGCTGTCATTAAGAAGTTCAAACACACAAAATACTAAATGCCCTAAAATATCGAAGTTACAAAAGACTGAGAAAGGAAACGTATTTCATGCCTCAATCTTCACACTACGCGCAATAACACTACCCTCAAATTCATCTGAATAATGGAAGTGTTACTGGAAGTCAATCATAATATGCTACAGCTGAGGGGCAGGGCAGCTTGTGGATGCCAGCTCCTGGTACTGGGGAGCAATTTGATGCTCTCTGCCCATTGCCCAACCAGTGGAGGTTGTCAGCGCACACATCAGGGACAAAGAAACCAGGGGTGTGCTTAAAAATAGAAAAAAGCCCTGCATAAAAAGGCTGACAGCAAGACTCCCCAGGATGCTTTAGGTTCCTTGCTGCATCTGTCAGAAAACTGGGTATTATTCTGGGGGTAAATTGAAGTGGATGGTAGACCAGGCAAAGGACATGAGACAGTGGCCTGGGTGTCAGGGTGATCATAAGGGAAGAAAATAAGAGTGCAAAACGTGGAATTCTGGGTAAGGTAACTGTGCTTCACCGACCCCTAATAGTCATTTGTTGCTAAAGTCTTGTCAATTTTGAATCAACAAGGCAAAATAAATCTAGACCAAAGTGACCCATCCATGGCTACAACATTAAAAAAGCCAAAATGTACAACATTGACACAAAACCAATAAGCACATTCATCTGCAAACATGAGTATGGCCAAATGTTTCTGTCTTGCACTCATATGTTATTCTGTTGTCCCAACCATCACCGTCTAACAATTAACAAATGTCTACCTTTCCAAATGTTGCCCTTACAGATTAAAAATGTATATATACTTCTCAGTTGGTGTCCTTACAATAATAAAGGCTGTTCTTTGAGAAGTATTCCTATAGCAGAACAGATTATATACTTTTTTACATAGTTTTATATATTCTGGAACTCTATGAGTAATTAGCTTTCAAACACAAGCTCAGGAGAAACGTAATCATTTGAGTACACTGAGTATGTCTGGCTACACACAAACCAAAAATTGCCAAATGTCTGCCTTCTATATAATGGTACACAGGCTTTGTGGAAAAGCCAGTAACCATGGAAACTGAAGTATGCCTACTCTTTGGTATACTGGCCTTTCAGATATGTCAACAGCACATATAAGACAGTGGTAGCATCTCCAAGACCAGAACTTTGTGTACATTGGACCAATTCCTCCCCATCATATGTGACCAGACAGTGAACCATATAAGGTTTCCTGATCATCTACCAAGCATCTTGCAGGCATGGTAGTGCTTTAGGATACACTTCACTCCCTACAGTGTTTAGAGCAAGTGAATACCACCCATGTCACTGTTAAGGCTGCAGTAGAGGCAGACCCAGGAGTTACCAGGAGGAGAAGACATTACATGAAATACTGGCTGATCTGTCATTGTCAATAACAGAGAAGAATGAAAACTGATCATGTAGATCATTTTACAATTACTCCATGAGTCTGTATTTTTTGGAACACTGTTCTGAAGACAGATAAGTGTCTTGCTTATTCTTTTCCTTCCAGTTACGGTGGCTGAAAGTAAAGTAAAAATACAGTAGTACATAAAAATGGATGACTTCAGTACTTTATTACACTTTAGTGGCCATTGAAAGATTTCTGTCATTCTTTCACTTGTCCCAAAGTTTTTCGCAGATTCCAGCTCAGTGGCCTATTTTGCAACTTGCTGCTATACCCAGATTTTTAAAAATGTAATAAATAATAAATGACCACTGTAAGCACAGTAATTTACTAACCCTAATTATTTCACAGCTATATTGCCTTTTTGTTTCAATTTACTTTAAAAATTGCATTTGTTGTAGTGAGGCAAGATATGCCTAGAGTCACTCAGATTACTTACCAAAGACCACAACAAGCACAGTGTGCTACAATTTATTTTTCCTTTATACCTGCACTACTTTTTAGTTTTTAATTTACCTTAAACTATTATACATTGGGGAAGGCAGACAAAGCCTGCCTTACTTACTCAACTACTCAGATAAGAGGCTGAGATTTTAGAACTAATCACTGCTGGACCATCCCGTTTTCTCCATCACCAGAGAAATTTAGCTAGCACAGCAAAGTTGTAGTGGTCAGTGACCCAAGCAGATGATAAAATGGTACATCCAATTAACCTATTGGTGACTCTTTTTATTTTATACAAAGTTATGGTAAAAAGATACTGATTTCCTTTTATATAATCTCAGAACTCATTCATTCCCTGTCTCTTTGTGCTGAAGTCATTTAGAAATGACATCTCTGCCACATACTGAGCACTTGGAGATTGATACATGAACACAAATTACCTATTACCCCAACTTGTAAAACTATTTCTTATCCAAAAAAGACCTGTTGGCTGACAACGACTATTTACTTGTTTCATGAGGAAAACCTGATCAAAATAAAAAAAATTATGAATTAAATTCAATTCATGCAAATCACACTGTTGGTTTAGAAAACTTTATTACTTTTTTAACCTAAAGTATATTTGAATAAAGAATTTCAAAAAGGAAGGTCTATCACATGGGAGTTAGTGAAGCACATATGGTCCTTGTGGTACAGATGGGCTCTTTATGGTGGGGTTTGATGTTACATACTTGTGAGCTCTGTCTTAATTGTAGAGAGTTATTCACTATGTTGGTAGCTGCACTTATTGCTAGTTTCATGATAATAATGTGGCTAACTTCAAAGGATTTGTCTGTATGGACAGTAAATTTGTATTAAACTCAGTGGTGCCTGGTGACTTCAAATCAAAGGGGGGCTGCAGGAGACACCTGAATGGGTGGGGCCAGTGGGAAGGGGTGTGGCCAACTAGAAAGGGGCAGAGCTAGGCTCAAAGCCACAAAAACTGGGACTTTAATTAAATACACTGCCCTGGGTGCTAAACCACCATTATGAGAGTCCAATCCAGACAAAATGAACTGGAGAAGAAAAAAAAATATTTCAGTGCATTGGCTACATGACAGCTTAATATCTAGATGAAAACAAAAAGGTTGTGAGGCATGAAAAAATAAATTACTTTTTAAATACATTACTGGAATGCCAGTCAAAATCAAGTATAAAAAAAAAACAAGCGGCACTCAACTCAAACCACTTCTCCTTGCACTGCAGTTCTAATTATAATTTATATTCGGCTTTATAAAAGCACCAAGTAACATGATAAAAGTAGCAATCTCTGTGATACCTATTACCCCCACTTGTAAAACTGTTTCTTATCCAAAAAAGACCTGTTGCCTGACAACAACTATCTACTTGTTTCATGGGGAAAACATGATCAAAATAAAAAAAAAAATGAGCAGCAAACAACAAACAAGCTCAAGATAAATTGCTTAAAGGATTACTGCACAGGTTATGGACCACACATGATAGACTGGCATTCTGTTTAGTTTATGGGTAAAGCCTGTTTGGCATCCTGTTTATTTACAGGTAAAGCCTGCAAAGATGACTGCAAATGTCCAACAAATGTAATGAGCTTCTGAAAATACTGTTATCCTGTCCTTTATTACAAATACTGTCATATGCATTTCAATACCTAAGGCTTATACATTATCTAGCTATGTAAATATTCTCTGCATGGCAACAACAAAAAGGCTTTCAATGTTGACAATTCTTTAACAGTATGCTTATTAAAGCTTGCTTGTATCTTACAATCTCAGACAAGCTTACCTGATGGTCATTAAAGCATTGCTACTTAAATACAGAGCAACAGGCCCTGCAACAGCATGCATTTTCTGAATAATAAGAAGCATGAATCAACAGTATAAAAATATGACAGAAAACCAGAACATTCTGCAAAATCAAGGACAGATGAAAAGCCACTGTAGTACTTGTTTCTACCTTGGATGGGGGGATACTTTGCACACTTACACTGCACAACTGCTTCTTGCCTTGCTTGGACACATCCAGAGTCACTACATGGAGGAGTGGGGTACAAGTATGTCGCAATTTGAAATGTCTCTAGATAACGGTGATTGCCCTGACACATTTGAGCAAGAAATCTGGAAAAAGCCATAAATAGAAGTGGGACAAAGGCCCATAAATAAGGAAAATTTTTAAATATTGCTCTTATAAACTTAAAGATAATAGAATATTAGGTTTTGCATTAGTATGAATTTTCTGAAGTTTATGACGTGTGAAACTCAAATGTCTGTCATTATTTTCTAACTGCAGTCTTTAATGATTTGCCACTAAGTTGCCAGAAAACCACACATTTTATGAGGAACAAACCAAAAATAAAAAGCAAAAATCTATCCATTTTGCAAAAATCTGGACAGTTGAGAGGTATAGTTCAGCCAGGAGAATTGTGCGGCAGAAATCCTACATGATGGACTTAGCTCCCTAGGTGTGGACAATAAGTACCCCCCCCACAAAAAAAAAACAAAGATATAAGAGAAATGATTGCTTCAATTTGGCTTCAACACTTTCAGTAGCATTCAGACTCAATCAGTGAAAATATTCAGTAACAAAAAAAGTTTGTGCTTGTAGACAGTTGATTTAACTGGTCCCTAATTGAACACAATAAAAACACAGGTGTCAAGAAACAGAAAACCTTTATATAACAGCAAAGCTTTCAGGTTACAAGGCCTTTCTCAATACTAAAATAGGTTTCAATTACATACACAATTTAAATAGGAGCCAAAATAATCACATGACCTGCAGCCAAAGTCATATGACAAAAATTGTAATACATTTCAAAAAACATTACAAAAACATTACAAAGACGCCTATTATATACATATATAAAAAATAATAATATTATAATAATATATGCAAAATGAAAATAGAAATAAAACTACATGATAATTACATAATAATTACTTAATTTAATTTAGTGTGCTGCATTTTAACTAAAATAGGTTTTAAAGTAATACTGGAATTCAGCCCTGGTGCATGATCGGCTGCCAGTCTTATTATCCACTCATATTCTTTAATTTCTAATAAATTATTAATATCACCCCCTCTACAAGATATAGATACATTATCAATAACCCTAAATTTGAATTTATGTTCAATATTAAAAGCATTTATATGTTTATACAGGGCACTCTTTTCATTAGCTCTTCTTATCTCGGATTTGTGCTCAATAATACGTTCTTTTAACTTTCTAGTGGTTTTTCCCACATAGAAAGAAGGGCACAGAACACAGGTTGCCAAATAAACCACATTATTGCTAACACAGGTAGCCGCTACATTAAATTTATAATTCCTATGTGTTACAGGATGAAGGAAAGTGTTGTTGTCAGTAATATCAACGCAACAACTACAATTCATACATCTTAGTGTACCTGGTTTAAAGAAAGGTTGCTGGATTTTTTCTCCCTAAAATCTTTGTAACATAATCTATTTTTTAATGTCTTCATATTTTTAAAGGAAAAGTATGGTTTATGACCTAAGAGAGTCTTAATTTCTTCAGAGGCCATTAAGACAACCCAATTCTTAAATATAATTTGCTTAACCTGATCTATCATATTACTAAAAGATGTTGCATATCTAACCCTGTTCAATTCTTTTTTGTTTTAAACATTTCAATCTACTGTCTCTTGTAATAATAGAAATAAGGGTTTGAGGCTTGTTTGCCTTTCCGCTATGCTTCTTGCAACCTGTCCATATCATAGCCACTATTCACAAATTCCATTAGTGTTTCATCTAACTGCAGTAAAACACTATTATCGTCAGTGTTTAATTTACTGACCCTACCAAATTGGGATGTAACAATACTTTTAAATATATGAGGGGCATGCAAACTAGTGTTATGTATATATCTCCATGCTTGAACTTTCTTCTTATGCAAATACTTCCATCTCTTATACCTACCTGTAAATCTAAAAAAAAACTGAAGAAGTGCTAGAATAATCCATATTGAACTTTAAAAAATCTGTACTATTATTTAAAAACTGTACAAACTCATTCAATTCTTCTACAGTACCCTTCCAAATTAAAAAACAGTCATCAACAAAACGTTGATAAAAATTAAACCTTCTCTTTAAATGGATTAATGTTACTAAGAATGTACTCCTTTTCCCATTGAAATAGGACAAGGTTTGCATAGGTGTTAGCTACCGGAGTGCCCATTGCCACCCCTTTGCATTGTAAATAAAAACGCTTATTAAACAGAAAAATATTATTATTCAGAACTGTGTCCAATAAACAACATATATTTTCTACCTGTCTTGCTGATAATATAGACAAACCACATAAAAAATCACGTATAGCTTGAACCCCATACGTATTTGGTATGACCGTGAATAAAGATGTAACATCTAAGGTCACAAATAAAAATCCTTGATCACTTATATCACTAACATTTAAGCCATTATACCAATGCTTTAGCTTAAAAATAAAATCAGCCGTATCCTTTAACACAGTATTACAACGTGTGAAGAAATGTTGTAATTGTTTCTCCAAGTATATTGAAATAGGCTCTGTGAGCCATCCATTACCAGAAACAATCGGCCTCATTGGAGGATTTTTTAGTGACTTATGGATTTTTGGTATACCATACAATTGTGGTATGGTAGGACAGGGAACAGTAAAAAAATGGAACACATCTAAATCAATGTCACCACTAAGTTGTAAATCATATATCACCATGTTTACAGTACTGATACATTTCTTTACATCAGTGAGGGTTATTGCTTTAAAAGCTGAATTGTCATCCAATAAAACAGATATGGAAGACAAATAATTATCTCTATTCATAATTACAAAGGCACCCCCCTTGTCCACCTGCTTAAGAACTATATTTTCATCCGCTTGTAATTCTTTGAGAGCTAAGTATTCATTATATGATAAATTATAACTTTTTTTAAACCTTACGTGCATATACTTGCCTTATTTCTCTCTCACATAAATCATGAAATGCAACCAAAAAAGGAATATTTACTGGTATGAACGTACTACGCTTTTTACAAATAGATTGTGTGGATTCATTGTTTTTAAACATCACTTTTAGGTTCACATTTCTAACAAATTGTTTTAAGTCAGTTAAAGCTGACACTAAGTCATCATCTGCAGTTGGAATGAAACTAAGTCCTTTTTGAAGTAAGGTATAATGTGGAGTTTTTAACACAAAGTCAGATAAATTCAAAATACCTCGTGTTATCTCCAAGATATTTTCGCTTGTTTGATCGGACTGTTGTTCTTGCGTTTCGTCGATTGTATCAAATGTTTGGTGGTTGAACGTCCCCTCGAGGTAGATTGATCCTTCACCCTCTCTGGCTTCTCCAAACTGAAACGCTTGTGAAAAAGGTTTATAGTAGATTGATGTACTTTTTTTGCAACAATGACCTGTTTGTTAGTGGAGCCTTTTTCACTATCGGTCAGACCTCCATTAGAACTGGTATCAGCTGACTGTGACACAGTGAAAGTGGGAGTGGCTGGAGCTGCACTGGTTAAATCATGCTGTCCAGACCCACAACGCGGAGAGTCTATAGTAACTAAATTGGAAGAATTAGGAAAATCGGAGAAATCATCCAAAGTATCCATTAATGATCTCTGCCTAGTTGGAGTTGTATTGTTTAAAGGCAATACTTGACTTTTTTCATCATTTCTTGGCCACGAGAAGATATTACCCCTCTGGAAATCCAATATATCTCGTAGCAGTTTACGTTTTTTTTTTACGTTTTTTTGTAGCCTCTAAACGATCCTCTAATGCTTGCAATCTGTCCAACATTTGTTGATATAAATTAATCATTGAGTAAAGCAAGACATAGTCATTATCTCATTCTCCATTTCGATAATTTCTTGCTTCAGTTCTCTCTCATTGTTAGCAAAAAAGTCATTCATAAGGACCATATAGTCCAGGCTTAGTTTAATATTTAATTGTTGCCAACTTTTTAACAATTCCGGATACGTATTGCCATATAGAACTCTAAGCCCTCGTGGTACAATACCTTTTTCTAAATAAGCCATGAAGCCGAAGTGCCGCCATTGTAGACATTTAAAAACGCCTACTTTCCTTTCCAACAGTTGTAACTTCTTGCCAAAATCTGCAGAATTTGTGTTCACAGAATCAACAGTGCCAGAGTCCATAGGTGATGATATAGTAAATTGCAATAATGGATTAACTTCATTGGCCAAAATTTTTTAAGGAAATTCATACTATCCATAAAAACAGCTGCAGAGACTCCCAAATTCCTAATTGAACACATCTAGCCAAGAAATGGGAGGGGGCATACCTGAGCTGATCAGATAATCAATAAACACCTTCCTGATTGTATTAAATTATATTCCTTGTATAATATAGTACAGTTGTTAGAGGCCATTTTAAATGTATTGTTTTGAACATTTTTCCAGTAAACAATTAAACAAAATGCATGCACCAGTAATGACAAACCTGCCCAATTCAGAACATTTCCATCGTAAATGTCTTCTCAAACTTCTACACTCCACCAGTATCAGTAAATATGCACAATCTCTGCAGAAGTAAAATTCATCTAAATAATTCCAAATTAAAGAGATCTGTAACTAATGAAGATGTTGCTACTAGCAAACAACTTTATATTTCATTGTTTTATCTACAAATAAAGTGCCTGTTTCCCTTGAGGAATAAATTGCATATGTTACATTAAAAAAATGATAAGCTAGTAATATTGCAGTAGGGGGGTATACGGCATACTGATAGCAGGTTCATAGTTACTAGGTATCTCCACCAAAGAGGACATTCTCAGGACTGCAGCATCCACCTCCTTTAAAAGTACAACACAGTACAGTATCAGCAATGCATCTAAATATTGTGGAAGTAGAACCCACAGCCTTCTTCATCAAAAGCAAGTATTCAACCTGTTATGCTATTAACAATGCAAACAGACTCAGCATAAGTAACACTAAACTTCTCTTCCCTCTGAAGTTCTCAGCTCCTTATAAAATCCACTCAACACTCAACTGTATCTCTCAACTTTGTAGCACAAGAAATCTGGAAAAAGCCAAAATGTATTGGGGGGGGGGGCAAAAGCCAAAAAACCAAGGACACATTTTAAACATTGCTTGTATAATCCTGGAAAGTTGCTAGAATAAAATGTTGTGTTACCACCATGTATTGTACTGCCAAGTCTTGAACCCAGGACCCAGTGCACTACATTCAGAGCAACATACCACTATACCAAAATAGCTGTTTCTTAAAGGACAGGAAGACTGAAACTTAAATGGCTATCATTTAGTGAATTCAGTTCTCACCATAGCTCTCAACCTCTTAGCACAAAACACCTGGTCAAAGCCAATAATGGGGGAATACAGCCCCCAAACATATTCAATGAATTCAGTTCTTACCATAGTTTTCAACCTCTTAGCATAAAAAAACCTGGACACAGTCAATAATGGGAGAATACAGCCCCAAAATTAGGGACACATTTCAAATATTGATCTTATTAACTTAGAACATTGCTAGAATAAAAAAGTTTTGTGTTACCATGTATTTTCTGAAGAATATGAAGTCTGAAATTCAAATGCCTATCATTATTTAGTGAATTCAGTCCTTCACTGATTACAAAAAAACAAGAAAATCACAGATTTTATAAGGAAAAGAACAGAATAAAAATATGAGGCAAAAATCTGAACAGTTTTCACAAGTGGTGGTGGGTAGGGAATTCAGGCTCTTACTACCTGTACCCAAGGTACAGGGTTTGAGCCTGAGTAACTGTAGCCACCAGGTATATTTAACTGGGGCATTACACACACACACACACACACACACACACACACACACACACACACACACACACACACACACACACACACACACACACACACACTAATTCTCTCTGTATAGTCCCTTGCAGCCACACACACCAGTACCTGTATATTCCCTTGCAGCTTCATCAGTGAGAGCGCCAGATACAAATTCTCTTCCCGGGAGCCAGTCAGTAGCTATCAATCCATGTATGTGACTGCAGACATTGCAGTCCGATCTCCTTCCAGTCTACGCCTTCTCTTCATAATCCAGACTGGTTAAACAGCAGTCTGGCTAGGAACTTGCTGAGCATGCATGAGCAGTTCTGATTTTACAGTTCTGTTTTCTTTCATTTTACAGCTGGGGGGGGGGTCTGCAGTGCAATAGCACTAGCCACCCCTGGTTAAACTGTTTGAATGAAACAGCTTGTTGTGTGGTTTTCATTTGATTCATATGCATCTGTATGTCTGTATGCCATCAGTAATATGTAGTGTGTATCTAAAATTCCAGTTCATTTTGCAGCTAAATGCCTGTATACTTCCATATGAGATGCCATTGTGTTGACATATTATTTACTTCTGTGGAACCAATGCTGAGTTATTTATTTATGGATGTTTTTTTTTTTTTTGTTATTTATTTAGTTTATCCTTTTTCTCTTTTTTTGCATGCAGTACAGATTGTTGTAGATAGTCTGAACGATGTCACTTTATAGTAATTTGATGTAGGTTGTATCTGTGCAATATTATTTGATCTTCTGTAACATTTTTACTCAGCATATGTACCTTCCAACCCTCCTTCTTTGCGATTTTACTGTTATGCCCCAGAGATAATCATTTAATGCAGTAACTCCTATCCTATAGGAAAGCTATACTGTTGTACTTTATGTCATGACTCTCTTCTCCATATTTTATCATTCCACTACATTGTTTATGATTACTTTTCCATTTATGACACTTTAGGCCTATCATCTTGGTGTTTCCAAAGGAAAATGCTTCACCTTCATGTCAGAGTCCTTCTAGATACCAGGATATCAAGATACCAAGATGCTCAAGGAAATACCAGAGATATTTTCACTTATACAGTATGACCTTCAGCAGTCATAAGTCTATAACCCCTGATTAATGTAAGTGAAACTATATCTGATATTATTAGTGAATGTGTTTATGCATCCTAAGTAAGATTATCAGAACAGTCAAAAGAAAGTGAAGGAACATATTATTGTGCCAAAATCACTAATGTATTTTGGCCTGTCATGTGTAATATATATGCAACATAAAGTGCATGCAACTTTTCCCTGTGCATCTCCACTGAAAATGGACAATGTCCAGACAAATCCTCTTGGTTACTGAAAAAGAATAAGCAACACAGTTACGCCTATTATTAAAAACGGTACCACTCCACTGTTGAATAATTTTTTGTAACTATTTTCAAAGGAGTTAAAAGTATTTCATGTCAGGGAGAGAGAGAGAGAGAGAGAGAGAGAGAGAGAGAGAGAGCGACTGCCAATGACAGAATTGATACAGACAAAACTCATAGACTTTGTAATTAGCAGCTATTTAGCAAATGCACTGGAGTGCATACGCATCTGCATAAGACCTCATTTCAATTAATTTATAATGCATGTTTAATCATGCATATGGTTATTAAAATTGCCTTGCATTTGCGAGTTTATATAATTCCAGCCAAGCTGTATGCTTTTAGTCTTATGTACTGAGTTACTAGGCCTAAATATATCAGAAATTGTGTAGTTTTAATAAAAGTTGTTCCATACTTATCTGAGGCACTGGAAGCATACATTATTAATATTAGTTCTGCTTATGTAGCCAGATAGTCAGCAAAAACATATTGGAATATTTGGATACAGTTTAGCCTGGTTTCATGGGTGGTTTGAAGTATTAAATCCTGCAGTTCTCACATTTTTTCCATTTGACAAAAAAACTGGACATGACACCAAGGGATATTCAAGCCTGAGGTACACTGTACAAATGCAGACATGAGCAAATGCAACAACAAAATCAAACTGAAAATGTCAGCCATTTACCATAATATATACAAATGTAGTAGTTGCACACTAAACCTTATAAGAAAAATGTGAGAGCTACTTTGGTTCTCCTTAGGGAAGAAGTACAGCGCAATAATAGCCAAAGTCTATGAAGACCACTGTTCATTCTAATAAATGCTCCAAAAGGTAAACCTGACCAGGAACAGCAGCAGCAGCATGAAAATGACACATCTCTGTAATTTCACAGCAGCCACAAAAATGCTGTTTGTGGGATTTGGTGGTATGTGACATACCACACGTGTCATACAAAATTATGCATGTGCACACATATGTGCAAAGAAACACATAAATGACAGAAAGAAAATAGAAAACTGATAACATAAATAAACGTAAATAAACATAAATTCAACTTGTATACCTAGATTCTTTAAATATAAATTCCTGAAAATATTAATCAGCATTCTTTTAAAATAAATGTGAAACAAATGTATTAGAAAAAGTAAATTTGCTTTTATTTTCTACTTAATCTGCCTACTAACATTGTCATTTATGCTTTCTCACACCATGAAGTACTTTTCAAATCACAGTCGGAATAAATACAAAGTAAAATTCAAAATCTACATAAAACCAATACATTCTTGATATAATGACAAGAAAAATATTCTATAAACAAATGAATAACTTAGGGAAAAAGTGTTACAAAAATAGTGATTTAAACTGAGTAATAGCCAATAAGGTAGCACACAGCACACTGGATATTTGTAGACAGACTGATCTCCCTCCTGTACTAAAGCTTACTGTGTCTAGTTATATTCACGTTGATTCGTCCAAGGCAATTTTGGTGAACATAAATAAAATGAAAACAGATAGCCAAAACCACCTTCAGTTAACATTTAAATGGAGAAACCAAGTTGGTGGACATCCAGTAAACTCCCTCTCCACGGAGCTACTACCTAACTACAATTCATTTTTATCAAAAAACATCTAATTATCAAGACAAGACAATTATTTACTAATTAAATGAAGTCTGCAACTCTACCTGTATAAGGAAAGGGTCCTTAAACTCATTAACTGTGAAAACTGTTCATCTACTTTTTCTGCAGCTCCAGGACCCCTCATCACGTGTAAAGACAGGCCAAATGTCAGAGGTACAGTACTTGAAAATAAGATCCAGAAAGTGGAAACATCCAAAGATGTCAAAGGAAATGGAAAACATGGAAACTCAAATCACGAAAACAAGGCTGTCAGCAATAGCTTCTCCTGAAAAGGAAACAACATCCAAGAGACAGAAAATAACCAGACAGCAGCAAGATGTAACTAAACCAAACCCAAAGCCAAAACCCAAGTCGAACATTCAAATGGAGGAGCTTAAACAAGCCCTTTTACCACTACAGACAGCAGTACAAAATTTCTCAGAGCAATTATGCAGCTTTGGCAGATCCCTTAACCAAATTGCTGAATGCATGGACCACATTGAAGCCAAAACGTTTGATAATGAACAACAGACTGAGAAACTGAAAGAGGAGCTTGGTACCAAAAATGCCATTCTGACAGAAATACAGCAAAAACTTGGTGACTTGGAGGCTAGAAGTCGGCAAAATAATATTCTAGTAAGGGGGGTTCCTGAGAAATATGATCAGAGCCAGCTTATACCAGTCATCAAGCAGATCATTGCAAATATACTCCAAAAAGAGGGAAACACTAATGAGTTTATTATTGAGAGAGCTCACCGAGCACTGCATCAAAAGCAGGACTCTACGACTTCGAAACAAATCTATGTTAAGATGTTGAACTATCAGGATACATATAAAATACTTGTGATGACCAAACAACAAAAGCAGGTTATCTGTAATGGGAATAAGATCACCCTAGCACAAGATCTCCCACTAGCAATTAAGCAAAAACGGCAAAGTCTCTCACCTTATTGTGCAGATTTAATCAAGCGGAAAATAAAATTCCAAATGCGCTATCCAAATATACTTGTTTTCTTTAATAATGATGTTAGAATAGCAGTAGATTCACCTAAAGAAGCTAAGACGGCATTCATCAAGGCATTTGGCAAAGCTCCGGAACCCTAAAACTCTTTTGAAGAAGAAATTTCTGACTTGGTAGTGATTTTATAATTATTTTCTTTCTACATTCCTTTGTCGTAAGAAGTACAATTCCGGTAAAGATAGTCCAAAAGTAACTGGAAATATACTCTCTGAAAAAATTTAAATAGAGAGGAACTAATATCTTGGAAGGGTTACACAGTAGAGATGCTACAGAGCAACAACTTCCTGCTGCAATGAAAAATATTGTCCTGCCACGTATTATCATCATTCTAGCGATGCAGCAATCAAGAAGAGGGAATTCTATAGGCAAGATTCCTCGGATTTGTGGAGTTAAAAAGATCATAAAGGTAATCGCTGGTTATGCCTTCATCATTTTCTCCACTAAAAGCTATGCTTGAGCCGGAGAGACGTTCAATCACTACAGTCACACTATATAACAGGAATTAACGTGAAAATCGCAACACAATACAAATTAAATCCCCTATGGATATTTTCTGCTCATATTTGACATTTTTAAGATAATTAACTTCTATTCAGCCTCAAATGTCCTTATCTAAAATATATAATATGAGTTACTGGAAACTTTGAAAACTAAAGCATATAGATATATTGGACATTTACTGAAATGAAAGGTTTTGATGTGACAACAGTTTTAATGCTGAATGGGCTCCTGCAATATAAGGATCATGAATGCCTGTTGTATGTCTGACTGCTTTAGAGTCTGTGCTTCTTTCAGTTAGTTAAAAAGAAAAACGGATGTGTACCTGATAACAAGCTAGAAAGTTTGCAGCACTTTGTGAGTGCCAATACATTTTCTTTTCTCTCTGGTCTGGTGTGGATGCCAATAATAGTGGAGACAGACAATGGGTATAAGACTTCCTGTATGTTAACATAATTATCCACAGCAAAATGATTGCTTTCATATTAAGTAATAGACTTTTGAAATGCTCTATAAATAATTTATGTATCACTATGAAGGGAATAGGCATCCAAAGACAAAAGCTTATTTAAAATGTCTACAAGAAAATATCTGAAATCTGAAAATTACGTATGATTAGGGTATAGAAATTTGACTAGTAACTGTAATTCACTTTGCATACTATTAGAGAGAAGAGGCTTTCACTGTGGGCTAACTAAATCTGGCAGTTATTTCACACGACATAGGAACTTAAGAACTACTGCTGCTATAGACTTATTAATATGGTGAGCAGTGAAGGAAATTTCTGGAAGGAAGAACTATCTCTACATCTTTAGACCTTTACAATGGGCTAAACTTGATTCACAATATGAAGTAGTCAAGAGGCCTGCACATTAAATAGTGGGTTGAAAAAGTTTGCTCAACCTCTTGGTAAAGATCTGATCAAGCTGTATTGTATTTAAACTTGTGAAGTTAAAGTGTCTGATTAGATGAATGTTGATTTAAACCTTGGGATCTAATGGAAAATATAACAACGGTATACTTTGTGATGTTAGAAAAGAGAAATTGTTGTCTATAAGATGAATACAGGTACATACAGAAGCTATAAATAATTACTACTTATTCACCCAAGATACCCCTAAGATCACATATCTCTAGGGGCTAAATATCAGATAATACTAAAATAAGAGTTTAAATATTTAAACCTAACAGCAACAGGTGAAAATAATAGCTGCTTTACTAAGATAAAATTACCACATGTCTTGACCACTATTCTCTCATTAAATATCGATAGAGGCTGTATAGGGTTTCTTAAAATAGTAATAGAATAATAGAAATCTCACTTTGACAGTTACTGTTTTTCAGGATTAAGGGAAAGTTATCCTTCCATATTGGTAACACGTATAACCAGGAGATAGTGGATTCTTCGGGTAGGGTATAGGATGACATACCTTGGGGTTATTATATCAATGTATAATAGTTCTAGCTGGGATTGTGTGTTTAATTGGTTATGTTTCTCGGGTTTTAAAGGTTACATTCCTAAATTAGTAAAACGAGTGATAGTTTTGTTTTTTTCAGTAACCTTCCTTCTGAAGGCTCTTTCAGGCAGGGAGTTTAAGTGGGTAGGCACAGGGTTAGTATCGAAAGAACCAAATGCTACTGAACTAAGAACTGTATCTAATGCATTGACTGTTAAAATATTTCTGGCTTATAGGAGTAAAGTTTCAAGAGTTACACTGACAATACATAGAGTTAATCTAAAAAATTATGTGGAGAGTTAATTCATGGAATGTGAGAGGATTACAAGACAAAAATAAAAAGAAACTATTGATGCATCTAATATCTAAATCAGAGGCAAACATTCACTTTATGCAAGAAACTCATATGTTACAGAAGGATTGGGAGGGAGACATGAGTAGGAAGTGGATAAAATCTATAATTGCAGCAGCGGATAGAAATAACTCTAAAGGGGTTGCTATTATAATCAAGAAATCATTTAAAGAATCAATCATAAAATATGAATCTGATGTCAATGGCAGATGATGTTATGTTACAGTCTCAAATCATATTTCCAATAAGCCAATATTATTTCTGAATGTATAGGGCCCGTGCTTAGGACAACAAAACTTTATTTTGGAAATACATAATCTGCTTTATAAATTCCCAGACCACCTACATATAATAGGAGGGAACTGGAATGCAGTTATAGATCCAGTATTTGATCGCAGTAGTAAATCGAATGCATACAATTTTCAAGCGTCAGTTGTACTAGCTGACGTTATCTCTGACTTTTGCCTTTTAGATCCTATTTCCTTTGGAGACAGAATAGATAAACATAAAATATACACATATTATTCTAAATGCCATAACTCCTGGTCGAGATTGGACTTCTTTTTAATCTCAGAGACACTAACAAGAGGGGAAATAAAATACTCCGCGGAACCTAGGTTCCTGTCAGACCATTCACAGATCTCACTGAAAATAAATTTATCTAGCAACAAATCTAAGACATATAATAGAGATAACTGTCCCCTAAACTGCAATCTACTCACACAGTCTGATGTGATAAAAGAAATAACGGTAATACTATCAGAACTAGATAAAAATATGATGTCCTCTGATATTCCATACGACATTCAATGGACAGCATGTAAAGCGACGCTTAGAGGTACACTACTCCAAAAATCTTCCTACTCCAAACAAGTAATGAAGGAAAAGGAGACACATTAACTAGTAAGTTAAAGGAACTAGATTGGAAATGATAGCACAAAGCTCAGATCTAGAGAAACTAATTAATAAATTACAAAAAAGAATTATTTGACCTACATCAAGAAAACTTCACTACAGGAACTAAAATCAATAGCTAAATACTTTGAGTGGGCACAAGTTCTGTCTAGAACTTTGGCGAGGATAATTGAAAATAGACAAGAAGCCTCTAGGATAACCCTACTTCAATATCAGGACAAAATATTCAAATCTGATGTGCAGATTATAGAAGTATTCCAACAAATATACACAGGGATATATGAAACAAATACCCAACAGAGCACCAGCTTTGAGACAGAATAATTTTTAACAAATCTTACATTCCCTAAGATTAATGAGGAACAAACAACACTTCTTATAGCCCCATTTGAACAACAGGAAATAGCTGAGGTCATTAAAAACTTAAAAATAGGTAAAGCCCTGGGTCCAGATGGGTACACAGCAGAAGTTTAAAAAAACATTTAAACAGAAACTCTCACCCCTTCTATTGAAAGTATTTAACTACATTAGGATACAGGATATAACTGATCTTAATATAAACAACTCAAAAACAATTTTCAATCCTAAAACAATCTGGATAGAGCAAACCCTCATAATTATAGACCAATTTCCTTGATTAATGTTGACATTAAAATACTGACCACACTTCTAACGAACAGACTTAAGAAAATCATGCCCTTCATTGTATCTCCAGAACAATCCGGTTTCATGTGCAATAGACATACATGGGACAATACGTTGAATCTGGATTCTATGATTCAACTTATCAAAAAAGAAAGAAACCTGAGATATGCATTAGTTCTAGATGCATGTAAAGCATTTGCTAGAGTAAACTGGAAGTTTCTGTTTTCTTCCCTATCCAAATGTAATATTCCAAAAGAATTTATTAATCTAATTGAAACCTTATACAAAAAAGCACATACTCACCTCTATATTAATAAAATCCTATCTAGCCCTATTAAGCTAATGAATGGAACAAGACAGGGTTGTCCACTTTCAACTTACCTATTTAACTTGTATATAGAGCCCCTTTTTCAACATATGTCACAAAGAACCTTTCATTCAATTCCTAGAATCTTGAACTCTAAAATAATGACATCTGCATTTGCAGATGATCTGAACATTTACTTTGAAACCCCAAACACAGACCTAAAGAAAATTGTGTCATCAATTAATACATTCTCAAAAGTCTCGAACTATCAGGTAAACCACAAGAAATCCCACATATTTCCCATTAATCCTCTTAGTCATAGGGAAAATTATTTTCCAGACTCTCCCTATAAAATATTTGGGAATATCTTTTGAACATAATCATTTATCCATGATACAAAATAACCTAATTAAAATATGGATTAGTATCACTCAGGACTTAATAGATGGAGACAACTCAAATTATCAACGCTGTCTAAAACAGCAATTCTTCTTCTTCTTTCAGCTTTTCCCGGTTAGGGGGTCATCACAGCAGATCATCTGTCTGCTCATGATTGGCAGTGGAGTTTTACAGTGTCGAGTTGCCAGCCTGGCACCCAACCTTCCACAGAAGGCATGCACACGCACACCTATGGCCAATTTAGAGTGTCCAATCCACCTACTGCATGTCTTTGGGATGCGGGAGGAAACCGGAGCCCCCTGAGGAAACCCACGCAACCACAGGGAGGACATGCAGAGTCCGCACAGAAGGCACCCAAGCCAAGGATTGAACCGGAGAACCTCTTGCTGTGAGGCAGCAACGCTAACCGCTGCACCACCGTGGCCGCCCACACATTTCACTGAAAGAAATTAGATTCTTAAATAAATAACAATTAGTGGGGGGCTTCACCCCCCACACCCCCCAACTAATTATATTAACTCCAGGGTCACACCACAGTGGAGAGAAGGGCATATACATTTCTTTCAGTGAAATGTGCTTTCAGTGAAATGTGATTCAGTGAAATGTGCTTTCAGTGAATAGTCCTAGATCCATATATATATATATATATATATATATATATATATATATATATATATATATATATATATATATATATTTGCAGGGGATGTGGGGTGCAGGAGGGTGCAAAGGGATTGTATATTTGTTTTTCGATCATTTATGGAGTGATGCTTTTTTATTTGATGTGTGGCATTTGGGTAAAGTTTTCAAGGGTTAGCCACCCGGCTGTGTAAACCTTGGCTCTGGATTATTGTCACTGTTGATGTGACACCGTGACCCCATGTGCAAAAATGGGAAAAAGGGGTTATGGATGGATGGATGTGGCATTTGCTTGGTTGTGGATTGACAATGTGTATTGTCAATCAAAAGTTTAGTTCTATAAACATATGTATTTATTGGCATTTGTTTACCTGGTCTTTTTCAGTGGAGCCCTGGGGAGAAAAGCTCCATTACACAGACGTTGTGGACATAATTTGCATTGTTTCAGTTTCATTCATAGGTAACAGTTCCATTATTCAGACAACTTTCACATCAGTTAGCAAACAGTTTTGATTAAACATAACAGTTACACGAGTTGTACGTGAATATATATATATTTTTTAAATACAGGGAGTTATATCAGTATGTTTAGGCTGTCTGATTTTAGGTAAGAATATTTGTCCCAGTCCCCTTCAATAAACACAACACACCAAATGATATCTGACGACCTTTATTAAAACTTCCATAACATAACTTTGATTACCAAAATTTGTTAAATACAACTAGATATAGTGTAGTCTATTCTAAACACAGCATAAACATCTTTGCAATGTTAATCAGGACAGCGTACCAGCTCATCCTGTCCAGGAAGCAGTGTCCATACCTTTCTTTGCTTACTTTACTTATAAATATCTTTATAACAATAATCAGGGCAGTGTACCTGCTCAGCCAACCCAGCAAGCAGTATCCATACCTTTGCTCACTTACTTTACTTATGAAGCTTCATAAACCATTCACTGAATTACCTTCAAACCAAATAAGGAGTGTCCTTACCTCCGCATGCTTATCTATTCAACAAAAACTCCTTGAAATGCACAACCAGACACCAGACGGGGAACAGAAGAGGGCAAGCCTGTTCCTCTTCTCCACCACCAGCCTGCCCAAGCTGCCCCCCCACCAACTTCCATCAGCTAGCCACCCTTAGGGGATAAGTCCAAACATCATTCAGTGTACAATAATTACCAGGACATTACCAGCCCCTGGCAAATACCTAATGCTTACCAAAGCACCACATGCCACTGGAACAAGAATACTCATCCCCAACCACCAAATTAAAGCAATTGCAAATCACCCTTCCCAAACAATTCCTTTTACTTGCCCAATGACATGCAGCACCTGAAAAACTTCAAAATGGCATTTATCAACCACCTTGCCAACACCAACTACCCATATCAAAACTAAGGTACCTAAACCCCATGATGGCTTTAGCAGTCTGACCCCTGTTTACTCTATCTATACCCTTGAATGCCACCAACAATATACCATACTGAAAGTGCCCTATACCACAGGTCAAAACCAGATTATACCAGAATGAAAAATGCCCTATACCACCTGGTCAACACAAGATTAGCAGCATGCCAACCCCATCCCGCATGTAGAAATAAACTACATCAACTATTACCCTACCAAAGTAACCTACCCAAACTGGCCAAATAAACATGTCCAACATCTGCAAGAAATCACCACTGCCCCAACTGTAATGTGCCTTAATGACCATTGAATAAAATTACCTACTAGCCTATAGCCTCTCCAGTACTCAAAACATGCACAAAACAAAACCCATTATGTTTCAAGTCCATTTCCATCAGGGCATTGACTGTTACTCACTCAACACTCCATCTGTAACCTCAATGTGCCCACCCAAGTGATCAGGACTTCCATTGAAACCTGCATGCAGATTTAAACATGCAGCAAAACCATTCTCACTATGATGACCATTTAACGTATGTGATCTATATGTCTTCCCATACAAATATATCCAATATTCAGTAACTAGCAACTTAGCAGTATGGAAGTAAACCCAAGATTATCCAGCGAAACCCACACAAACACAAGGAGGGCACGCAAGGCCCACAAAACTGGCTGAGAATCAAACTGGAGAACCTCTAGCTGTGAAGTGACACAAACTGCTGCACCACTGCATCACATGATATTTAAATATTAAAACTCTTAATTCTGCCATGGAGTATACATTATCCTGTAACACAAATCAGACAAGATCATAAAACATACTACTTATTCTAGAGTAAACAAAAAGTTGGTTGTGCTTCTTTCTTCTTCTTCCAGATCACTGTGCTTGCCTTTTAACCTATCCATTTCTGATTGCTCACCCAATGACCCCACTGCTTATTCAACACCAAAGCATGATCATGTGTGAACTCACTGTATATCACCACTGGAACTCGGCACACCATCATCTACAAAGAAAAAGATAAAATTAAACCTTCAAATAGGGACAAAAAGGCTCCACCTTACACCCACCTATTCCAAACTACAGTCACAGCATTCCAAGACCCCATCTGCAAGAAAGAAGAGACATGTAAAACATCCAAAATACATAACATGTTCCAAGACATCTTCACGGACAACCTATCCTGCCAACCCGGGAAGGACTGTACCACCGACACTCCAGTCTATGACAAAGCAGCCATAACTGAATCAATGCTTCCTATGAACCTATCAAATACCACATGATAAATTTAACTACCAGTGGAATATATTAAAAGTATAAGAGCCGCACGCTCCAAGGATCTAAACCTTGTCATCAACATGAACAAACCATGCTGGAGGGATAGGTTCCTAACCCAGAGACACCCCAGACACTGGAATAGACTGCCCATATATGTCAAGCCTCTTTGGCCCTCTTCAAAGGAACCTTGATGATTGGATTAGAGATAGAAAATTCATCCCGGGGATCACGTCAATGTATGAAGTGTGAAACTCAAATGTCTGTTATTATTTGAACTTCAGTCCTCAAAGATTTGCCAGTGATTTGTGAGAAACCACCATTTTGAGAATGAGATGTGTCTCTGACAATATTCTTACCTAAATAATCTCTATAACCTTTCTAGAGGAGCTTGGCAGTGATTACTAGCTAGTTTATTATTAACTGCTTATATGATGTGATATTAGCAAGGTTTCCCAATGCAGGCCAATAAGTGAAAACGTATGCTTAAAGTTAGTGATAGCTAAGATGCTCATGCAATATATATATATATATATATATATATATATATATATATATATATATATATATATATATATATATATATTTATCTCTCTCTCTCTCTCTCTCTCTCTATATATATATATATATATATATATATGGGTCTACTTGAGTTGACCGAGATGCCCCTTCGCCAACACGCAGAAGACCGAGACCAAACGACCGAAAACGAAGGTGATCGACAAGGTGAAATCCCGACAGCCGAAAGACCGACATGGGGAACGTGTGAGCGCAACTCTGTAAGTGTGCAATAGTGAGGGATTTAGGGTTAGGGAGCGGACAGGTAAGTGTGCGATAGTGAGTGATTTAGGGTTAGGGTGCGGAAAAGGTGAGTGTGCGGTAGTGTCAGTCTTAGGGTTTGGGTAAGGTAAGTGTGTGATAGTGACGGAGTGTAGTTTAGGGGCAGGTTAAGTGAGTTAGGGTTAGGGTGCGGGTAGGGTGAGTGTGCGATAGTGACAGGCTTTATGTTTTAGGGTGGGTTAAGTGAGTTAGGGTTAGGGTGCAGGTAGGGTAAGTGTGCGATAGTGATGGACTTTAGGTTAAGGGGGGGTTAAGTGAGTTAGAGTTAGGGTGCGGGTAGGGTAAGTGTGCGGTAGTGTCGGACCTTAGGGTTAGGGTATGGGTTAAGGTTAGTGGATATGTAATTGTGTGTAATGTGTAGTTTACGTTTTGCGTGTCGGCGAACTGGTGTTTCGGTCAACTAAAGTAGACCCATGTATATATATATATATATATATATATATATATATATATATATATATATATATATATATATATAGGACTCTCAAAACACCGATGCCAGAAGAACAAAACCTCAAAAACATGAAAGTTCACATGCCCAACACACCACAATCCCGACATTTAACAAAGCAAAAAGTTCACTGTTACACACAACACACACACAACACAAGCACACCAACAACCTAAAAACCTACACTACACCTTACACAAAACTATCTATGCACTAAGCTTAACCCAAACTCTAACCCTAAGGTCCATAACTATCGCACACTAACCTTACCCGCACCCTAACCCTAAGTCCCTCACTATCGCACACTTACCTTACCAGCACCCTAACCCTAAGTCCCTCACTATCACACACTTACCGGGTTACACTCACAAGATACCCCTGTCAGTGTTTTCGCTGTTGGGATTACGACTTGTCGGTCATCTGCTTCGTCATTATTCTGGTGTCGTTGTTTTGAGTGTCGATCTTCCATGCTGTCAGTCCAAACACACACACACATATTATATATATATATATATATATATATATATATATATATATATATATATATATATATATATATACACATATACACATATATACATAGCTAAGACATCACATTATTTAAATCATTATTGTACTGGGTTTTAAATTTAACATTGGTAAAAGGGGAAAATTGTAGACATCCTCTAAGTAAATCTACAATAAACCTGCAACTGCATAATTTTGCAACAGCACCTCCCACCCACGCCAAAATGTGATTACTTACCCAGTTACACTCATCTAAATCCCTTAAGCACCTCCCACCCTTATCTCATTTCCTTCCAATCAACCATCCCACCATTTAACCCTTTCACCTCCCCAACCCATTGAACTCCCTTAATATCCACCTAACTCCCCCTTGAAGATGTCCCAGGGCAACTTGGCTTGTTGTCAAGCCTCATTTATTACTATAAAGACTTGTTCAAAATCTAGGACATAGGAAGATAAGATAAGTTAGAGCAGCCCAAAGAAGGGAAGGATGCTAGACGGCAAAAGGAAGATAAAGAAGATGAGATGATGAGATGAGAGTACAGTTGTGATAATAGTACATTAAGTTTTGGAGAGCAGAGTCTTATGGCACAAATTCATACGGCTGTATTAGTACCGTTTTAACCAGGGTGGTGCAGGTGCAGAACCATTTAAAAATCAGGTGTTGCTCCAGTTGGTATTTTAAAGTCTATCAAGTTGCAGACTGTTCTTAAGTAGAGTTGAATGGTATTCCAACTATTAGCAATGCCATGTGAATATAGGGAGAATACTCCATAGTTATTAGGTTTAATTATGGAGAGTAATGATTTGTCAGTGGAGCACAGAGGTCTCTCAGTAGTGCATGGCTGAATGATGGAGTTAAGAGGTGGGAAAATTTCAGGATTGTGCAGTACTTTGAAGGAAGTAATTAATTGTGAGTTCCATAGAGAATTATTTAGTTCAAGCCAGTTTAATTGTTTTAGAGAGAGGCGGTGATGTGGTCTGTATTGCTGGTTGTGGATTTGGCTACTTTATTGTACCATTGTTCTAGACTGTCTGATAGAGAGGAGCTGAGGTTGTTTATGATAGGAGAGGCATACAACAGGGTGGGTAGTAGAAAATAAGTGCTTTGTCTAGTAGAGTCAGTAGGGTAGTGTTTTACTCTGTTGATGTAGCATAGCTTTTGATGAGTCTTCCTTATGGTTTGTGGAAGGTGAAGATCAATTTCAGGTGGTCATCTATAATCACACCTAGTAATCTGGTGTGAGAGAGAAGTTCTATATTGGTCTAGTCAGATGACAATATATTAAAAGTAGTTTTGGGGAGGAGAGAGAGAGCGAGAGATGGGAGTTAACAATAGTAGTTTATTTATTTATTTTTTTGATTCATTAGTTGTGAGTTGTCAAGCCAAGCTTCTCTGGAGGAAAATGATCTTTGTGTGAGTGTTTGGAGCATGGGCTTTGTCCTAGTAGTGTATGTTAGAGTGGAGTCAGTGCATTGCACTGGGATAGCCTCTTTAGCTGCTGTGCTCAGGTTGTTGATAAATAAGTTAAACAGTAGTGCTCCTAGGATGGGGCCTTGTGGGACTCCCAGTAGATATAGGAAGGAAAGAGAGAAATCATTTTGCCATTTCACTGCTTGGGACATATTAAAGGGGTAACTAAGAAGACATAAGCTGCCTATAACAAGAGAGTTTAGTTAGGAGATTTTAGTGACTAACTGTGTTGAATGCTTTGGTTAAATCAAAATAAAGCTGAGGTTAGAAGACCTGAATTTTATTGTAATGTATTGCATCTGTGAACCTTAGAAGGGCAGTGGATGTACCATGATTAGACCTGAAACCATGCTGTGATGAAGAGAGGTGGTTATGAGAAGTAACATAGTAAGCTGAGACGGATTACACCTTTCTAAGATTTTGGATAAAGGTGAGAGAATGATGATTGGTCTATAGTGTGTGAGCTCAGTTGATGAGTTGCCTTTATGGAAGGGTATTATGTAGGAATTTTCCAACAAGGTGGAGATGTTTTTTTCTTGGAATGAGCAGTTTGAAGTATTCAAATGAAAGTTGTTCAGAGGCAGTGGTTGTTTTCTTAAGGGTGCATAGGTAGTTTTTAATTGTAGATTTTGGCACTAAAGTGAGTGTGAAATTCTGTTGTGGCTTTAATAGTTGGAGTGGGATGGCTGGATTTGTAGTAGCTTTGCTTTGTAGAAGGGAGGTTATATATATAAAATGCAAGTTAAACTGAGAAGCAATTTTTTGGTAGTTATTGGTTTGGGATAGGCTGGGTTGTGTTTCATGGATTAAGCAATGTATTTATTGATTTTGTGATGTTTTTTAGGATTGTTTGATGATGAATTTGAGATGTTGCTATAATATTTTTTTTTCTGTTTTATGCATTTTTGCTATGGTTCCTTAACTGCTTATATTGTTGCGGGGATTTTTTAGACTTGGTTTATAGCTATGACTTTGGAGGCTTTTTCTCTAAGTAGCATGAGTTACTTTTTTAGTTAACCAATGGGCTGGTTTGTTTTTAACTCTTGGTTCTTAATGTTGCTTAATCTGCCAGGATACTCATTAATGTTATCACTGATTATTTACCTGAACTTAACGTTAGCATCCATGCAGATGGTATTTTATTACTCCAGGCAGATGTCCTGCAATCTGAGCTCCAGCAATTCTTCTGTGATCTTTGTCAATGGTCTGAACAAAATATCAAAATAAACTCCAAATTATCCCCCCTCCAGAAAAAGTCATGCTTTTTTCCTCCCTTCACAGAGTATCTTGACTTCCTGTCCTTAGTATCTCAGACAGTAGCAACCATATTATTCTTTTTGTAACCAAATACAAATACTTAGGCCTGACCCTTGACTCTGTTAAGTTTTACAACCCACATGGATAATATTAATTGAGTCCTCTCACAATTATAGCTCTGCTATAGGATATCACATCTATTATCTACTATGGTCCACAAAGCACTGCCCAGGAAAGGTCCCTCTCCCTAAACTGGAATTTTGTCTTCCTGTGTTTTCTTTACAATTTGTATATAACACTCAAAGACAACAAGACAACAAGTCACTGAGAATAAAATTGCAAAATTTGCCCTACTTGGTGGCATCCTTGTACATGACTGCAACCTTCGAAATTACATAAATTAAGACAAATACTTCAATCACAGTCCACAAAACCAAGTATAAATGAAGAATAGGAGTCAGGAATCCACACCATAGTACTTTAATTAAGCGCTTTCATCTCGTAGTAGAAACTTCAGCAGAATACATAATACTCAAACCCCACCTGTTATAAATCCCCATAAATGATGACATCATTTCCTTTCATTTAATATTAAAGCAGTATTCCTACATTAAAACTTTATTCCTACTAATTAATATGTTGCATACGTTCATCTTTTTGTACATGATGAAACTTCTCTTTTTGCTCAGGAACCAAAGCCTATTTCTTAACATCACATATCTACATAAATACAATAATTTACTACCATCATGTGCAATATGCAAGTGTACAGATATAATAATAAATTATAAAATAATAAAATTAGAATACAGATAAGGATTAAATATAGGATGTAAAAATTGAGTGTAAGGGTTTCAGAAAGAGCAATATTTACATAAAATATTGTGCTTTTAACCTTAAAAGTGAACTAATCGAGATGGCACTATTTAACCCGGGGGGGCTCTGAAGCATTGGTTCTCAGTTGCCATCTTAATTCTTTTTGTTCTAAAAAATCATTAACTGGACCCCCTTTGTCACCCACAGCAGCCTGGTCTATAACTGTAAAATTAAATTTATGTCCCTCATGTAAAGCAATATGGACGGCTAAATTAAGACAACTATTACTGAAATGCCCACTTATCTTCTTTGCACCTTACTATATAAAATTTTAAATCATCACTACTGCCTCACCTCTGAAAAGAAAACTCCCAATCAGGGAAAAATCCTACTCCCTAAGGGATTTCTGGAAATTAAAATCACTCAACAGTCCCCCATTTAAAACAGTCATTGGTGAAAAATCCTTCTCTAAAAACAAGCCCAGCTCTCTGGAACAAACTACCAGCTGAAACAAGACATTAAGATATTATTACCAAGTTACAATATCTCACCTTTGTGACACTTAAGTCTTCTTACTCCTGTGATATCTTGTTATCCTCTAGGCCTAACTCTGTACATTTCTATTTTTTTCTAACTTTCACTTACATTTTTTTTCATGAAAATTCAGTTTGAAACCTTTAAGAAACAATTTCATGTAACCAAACTGTATTGCAACCTATGTAAAATGTTAAAACCTAATGTGAACCTGTTTCTTTATTAGAAATATATAAGATCTATATAACAACCGATTTGATAAAAACTCTATAACTGTATATGAACTTTCTAAAGTTTTGCAACTATGTAAATTTAACACTCTGTCATATTAGAAGTGTATAAGTGAAGTTTAATGCACTATTTATTGCTTCTCAGCATGGGCTGTGGGTGAAAATGTTTCTGGTCCAGTGCACATACCTGGTTACTAAACAGTAAATAAATAAATAAAAAAATGTAGAATCTGTTTCCAATCATATCAGGCAAATCAGCGATTCTGCTGAGAACTGTATGTATGTATGTTTATATGTGTTTTTATTGACTTTAATAAATAAGTAAATTTTAACATTTTATATATATATATATATATATATATATATATATATATATATATATATATATATATATATATAAAACATTTAAACAAAGTAAACCATAACTAAAACAACTCACTAAATATTCTTAAAATTGTTAATATATTTGCAGCTGTTTAATTAGCAGTTCTTTAGGTTTCATCTAGATATTATAAGAAGTGGTAATTCTGATTGTTCTCATCTTGGTTGTTAGAAGTTCATAGTAACAACCTTAGTTATAATATTTCTGAATTCTTTCATCATTGGAGTTTGTTCATTCTTCCAATTTTAGGTAATTACTTTCCATGTGATTGATAGTACGCTTCATAGACGTGGGCATTTCACTTTTGTTACACAGTCAGGTATTGGTGTGTTGAATAAATATGTGAAATATAATGTTTGTTATGTTAATTTAGTTTGATTACTTTTATATGAATGTAAATTTGCCTGTGTCACAAGTGATAATTCAGAAAAGGTGTTTGAAAAAAAAAATAATGATTTGGTTAGGATGAATTTATCAGTAAAAGGCCTGTAAAAAAAATAATATTTCCCAGAATGGGTTAATAATTTTACAATCGAAAAGCATATGTTGTCAATCTGCTGCAGCATTTGTCTTACATCTCCATTAAATCACTTTTTTCTTATACATTAATATTATGGGTCTATATTACGTTATTGAAAAACCTAGAATGAATGTTTGCCAACCAATAAACCGGAACTCTCATGTCTTCAAATGGCCACTTCAGCAAATTTTTTCCTAGGGGAAAAAATCTCTTGGCCAATCAAAAATGGGACACTATTTCAAACCCTTCAAACTGGGGGCTTTGCCCCCCCCCAACTAAATATACCAACTATGAGATCACGTTATTGTGGAGAAAAGGGCAAATTTCTGATGTTGGCTAAGTGTTTTTTTTTCACTAGGAAAAAATTCGCTGAAGTGGCCATTTGGAGAAGTGAGTTTTTCCTGTTTATTGGTATGTGAACAAGCTTTCACTGACTAGATTTTTCAACAATATCATATAGACCCTAATTCTATTCTGTGTGGAGTTATGAAGATTTTATACTTAAATTTCCATGTAAAGAAGATGTAGTTTGCTTTGAAGATGTCAACATGTGTTTTTATCTTCTTTGCTTGGAATTTAATTGTAGAATAGTGTGTTTGTGTGTTGTACCTTTAAGAAGTATTTCAAGGTCGGCATGTGCATATAAATAGCAAGCATGTGCTAGTTTCAATACCATTTTGAGAGTGGAGCCAGGGAGTGAGCATGTATCAGTGTAATAGCTAGTTTGTTTATAAGTTTATCTGAGTTAAAGTTATTAAGCCTCAATCCTGATGTGTTTGTACATAATAAAGCTGGTTGAACAGAACCCACAAAGACTCATCTATTTTATCCTGACTGGATGAGTGACAATAATTATTTACAGTTTTGAAATAATCCCAATAGCTTTCATTAAAGTATTCTACTGTGTTTTTAATAACTTTATATATTTTGGATAAAAGTCCTTTTCAATTACTTCCTGATGTGTTAATTTTATTAATAAATCAATGAATTTTGGTATGGTATTTTTAATGATGGTTGGATTACTCTTACTTTCTACTGAATATCTACACTTTTGTATATCTAATCACATATCTTTAATATAATTATATTTTAATTAAGCACTGTTAATCATTTAAAGGAACAGTACCATAAACAAAGGATTAAATTGCATACCATAAACACATAAAATTATGTTATACAAAATATCAAAAATCTTTACTATATCACAAGTGAAATAAAAACTTTACAAACTTTAAAAACTTTAAAAATCCAAGTTCAAAACACTCCAGACTAAACAGCTCATTAATGCTTGCTAGCTCTTTTATTTAATATGGGCTGCAAAGAAATATACTTATTAATTACTGGGTAAGGTTATATGACCATTAGAATAAGCAGTAAAGTCTTATAACCATCAATTATAGTAACACTAAACAATTATATAACATAAATCTGCAAACAATACATAGATCATTTGTACAATTTACTTATCAAAATGTGTAATAGAACTTTTATGTAGTCTAACATTTAATCAAAACTCTCTTCTCATCAATTCTTTAAATACTGCTGAGTGATGATTCATTTATTCCATTTAACAATTTTTTCCTGTTAGCATTTGTTCTCTGTTTATAACACCTTATCTTCCAAAATAAGCTTTCTTAGAAGCATTTGTTATAGAACTGCTGTTAATAACAACTTGGAGAGTGCTACTTGAACCAGTTACATAAGGGAACTTGAGTCCCTCTTTTTAAATTATTGGGCTAAACTGAGTATCCTGAGTTCCCACTGAAATGACATTCAAAGACAAAGATGATGGTAGCATTTTATCTGGAACATCAGTTAGCTGAAGGTGCTGAGCTTAGTAGGAGTTCCCTGACAACTATCATGTGGTGAATTTGTTTATCAAAAGCTCTTGACCCTCACCTTCTTTGAATCAGGACAGCCAAACTGACAAACAGATGATATAGAAAACTATGAGTATCATACCTTCCCTCAGTTGATTGGAAGAATGTTGAAAAGTAGCTACTAAACCCAGTAGTAGGTTATGGGATGAAAGCAAGTGTAAAACACCCAGCATGTGCCAGTACATCAAGCCATTCTTTTTGATTTTAGCTCCTGAGATCCTACGGACACAGGAGTACTAGTTTGCCTCCCCACACCTTTTTGTTTCATTTTAGTTGGAATTATCTTGTGACTGTACACTTTACCTTCTGAGTAAATGTTAAGTAGTAAAAGCTGTCAATCATAAAGTACTTTTAGAACACATTAAAAAAAATACTAAAATGAAGAAATACTGCTCCCTATATTGGAAGTAAGCAGTGGTGGATAGTAGCACCTGTACCAGTTATGGTCTGCTTTCTCTTCTGTAGGCATAAGCACAGCTGCCTGAGGTGCCACTACCTGGACTTGATTTTCAGTGTCCAACCCACACTTGCATATTTGCTGTGCCTATACCACTTCCACTCCAGGCTCAGTGGAGCACACCCAGCAAGTAAATGCAGCTAATATCCTTCATGCTTAAGCTCATGGTAGAGAAACTCTACAGAAGTAGAACAAGGAAATGGGTGAGAATCCAGAAAAACCTGTGCATCTGTGAGACGTGATTGACTCCACTTGGCATGTAACCCCCGAAACAGAGGTTTCTGGCAAGGGTACACTAACCAAAGACTGCAGCCCAGAGATGGGACACAGCAGAACTGTGGGCTCTCTATGCTTGCAGGAACTACAGGAAGCCCAGTTATGACAATTCTCCACTATGTGTAACTGTACACTTTCTACTTAAGAAGGGCTCCAAACTGACAACTTCTCCAAGCTTCAGCTGTCCTAGCAGTGAATCAAGTGTTTACAACAAGGAAATGACTGCTTTTTGACAAAATATGAAGATATAAGGAACTCAAACATGGACTTTTTAAGTGAATACATTTGACTGCTATCTCTTTAATGTGTGATGTCAAACATAACAGTTGCACAGTTCATTGCCTGTCTTCATTTATTTAACATTCGAGCCTTCATATTCAAACTCGTGACCTTAATGGGAAAACTAGGATACTCATGAAAGTTGAAGCTTCACCTAAATGTAAGTGTTCAAGCTTTATTCATTGCTTAACTGCCAAAGTCTATGCACATCAACCAGGAACATTTAACTGCAATTGTTTGGTCATTCGTGAAACAAAAAATGAGCAGCTGCATTTATCATATACAGTACATAAACTACATCAGTCTTCCCAAACAAAGCACCCCATTCACATTTAATCTCCATATTACTGAAAACAGAAAACTCTTTTCTCTTTTTACAAAAATAAAGAGTTTAATTAAGTTAAATTAAGTAGTGTGAATCACCCCTACCCCCAAATATTATCGGAAACATTAGATTACTCAGAAGAATCAAATGATAGAAAGGAAAAATATGCATCTTTAACTATGCTTATTATTATTAAACTTCAAAGCTGTCAATCTGTAATAAAGCATATAGCAAAACTTGATAACTAACTGCATTCCTCCCTCCCCTCTTCCCTCCTGCTTTGTAATAATTAGTAATGAAGTTATAGCTCTACCTTAAGCGACCTTTTAATTAACATAATAGCTTTTAGAGAAGATACAATAAAAAAAAGAAAAGAGAAAGGGGAAGAGAGAGTGAAGAAGAGAACATAAAAGAGCAGAATAATTACGCACACACACACACACACACACACACACACACACACACACACACACACTTGTAATTAATACTAAATTGATTATAAGCCAGACAGACTATTAATGTTTAAAAAAAGTAATTTTGCTTTTAATTTCTTTTTTCATTAGTTTTCCAATTGTTTCTTTCTGCTTGTCTTTTCAAGGAGCTGTTGTTTCACTCCATATCTCCTGTTTGCTCTATTATATTTTTTAGAAACAGCATGGCATTATCTAGTTCATCAAACATTTTAATGTCATCTGAAAGAAATATTTTAAGTCTTTTTGGAAACAGAAAGTGAACTTTGATTTGTCTCTTTTTTAATTATTTATTTAAAAGGTGAAAGCTTTTTCTTTTGGTCATCACTACAGCTGAGTGGTCATTGTCAGATCTTATTATTGTATCCTCAAATTTGATAGGAGACTTTGCCCAGGCTGTTTTCAGAATTAGTTTTTAATCTTGTGAAGAAAAGAGTCTTACAATAGTAGATCTCTGAGTTGGATTATTTTTAGATGAAGATTGTACAACCAAAGATCTATGAGCTCTTTCAATTCCATATGACATTGCCTCTGGTAAATCAACAATCTTAGCCAGGTTGTTAAGAAGTTTGTCAAACATCCACCTTCTATCTTTCCAGGTAAACCAAAGATATGGATGGTATTTTTCCGAGACCTGTTTTCCAAATCATCTATTTTGTTCTGAAGTAAGGTATTTTGTATAAGAATTCAGTGTTATTTTTTTCCTCTGTTCCAGGTCATTTAAAGCAATTTCTATTCCTGATATTTGAGTTTGCTGTAGATTAAAGACTCTTGTTTTTGTTCCATCTGTTTAGAACATTTTTCTTTAAAATTGTCAAGTTTGTTATCTATCTGTCCTTCTTCATGGATGACTCCTGAGAACTTGCTTTTGTGTGACTCATTCTGTATTTCCAGTGAGGAATCTTCTGATCAAAAGTTTGACAGGAAAATTATGCTATTTAAGTAATTTGTTGATATCTTTCAGAACAACTTAAAATATTGTTTTTAAACAAAAATACCAAATGAGATAACTTAGAAATATAATTTCCTGTCAGAAATGATATAAGATAGCAGAGCTCAAAAAAAAAAAAAACTGCTGCTAGCCTGTCAGCATCCTGGCCACACCCACTGTTCTTGTTTTGTGTATATGTTTTAAGATCTCTTGCAGAAAGCCATCTCTAGTTACCTCTTTCATCACTCAAACACATGCACACACACACATATATACACACACACACACACACACACACACACACACACACACACACACACACACACACACACACACACACACACACACACACTCACGTGCATGCACATAAACAGTGGAGTAAATAAAAATGTGTAGAGCAGCCTAAAGTATCTGTGACCTTAAGTAAAATATTTTCCATCACTTACATCTTTGCATTGGGCCAACACCACAAGACAAAATAACCACATTTCATAGATTTTTCTGTAATTTTGGATGGTTACATTAAGGTTGCCCTGTGAATTTTTTATTTTTTTTTGGGAAAAAATAAAAAAAGAAACACATTTTCTCCAAGATATTACACAGACTTTAGAGCTTCATTAGGCAGAACATTTAACATATTGTTCACTGTCAAGAAAAATTCTCTATTAATGCATTAATATCCTCTTCCTGACCCTAATGATAGGCCTTCAGCCCTCGGGCTCCTCAATTACTGCTTCTACCTTGCACAAGATTCTATCCAGCTTTTCATTAATTTTTCCAGCTCCGTAACAGTGCCATTATCTATGGAACTTTTATAACATTTTTCTTATTTGAAAATAACTTTTATACCACATCTGGAGATGGATACCATGCCAAGTTATGTATCTATTTCCAGAGTATGTTACAACTCTCCCGCTGCTTTCATGAGTTTCCCTGATTTATTTATTTTTTGTGCTTGTGTAACAAATAAAAAAAAAATAATAACCAACAGGAAAAAAAAATGACCAAACTTCTCACCAAACAAATAAACCAGAGTAAAGCAGTCTAGAAAAGTAGAATGATGAGATGACACCAGCTTCTCAGCACAAAACAAACAATCTTTTATTTTAAAACAACATAAGTGCTTTCACAGCTCTTGCTGCTTCTTCAGATGTCCGTATAAAAATGCCATCACACACAGCAATGTATACAGAAATTCAACTAACAAATCAACCAATTAAGCAATTATGTATTTAAAAAAATACAAACAATAAATATAATAAAAATTTAAAAATAAGAAATGAACTCAAAACCAACTAAAAAAATAAAATAAAATGACACTATCAGGGATTCTCTAGCTGTCTTTGTCGTTTAGTAAAGTCACTCAACCTTATTGTTTATAAACAGATGGCTTTTTAACAGTGTACTATAGGCCAGATTTTACTAGCTGGGAGTGACATTTATGGACGTGCTAGCAAGGTCCTGAGTGCTTTTATTTTTATTTGTTTTTTGTGGTTATGTTAGTTTTGGCAATCCACTGTGAACTTAGTAAAAATAATGGGATGTCTACTCCAGTATGTATGGTTCTTTCTTTTGGAAAGTAGGCCCTGGTTGTAGTTCAGAATGTCTTGAGATAATTTACTGTTTTCATGCCAATGTTAGCAGTGGAATACAAAGGTGCAGTTGTGCTTTCTTTTAATATTGTCTGCAATATTATTTTGGTTTACTGATAGTGGAAACAAATACAATGGATATGTTTTATGAAACTGTCTGTTGCAGTGCTGTCCATTTACTTCTGTAGCTGCACAGTGATTTACTTCCTGCATTTACCTCTATTTCAGTCGATTGGTATTATGGGCCCTGCTGTTAAGTTTGTTATACAAGATATGGGACATAGCACTGATGGAAGAAGTCCTTACCTCTCCAGCATGGGTAACATTGCTACTGATGGAGGAGGAGGAATAACCGTATATTCTGCTATAATCTGTTTTATCCTTTACAGGGTCATAGAGACACTAGAGTGTATTCCAGGATGGATAACCAGAACATGACACAAGTGAGCTGGTACACTGTTATTTTATCACCATAAATGAGCTGAGCCACAATTATTTCCCATCGCAGAACATGCAAGAATGCCAGTGTTCTTCCTCACTATTGAGAGATTAGTCTTGTACCTGATGTGCACAAATGGTGCTTTAGACAGTAGCTAAGGTTTACAAATGGTCAACTGTCCTATCACGCACACAGCACAAGTATCATTCTGTCAAACACTTTATGTAAGAACATTTTACATGGATTAAACTTCACATGTTGCAAAACTGGAAGCCTCCAAAAATTCATTCATCACGCTTACACACATTTTTTTTTTCTATTTTCTGCTTCTTTTTGCAACACCCCGCAATATTTCAACATATGAGAGATGTACTCCATTTTATTGCTTTTGTACCATCACTGAAATTGCATGTGTTAATGGAGTAAATATAATCATACCTTACAGTGCTTGTATAAAGATCATGCCCAGATTAATGGAGACCTGCTACATCATTGTTAAAAATGTCTGTTTTGCAGTCCTTTGTTGTAAGTGGCCGTGACAGAAAAGACTGAAGGATAAAAAAAAACAAGAAAACTGAAATCCCTGTATAATTGTGAAATAATAACCTGAAAACAATAAAACAGTGAAAGAACAGTAATGTATGGGGGTGGTGGTGGGGGTGGATGAGGGGTGCTGGCTTCCTGTAACCCAACTGTAACATTCTCACTCTGACTGTAACATTCCCACTCTGAGGCAACCCAGCTGTAACATTCCCATTCTGAAACAACCCAAGTATAACATTCTCACGCTAACTGTAACATTCCCACTCTGAGGCAACCCAGCTGTAACATTTTCAGTCCGACTGTAACATTCCCACTCTGAGGCAGCCCAAGTATAACATTCCCACTCTGACTGTAACATTCCCACTCTGAGGCAACCCAGCTGTAGCATTCCCACTCTGACTGTAGCATTCCCACTCTAAGGCAACCCAAATGTAACATTCCCACTCTGAGGTTGCACAATTTGTGGAAATGAATTTTATCGTTTACAACACTAAACAAGCAAGACTCCTTGTCAACAAGGCTGTACAGTGGAGTTCTTAAAACTATAGAAAATCTAGAGTGCAGCCACTCACATGTGCCCCCCCACCACATTATTGCTGTACATATATTTTTTAATTTCCATATTTTTTTCATGTGCATGAATATGAAATTATTTTTACAATTTTAGTTTTCAGTATGTTGCACATTTCAGCCTTTAATGTGTGATACATTGTGCTTCAGTTATTGGTGATTCAGGACTGCATACCACACCCTTACAACTTAAATAGTGGATTTTGTTTTCATGCAAATATGAGCACTTAAATGACAACATGCACCTGTACTTTTCAAGAGTGAGAGCAGATAATAAGAACAACAGCTTACTGAAACCGTAAAAAAATCATGATACGGGAGAGCAGTGTGTACTCAAGTGACTGCTCCATATGTTCTGTTTTTTCATGGAATAATGAGCTTAACCCTGCCCAGTGAGGCGGTTAGTGCAATGATCATGGGGACTTCAGACAGGCAACTAGGTTGACCAAAAAGATATGCATGCATGTGAAAGGCATCTCTGATTGGTGAATATATAAACCCAAATAGATTGATAGAAATCCACTGAAGATGAAAAAAAAAATTTTAGCACTAAGGATAAAAACTGCTCATTACTAGATCCAGTCACATGTTAACATCATTGAAGGTGACACAGCAGAAGGTCTAAAAGAATGCTGCAGAAGGCCTAGAAGGATTATTATGTACTTCTGCAGATAATCCAAGGACTGTCAACTGGAATGAAACACAAGAGAAAGCAAGTGTGAAGGACAAAGGTGGATGATGGAATGTGGTGTTGCAAAAGCCACTATTATAACAAGTAACATTAAAAGTTAGTTAAAGAAGCACAAAACAATGGTGAGAATCCAAGCACATTGTGCACAGTGATGGTGATGGTGGTATAGACAGAATCACACTGGATATGGAATGGTTTATTTGTACTATATATAAGTATGGATTGAGAAACATTGTCCAAATCAACAATAAGGTCTAGGAACTTCTTGCACCATTTTATGGTTCATAGAGGTAGCAGCATAATCCCATCCCCCATAGCAAAGATCCTTTAGATGAGAGGGATTTAATGGATGATAATACAGAGGCATGCTTATATATTCTTATGTATTATAATGTCAGTACTCGAGATCCACAAATCAGAGTAGCCAGAAATTGATGGGGACAGATGCATGTTATAGTTCTGTGGCATCAAAATGTTATACAGTCCCTGCTGGGAATTAGATGAGCACCTGAAACATTATTTTTTGTAATCAGTTGTCTTTGGGATTGAAATGGGTGCAGCAATATGTCGTCAGCCACTTTATTTTTGCTGGTAACCCTGCTACTCAGTTACCTCCACATTAATGTCAGCTACTGCCTGTTACTCTTTATTGCATGAGGTATATTTTACCACAGTGCCCAGTAGTCCATAATGGGAGGGCAGAGTGGGGTGTTGGGACATGTAAACAGTGTACCACTACTCCACATTACTCCATGATGCGGGACAGGGTGGGGTGTTGGGCCATGTACACAGTGTACCACTACTTCACAGTAGTCCATGATGGGGGGGGGGTGGTCAGGGGGGGCTGTTGGGCCACGTACACAGCGTACCACTACTCCATAGTAGTCCATGATGGGGGCAGGGTGAGGTGTTGTGTCATGTACATAGTGTACTACTACTTCAATGCAAACTGAGTTAGTCACAATTTTTTAAATACAGGTTAATGTTGGCCTTTTAACCAAGAAATGTTGAAAAGTCTGATTAAATCAGATTATGCAAATGAACAAAAAGTACCCACATAAATTCTAAAAGGACAGGGGAAAAGAATTAGATGGTAATGACTGTGATGAAAATCAAGGTCATGTAGACAAAAGAAATGAGATGAAGATTTGTGGAATTGTGGGATGTAATGTGATGAAGACATGACAAGACTGAATATATTGTTAACTGAATTGTGATAGGACAAGGGAATATTTAACAAATAAAATGCAAAGTCATGCAACTACAAAAGAGAATGAAAGTGATAGGAAACAGATGAAGTTTTTAAAGTATTAGAAGGCAGTGGAAGGATGTGTAAAGAAAAACAGTCAAAACAAAGCAAAACTATTTACGGAAGTAAAATTTAGGCAAGTAAAATTAGAAGCAGTAGGTAAAAGAAATTTAGAAAATCAGGAAGACTTAGCTGCGATTAGCAATAAAATATATACTAAGACTTTTATAGAAAAAGAAAAAAAAAATAAAATGCTAAGAGAAAGTTTTTTAAAGATGAAAATTATATAATGAAATATAAAAGTCTGAGCCACAGAGACACAGACACTATTAAATGATTAAGGATCTTGTGCCCCTCACTTCACTTCATAGTTTAATGTGGGGGCTTCGTCCACACACTTCCAATATGGGCTGCTTCGTCTTCATGCCCTCAGAATTTACATCAACCTCCTCTGAGGTTGCTTTATTTCAAAACTTAAACATAAAGCATCAACCACACTCACACATTTTGCCTATATCACAAACAACTATGATTTCACCTTTCAATGTATTCCAGTAAACATAGCTGAATGTTCGTCTTACAAGTTTAAGGCACATGATATGCTTAACTGGGACATTATAGGTTTTGATTTATTGCTTTGTTATATAAACAAATGACATATTCTTTCAAGTATCATTAAATGTCTTTACTATAAGGCTAAAGCCTTCTATTTGCATATATTCGGTTAGGACACAATACATTTTGAGTAGGTGAATGGGTTATCTCGTAAGAGTACTTTATTTTTTATGTAGTTTACAAAATCAGTACAGATAGAGGAATAGCAACAGAACAAGGATAGCTAGAATAAAAAAATAATGGTATTAACTTCCTGCTGATTTTCACTAATGTTGGCATTCTATTCAGAATATTAAGTGTTATTAAGATTTATTATATTATCAAGACAGCAGCTAAGTGATATTTAATAAATGAAATAAAGTGACAACACTCTTGCTGAATTCATTTAAATTGTTTGCAAAGATATGAATGTCGGAACATCTTAGGCAAGTGATCACAGGGACCAAACAAATCTACTTGAGTCTGTGATGCAGTGGATGAATTCGTGGATGCATTCTAGATGACCCATGTTTGACTAGAAGCACGGGTACTAGTAGGACTGGGTGGGAGAGGATGGGAATGAACATACAATTTCAGAATGCCCATCCTGGGAAGAGGAAGGCAGCCTGGCTCACTGCACTTGTGACAGCTGCAGAAAAGCAGGTGAATAATTTGCAGCAAAAACAGCCTAATGTGCCAACACTGCAAGCAGCTTGCCACTTGGGTGGGATGTTGTGCATGCATGAATGCATGCGTGCACCTCCTGAGGCATCTAAGTGGAACTTGCAGATATGGAGACCAGCTCACTCCTTACCCTTACTCACTCTGATGCTGTTCATTTTTTTGATAAGCAAAAGGTCCTTCAGAGCTGGATCTGAAGATGCCTTGTGTGCCAGGCATAGATCAGCTCTCAGTAACCTGTAACAGGCAGAGTACAGAGCTTTAAGGTGATCCATTTAAAATAATTCATAGGTGAATAACAGGCTAAATGCCCTGAAGGGCCATTTTAAAGCCAAGCCAATTTCCCTCAAAGGTGAGAATCAAACCCTGTACCTTGTGTCTGCAAGGCAAACACCTTAACCATTATGCCAATCCCTCCCACCCAAAGCAGTGGGTACTAACTCTAATGCTGCCCCTTCCCCCAACCCTAACTCTACACCTTAACATCATTAACACTGCCTGTAACACTGCTACTATACAAGAGAGACTCAGTCACACAAACCTTCATAAACAACACTACATCTGTCTGCTAACCTAACCCTTACCCTAAAATACACAAACTCACACACATATAACATCCATCCTTCAATCTAGTATCCAGTGGTATCTTTCCACTTGACTAGCATCTCCGTCCCATCGAGTTTTGTGCACAGCTTGTAGAATACTGCTTATTCAGCTCTTTTTGATTTGTTATCTGCCTATAGGTATGCTTAAATAAGTGATGTTAAAGGCTGTTTCATTTGGGATTTTAATGTATCTCATACATATATGTACTTGTATATTTATATTGCTAATATCTCGCTTCATGGGTACAGCATTGGCTCGTCCACTTGTATGTCTAGCATAAGTCTTATGTATTTGTTGTATAGAGTGTATACCTTTTTTTTTAAGGAGTGTATGTTAGCTGGCAATGGTTTCTAATGTCTGCTTTTTAACTTACTATAAGGGTTCTTGGTGGTTAGTTTAAGATAGGTTTGGTCAACTGCTATTTTTATTGCCTTAGTATTGTAGTTTTTATTGAGATATTTATGCATTTTTCCTTTGTGTTATTTTTAGCTTCCCCTGCCTCGTACTGCACGGGCTCCTCCTCCCTCCCAGCAGAGCTGAATAGCAACCGAATGGTCCCTTCTACTAAACTGGAACCAAACGAACCTAACAGAAAAAAAAATAGGGATTTTACTTTTAACATTTTATGTACATCTTACATTGTGTTTTTATCTGTTATTTCACTATGTGTACCTGTTGCTTGTTAGAAGCAGTGGAACGTTAGCCTGGAGTCTCGTTGGGATGATTGCTTTTCTTTTTTTATTTTTCTTATTTCTCCTGCCTCTTCCGTTTTGTTCTTTAAGCATTTATTTACTTTTTGCCACTAGGTAGCATCATTGCACTGTGTTTGTTACTAACTGTAGTCCAACATAATCTCTCTAGAAGCATTTATTTTTCAGGATGACAGATGTAAAATGACTTGGTAACTCAAATATTTTATATTGACGTTTGCCATTACTGTTATTGTGTCTTTCCTTGTTCCTTGCTCCTGCACATACTTACACTACATCAGTGTTTCTGATTGTTTTTGTTTTTAGTTAGACCTTTCCTGATCTGTGTTTGCCCTGCATAATTTGCCCTCACTCCAGTTGGGCTCTCTTCACTCCCCTACCCTACCCCCATTCTCACCCACCACTGCTCTCCTTACATTTATAACCACTAGGTCACACCCCCAGCTGATATCACATCTCTTGCCTCTTCCTGCCTTGTACTCCCACCTTCAGATTCCTTCTCCAACACCTAACATGGGTCTCACCATTACTAATATACTATTCTACTTCTACTCCATAACAGTGCTAATTATCCTTTTACAATTCACAACACTCAACACCACTTCAATACCCACTAAACCTAATTCTGAAACCAGCTTTATGCTTACCCCTACTAGTCACTTCTCAGACATTCATCCCAGCTTATATTGTGTGACACCTCTACACTGCTCTAAGATTTATATCTTTACCACAAACTATACTATCCAAACCTTAAACTACTCGTGTTTTACACACTATAATTTCTCATAAATCTGGTATAATTCATAGACTGTCTCACATACTCTTATCATTACTCCTATGTGGTGACATCCATGTAAACCCTGGTCCTTCTACAGTAAATTCCACCATCCCAGTAAACCCCTCAAGCTGTCAGAAATCACTTCACATTACCACCATCAACCTACAAAGCATTCGCAATAAAACCACAGACCTGCATGCCTGACTAGCACAAAATAAAACAGACATCCTTGCTATTACTGAAACATGGTTAAAACCACATATCAATGACTCAGAATTTCTCCCGCCAAATTATAATGTACTTAGAACAGACAGAATTAATAAAAAATGAGGTGGTGTTGCCCTTCTTTACCCAAATACCTTTCACTTTTCATCTTTCCCTGGCCATATTCCACAATTTCCAAATACTGAAATTCTAGTTTCCTTCCTACATATTAATAACTCCAAAAACCTCTGTATTATAGTACTTTACATACCCCTGGAAATAATATCATAATTCTAGAAGAAATCTCAGCCTGGGCCTCTCACACCATAAAAAAATGAAACTATAATTCTAGGTAATATAAATATTAATTGGTCCACTATTTCCTCAAAAACTGCATCTGCCAATATTAACCTGTTTCACTATACTCAGCTTATTACCACCCCCACCAGAATCAATAACAAAACTAATGAAGCAACTATTCTAGACTGGATACTAATCTCTCACTGTTCAAACATCCATTCAGCTGGTACCCTCTCTAACTCTTCAAGTGATCACCTCCCAGCCTACATAATTCGAGTCATCCCTTTTCTCATAAAACATCATCACTTCAAACAAGTCAGGACTCTATCTAAATGTGACCCAGTCACTTTTAACAATATCCTCAAAAGTTTAAACTGGAATAATCTTAAAAGCCTCCGCGTGTATGATGCCTTACTATCCTTTAACTCCACTTTCCTAGAAATTATAGATAGCCTGGCACCTAATTGAACCAAAAGAATAAGATCTAATCATGCCCCTTGGCTAACTAGACCCAGAAAAGAGATTATAATATCTAGGGATAGCACTTGGAGGCTTTGGCATAAGAATAAGAATAACATAGACTTATTAAAGTACATACAACTCCGCAATCAGTCAAAAAATGTGTAGCTAAAGACAATAATGGTATTAATTCAACCTGCAAAAGACTCACAAAAATAACCCAAAGCTAGTCTGATCTTCTGTTGGTACTCTCCTACACCCAGGTACAAACAACTAAGCCCTGCCTCTATCCTGGGAAAACTTCAGATCAAATAGCAAGCATCTTTAATTCTAACTTCATTGATACTATAGATAAAATTACAACCACTTTTTCCAAACCACTCCCAACTAACAGCGTCCTAAATAATACTCTGCTCTCTTTGAACATACAGCCCAAGTCACCGCTCTCTTCTTCAAATAGAATCTAATCAAACTACTTCATGTAATCATACCCCATCATCCACTTGTTCTAACCTATCCAAATCCTCTTCCTTGTCTGAATTCAGGCTCTCCACTGTCCCTATTGCAACTATCAAAAAACTTCTCTTGAAAGTGAAGCCCTGCTCAAACAGTGTTGATGGCATACTAGCTGAATTTCTAAAAATTGCTGCTGATGCAATTGCTTATCCCATTAGTATTCTTATTTTATTTTTATTTTTTTATTTTACATTTGTTGACTGGGCTAGTCTAACTGGATATATGTCCGTTTTCAGTAGAGGCCTGGGGAGAAAAGCTCCACTACAACATTATTCTAAAATTGCAACCAAAACATACTACAAAGGAGGAACATATTTTAAAAATTAAATTTGATATAGTGACTAGTAAAAAATGAAATATTCATTGCATAAGAGAATATAAAATGACATGTTTATAACAGGATTTACATGTGTAAAGGCAATATTAGAAAGTTAAAATACAATTTAATATAAAAAGATAAAGACAGGGTGAAATTTTTTTTTTTTTATCTTCTTCCAGGGATGCATGCAATTGTGCATGTGAAAATGGTGGAATGAGGAGGAGAAAAAAGAGAGAAAAAAGAGAAAAAACAATTAGACAGGATTAGTACAGGGGCAAAGCCATTGTAAAGATAGGTGGATTTTTAGTTGCTTTTTGAAAAGTGGTGTGTATTCCAGGGATGTTAGTTTGGTAGGAAGCTTGTTCCAAGAATTTCCAATGCTATTATTGAAAAGACAGTTTCCAAATTTGTTGTTAGATTTAAGGGTGGCTAGTAGTGACTTATTAGCTGAGCGTAGGGTTGTTAGGTTTTTATAAGGGCTAATAAGGGTAGAGCGTATGGGTGTATTTGTAGGATGATACAGGATCTTGTGGGTAATAGTTAGTTGTTAGAGAAGAATTTGGTTTTGCAGTTCCAGCCATCCTAATTTTTTCAGATTTTGGCAATGGTGAGTATGGAATGGGGAACCAATTGCAAATCTGGCAATGTTATTATAGGAGGTGGCCAGTTTGTTTAGGTTATTTTTGGATAGGTTAGTGTAGATAGGTGAGGCATATAGAAGAGTGGAAAATAGGTGAGTTTGAGCGATAGTAGTCCTGGCAGAGGGAGTAAGGAAGGTTTTTAGTCTATAAAGTGAACCAAGTTTTTTATTAAGTGATTTGATAGTTAAGTTTATGTGTGGGTCAAAACTAAGATTATTATCAATTGTTACACCTAAAAGCTTGGTTGTGGTATCAGGTACTATTACAGTGCCATTATTTGATGTTACTGAGAAGTAGATAGGGGGAGACTTTTGAGTAGGGTTAAAAAGTAGGAGTTTGGTTTTCTTAGGGTTTAGGAGGAGACAGCATTTGGAGAACCAATCTTCTGCTAAGTTGAATACTTTTTGCATGCTAGACTGTAGTTCAGCCTGAGAGGCTGCAGTACAGATTAATGTAGAGTCATCGGCATATTGTATACAGATGGTTTGAGAGAGAGATGAATTCAGATTATTGATAAATTTAGAAAAAAGGAGGGGTCCAAGAATAGAACCTTGTGGGACTCCAAGGGAGATAGGGAGGTTAGTTGATAAATTATTGTTCCAGTGTACTGCTTGTTTTCTGTTTTCTAAATATGACTTAAACCATTTGATGGTTAAAGTGTCTCCTAAAAGTAATTTAAGGGTGTCTAAAATTAGGATATGATTCACCATATCGAAGGCTTTGGAGAGGTCTAAAAATAGAGCTGAGGAGAGCAAGTTGTTATTGCAATTCTTATTAATACTGTCTATAAAGGATAGTAGTGCGGTAGTTGTACTATGAAATGGTCTAAAGCCATGTTGGCAATCAGCTAAGAGATTATTTAGTAGGAGATGATCAAGGAGTTGCCGTTGAATGCATCTTTCCATGATTTTAGCTAATGGAGATAATAGTGCTATGGGACGAAAATTGGAGAGTTCAGTTGAGTTGCCTCCTTTGTGTAATGGGATAATATGTGAGACTTTCCAGAGTGATGGGATAGAACCTTCTGTAATTGTTCTATTTATTAAGATGGAGATAGGGTAAGCAAGTACACCAGCTGCCATTTGTAGAAATTCAGCTGGGAGGAGGTCAGCAGAAGGAGTGCAAGGTTTTAGTTTGTGAAGTAGTGCATGGATGAGAGCTGGAACAGGCTGCAGTTTTAAGGCTGGAGGTAAGTTGGTTAGAGAGCATGTATTAGGGATGCTAGTGGAAGATAGAGTATTTGCTAAGGTTTGAGCTGTTTCAGAGAAAAATTTGTTAAAAGTATTGGCTATTTGACTAGGAGTATTTAGAGTTAGATTGGAAGGTGTAGGAGTTTTGGAGTGTCCTTGGTGGAGTAGGCTGTTTATACCTATCCAGAATTTTTGAGGGTTTTGATGCTGGGCTTGCTGAAATTTCTGGTAGTAGTTTTTTTATCTTGGAGTATTGATTTCTTTGTAGTATTTCTGAGCTGTCTAAAGGTTTCCTGATCAGTTGGGTTTTTGGTATATCTCCATTTGGACCAAATTCTATTTCTCTGTATAATTTTTTGTCTAGTTTCTTTTGTTAACCAAGGTGCTGGTTTGTTCCTAGTTCTAACTGTATGAGAGGGGGCATGATGTTCTAAGATTTGAAGGAAGTTTGAATTAAAATAAGAGACAGTTTCGTCAAGAGGTAGGTATTTTAGGGGTGACCAATTGCATGCTTTAAGTTCAGCTCGGAAACTAGCAGGTTTGAAGTTTTTTTTGTTGTAGGTAGTTCTGAAGGTTGCTTGGTTGGATATAATGTTTTTTTTTCCTGATTAGGTAGGTAAGGGAGTGATCACTAATATCACATGGGAGTATACCTGTTTTATAAGAGAGGGGGTTGTTATTTACCAGTATCCAGTCTAAGGTGGCTTGCTTATTGATGGGTTTATGAGTTCTGGTAGGGGAGGTGATAATTTGATTAAAACCATAAAGGTTAATGTGGGTAGTTGGATAGCCAGAGGTACAACAGTTCCAGTCTATATTGAAGTCTCTAAGGAGTATAGTTTCTTGTGGGAAGGAAGTTGTTAGCCAACTAAGGATATTCTCAAGAGTATTAATGTTATTACCTGGGGGGATATAGGTGCAAATTATGTTTAATGATTTATTGGTATTAATCAGGAGCTTAGAGATTAACATTTCAGGATTACTTGGTGGGGGAGGTTTTACATCTATTGATAATACCTGTAGTTTAGATTTATACAGTATAGCAACCCCACCACCTTTTTTATTAAGTCGGTCTAAGCGTAGGATGTTGTAACCTGGTGGGATTATATCATTATCCTTAGTAGCAGGTTTGAGCCATGTTTCGGTTAGACATAGGATGTCAAAGGAGTGTAAGTCTAGGAGGGCATGTAGTTGAGTAATTTTATTGTTTAAGCTGCGTACATTGAGGTGGCCTTTGAGTAGAGAGTTATGGGAATTAGTGAGAGTGTCGGAGGTGTTGGGGTAGGATGAATTGGGATCTGAGGTGGAGGTATTTGGACCTGGGTTTGGTTGAATGTCACCATGAAGTAGTAGATGTTCTAGAGGAGTATGAAAGTGTTTCAAGAGCTTGCATAAAAAGGGAACAGATTTTCTAGTCTGGTGATACTTATAATTGGATCTATCCAAGAATCCTATGTCCCCTACCTGTGGAAAAAAGCAATCATACTACCTCTCCATAAAGGTGGGACAGCAACCGATATAACAAACTTTAGCCCCATAGCTATAGTATCACAAATCTCTAGACTCTTAGAAAAATGTGTACACATGCAACTTTTGCAATTCCTTCTCAAGAATCAAATTCTTTTCTCCAACTCAGCATGGCTTCAGACCAGGCCATAGTACTTCTACTGCTTTAATATTCATCTTGGCCATAGTTATAAAGCCTGCAAATCAGGAGACATTGTTTCTACTCTATTAGATCTGCAAAAAGCCTTTGATACTGTCTCCCACACTCTCCTCCTTTCTCAGCTCTCCAACATAGGTCTAACCACTCCTCTCAGCTGTTTTAAGAGCTGCCTTACTGATAAGAGTGTAAGCTGTAAAATGGCAACACTCTGTATCCCCATACATTCATAATCCAACAGGCATTCCCCAAGGTTCTATAGTAGGCCCTCTACTATTTAATATTTTTATTAACAACCTCCATCTTTCAATTCATCAAGGGTCATTAGTTCAATATGCAGATGACTCAACAATTATCTGCTCTTTTGACAATCCAACTCAGCCGCAGCAAATAACCCAAACTGCTTTTACTTCCATAGAGACTTGGCTCCACAATAACCATCTCTCTTTAAATCCAAACAAAACTAAGCTTATTATTTTCACTCCAAAGAAAAGCACTCTCATTAATATATCTCAATTCCATATTCTTTCTCTAAACAGCACAAAGATTGAACTGGTTGCACATACCAAACTCCTAGGAGTCATAATTGATGAAGGCCTAAAATGTGACCTACATGTACATAACAACATCTGCAAGACCCACAGAAAACTAGGACTACTCTAGAGGAATAAGCATTTCCTGTTCCTCTCCACTAAAAAAGTGCTGGCTTCACTTTACCTACTTCCCTCCCTCCTATATGGTGCAGCTATACTAACCAACATACAATACTCACTCAAAAACAAACTAGAAACTTGCTATAACAAGATAGCAAAATTTGCTACATCCAATCTCCAGTCCACCCACCACTGCATTCCTCTAAAAATGCTAAATTGGCTCGAGTTTCCACATCACCTTACCTTACTTCACCTTACTATCACATATAAACTCATCACCAAACCTCAGCATTGTACTGCTCTACAGTCACTTTTCTCCCATTATAACCTTTTTAGCCTCCTTAGATCAGAAAATCAACTTCTTCTCCAAATTCATAAACCTAATCTACCTGCTGGCCAGCATCTTTACTCATGGATCATAGCTAAAATATGGAATTTCCTTCCTATTAACATTTGCACAACTCAATGCACCTCCTCATTCAAATCAGCTCTGCAGACATATCTCCATTCTAAATGGATCTGTACCAGCTCTATGCCTCCTCCTGCCATAACTTAGACCTAGTTGACCTCTGACCAGCAAAATCAGGGAATAGTCTTGCTGCATAGTTCTAATTGTGTTTTCTTAACTCTTCTGAAATGTAAAAATTTAGCTGTATGAGACTGTCATTTATAATTCTTATGAATGTTTCTCCTGCTTTATTTTGTTTTTTACTATTAGAGTGTACTTTTTGAATGTATGACTTGTATTGCACTAGATACTCCTTTGTAATTCCTGAGGAACTTTCCTCTTCTTGCCTTATACTGTATTCTGCTTTTGTTTTATATATAGATTTGCTATTGTATTAGAAGCTTTATTTGTATTTTCGTTGTGGATCTTTTCTCCCCGAGCCTCCACTGAAAATGGGCTCTACTTGGTCCAGTGGACTTTCCTGATTAACAAATGCCAATAAATAAATAAACTCTAACACTAACTCACATACATACACAAGGGTGCTCTTACCCCCCAACCCCACTTACCTATATTGACATTGCTTACCATCGACATATCCACTGTTTGTCTATCTGTCCATTTGACTTTAAATCACACCCCTGCATTTGTTGTACAACATACTTTTGGTCAAACACAGGGGAGCCATACATATATATATATATATATATATATATATATATATATATATATATATGGATCTAGGACTATTGAACAAAAGTTCAATAGTCCGAATCCAGAATACCCGAAAGCACTTTAACAAAAGCGCTTTCACTGAAAAAGCACTTTCATTAAAGTCCATTAAAAAAAAAAAACACTAAATCTTCTTTTATGCAGGGGGAAAGCCCCCCTGCACCCTCCATGTTTTGTGATATAAAAAAATGAGACCAGAATATATCATTTCAAAACTTTTCCCACCTTTAATGTGACCTATAACCTGTACAATTCAACTGAAAAACAAACAAATCTGTTAGGGGAAAATATAGTAAATAAAACATGTACAATACACTGGTTGCATAAATGTGCACACCCCTAAATTAATACTTTGTTGAAGCACCTTTTGATTTAATTACAGCATTCAGTCTTCTTGAGTACACACCTGCCATCCAGTAAAGAAACTCTGATTAATCTCAAATAAAGTTCAGCTGTCCTAGTAGGATTTTCCTGACATTTACTCAGTTGCCTGCTACAGCAAAAGCCATAGTTTGCGGCAATCTTACAGAGCATCAAAGGTCTCTCATTGTTGAAAGGTATCTGTCAGGAGAAGGGTACAAAAAAATTTCCATGCATTGGATATACCATGGAACACAGTGAAGACGGTGATCAAAAGTGGAAAAAATATGGGACAACTGGGGGCTGCCAAGAGACCTATAGCAACACTGAAGGAGCTGCAGGAATTTCTGGCAAGTACTGGTTGTGACAACAATCTCCCGTATTCTCTATATGTCTGGACTATGGGTAGGGTTGGAAGACGGAAGCCTTTTCTTACACAGAAAAACATCCAGGTCCAGCTAATATTTGTAAAACAATGCAGCAAGTCTCCCAAAAGCATGTGGGAAAATGTGTTATGGTCTGATGAGACCAAGGTTGAACTATTTAGCCACAATTCCAAAAGGTATGTTTGGCGCAAAAACAACACTTCACATCACCAAAAGAACACCATGGTAAGCATGGTGATGGCAGTATCATGCTTTGGGGTTGGTTTTCTTCAGCTAGAACTGGGGCTTTAGTCAAGGAGGAGGGAATTATGAACAGTTCCAAATACCAGTCACTTTTGGCCAAAAACCTTCAGGCTTCTGTTAGAAAGCTGACGATGAAGAGGTATTTCACCTTTCAACATGACAATGACCCAAAGCATACATCCAAATCAACAAAAGAATGGCTTCACCAGAAGAAAATTTAAGTTTTGGAATGGCCTAGCCAGAGGCCAGACTTAAATCCAATAGAAAATCTGTGAGGTGACCTGAAGAGGGCTGTGTACAAGAGATGCCCTCACTATCTGACAGATGTGAAGTGATTTTGCAAGGAAGAGTGAGCAAATATTGCCAAGTCAAGATGTGCCATGCTGATAGACTCCTGCCCAAGAAGACTGAATGTTGTAATTAAATCAAAAGGTGCTTCAACAAAGTATTAGGTAAGGGTGTGCACACTTATGCATCCAGCTTATTGTACGTTTTTTATTTTTTATATTTTTCCCCTAACATATTTGTTTGTTTTTCAATTGAATTGTACAGGTTATAGGTCACATTAAAGGTGGAAAAAGTTTTGAAATGATTTACTGTGGTCTCATTTTTTAAATCACAAAAACCTGGCATTTTTACAGGGGTGTGTACACTTTTTATATACACTGTAGATATATATATATATATATATATATATATATATATTTAAGTAGGAGTCGCCAACATCAAAATTTAAGCTACCACAGAGAAGGGTAAGACAAACAAAGATTGCAGGAGATGTTTGGAAGAAAAGAAAGTATAGCATATAAGTAAAATATATATATATATATATATATATATATATATATATACTATTGTATTATCAAAAACACAAGTCATCGAATTGTGTTTCCGATAACACACTTTAGCGAACGTGCATATTGTCGAATATGCACTTTCGCTAAAGAAATGAACATAAAAAAAAAAACATTAAAAAAAAAATTACATCAAACTGTTATGCAGGGGGGCAAGCCCCCCTGCACCCCCCATGTGGGGAGCTGTACCCACCCACACCCCCTACTTTATTATTCTCACTCTGAGATCGCAGTACAGTGGGGAAAAGGGAATATTCCCTTATCCCCACTGCACCACGATGTCAGCGATAGTTTTGTTAGTTGTAAATCAACACTATATGTTGATTTACAACTAACGGTGCATGCAAACTGCATGCTTTCCTCTATCTACCACATGCACTTTCGCTAACGTGTGTCCGTCGAAACACGGTTTTGATAAACCGTGTTTCGATAATGTAACAGTGACCCATATATATACACATAAACATACTAGAGAGAGAGATATACAGAGACAGAGAGCTAGATAGATATATAGAGATCTATATTTACACACATATATGCATGTATTTACTAATGCAGAATTACTCAGTGAAATACCATAAGACCATCACATGATTCAGTATGAAAGGCCAAAAACAGTATAGAGATATATATGAGATATTTACTGAAAATACTATTGAACAGATTAAAGAAACTCCCTAATCTGTACTTAGTCAAAACTGCTATAGAACAGACAGCTATTACTGTAATTACAAGCACACCGAACTGCTGGTCTCATCTGCCAAATAACCTTATCAAGAGATGCCCAGCCTACGTTCTGATCATGGTACCATAGGCAAACAAATTAGCTGCTAAATTCAAGTGCTGTCAGCTGTGCAGAAACATGTCATCTTTAGCTCAGAGAGAAATAAAGTTATGCAAGGTGAGCTTCTTGCATGAGCCGGTTGGGAATTTCAGCACCACATAGAAACACTGAGTATAATGTGCTGTGAAATAGGAAAGAAATTTCAGTATGACAGCTGAATTCTTTTTCTGGCACCATGTCAGATCCTGCAGTAACTTGCTTTTAATTTTGAGATAAGGACAGTTTGCATTTGGAAAAAGTTAAAGTAATCCATGAAACATGCATTGTTTTATTATTAAACATGGAACTATAAGTTCCATGTCACAACTATCCATATATAAATGATTTATTTTCAAATGAATACAATTACTTATTACATACATAAACTATGAATACTCACTTCTATTTTAAAATATTACACATACCAGGGTAAAATATGCACTGGCAATTTTGCCATGTAGCATGCAAGACAAACCAAGTATAATCTCTTGGAAAGTGTGATTTTAGTGATAAACACAGTCAGTGTATATAAGATAGAGTCTAGGTTAACTAAAGCTTGAAATGCTCTCTCAGTCGATAGGTTTTGAAAGTAAGAATAAAGGTTTCTTCCTTTTTTTCTGCTTCTTTCAGGCTACGTTAGTGGACATTCCAAGTATACTCACAAAAAGCACAGAACAAATGTGAGTGATCTGAAAAGGAAGTATTAATGCCGGAATGTGAACTAAATATATTTTGCTATAGATGAAACATAAAATGAAGGTCCATGTGGCTTTCATCTGGAGGCCAGTTAATCTCCTTTTTCAAGCAAGGGTAACAGAGCTTACAGCCTTATTTCATAGATTCAGGATGCACAGCTCTGACATTGCTTAAAACTTTATGAGAAAGGATGAAATGGGAATAGAAATCCCTAATCCCTTTTATCAAAGGGCCTGTGGTCTAATTTTCTTCTTTTGTTGAAGTGTCATGATTTAATTTCTCAAGAACATTCAATGTTCGGCAGAGAAAGAAATTTTTAAAGGTATTTTGTGCTGGGCACAGAGTGTCTTCATACACTGAGCATTCTATAATCCACGCACCTTGGTAACTGATTTATATCAATGTGAATGAAGGAAAATGAACTAATTTTACAGTGTAGAGTTCTGCAAGGCTCCAACACAGCTTAATTTTAGAAGACATACATAGTTGACATAATAGTGTAAAGTGCTTTCACTTCACACGATTCTGACAGATCTTGGTCTCTGATGAACCTCTTTCTAAAAAATAATAGCCTGGAGATATTTTATAATAGTTGGAATGAACACATGTGACATATAGATAATCTTACTTCTGCATTTGAACTTGGATTATAGTTTTGACATGCTTCCTTGTATATTTTTGCATATTTTCTGACTGGCCTCATTGATTTGCTCTACTTGCAGTGGAACCTGCTAAGATTTCCACCATCCCCTGTTGTCAGGATGATACCCCTTCTGTGCTCCATGACTGATGTATGTCCTCTGATCTGGAAATAAATTCCATATGGCTGATGGGTCCTGCTAATGCCACATGGAAAGGGGATGAGATGGCTGGTCACAGCACCACACTGCAGGTTGATCATACCACCCTTTTGTCCATATTTTCACAGAATGTCCAGATTTTGCACCTTATTCTTGGCCTGTTCATCATAAAATATGTGGTTTTCTTGAGGACTAAAGTTACTAAATAATGACAGGAATTTGAATTTCAGACTTCATATCTTTCAGAAAATGTATGCTAATACAAAACCTGTTATTTTATCAATGTTCTAAGTTGTTAAGAGCAATACTGGATGGGATTTTTCCTTAAGCTTAACAGTAATGATGCAATGATCCAGGCTCTCAAGCATGTCCAAACAGGATGTCAGTGTATTCCTTTAGACATTAACAAAGCCTACAGTGTTACGCAGTCTGTTTTTAATTTGAGATATGGGCAGTTTATATTTGGAAAAAAGTAGGAGTAATCCATAGAGATGGAAAAGCAGCTACACGTACTTCTTAACAATTTCTACTTGAACCATGTAGTTTTTTATTATTAAATATGGAATTGTAAGTTTCATATCATAACTATCTATGCAAAAAATATAAATGATTTATTTACAAGTTAACAAAGTTACTTATTGCATTTCCTCATAATTAAAATGTGAATATTAATTTCTGTTATAAGATGTTATACGTACCAGGGTAAAGTATGACCTATCTATTGTACATTTACACTCACCCATCCAATAGACATATGAGAGCTGGGAGATGGTTATTCAATCCCATCCTCAGTGTGAATCACCTTCATGCACCTAGAGGCAAGCATTCTCATTGTAAATAGAAACTCAAGCTCTGTGACATCAGACTATTTTACATATGATGTATATGCTGAATTCGAGTCATATTTTTATGCTGCCTACAAAACTTTATATGTGTAGCCATGTATGTATGTAGTCTAAGCCATGCGCTAGGTGAAAATACCTCTATGGAAGGCAATGCTGAAATGGCTACCTTTTCATATAAATAGGAGTCAATATAATTTGACATAATGCTCTGTGCATGTCAGTTATCTGGAATATATGAATGTTGGTTTGAGATGTGATACAATTGTCTATACATAGAGTGCATAATGTGGTCTGCAACATCTGAGTATACATTTCCACATACTTTTACACATCAGTTTCAAGCTGTTTGCCATATGTACCATGTGGATTAATTACATGTATTTTGTAGTTTTAACATTTCCCTTTTAAAATATTTTCTTATTTCACCATTTTATTAATTGTTTAATTGATATGCCTATATATTTTGGACCTTTTGAATTAAATTTTGTTAAGAGATCTGAGGAAGGTGCATACAGCGAAAGCGCTCATCTCATGGAATAAAGTTTTGCTCTGTTTTTAATATATTTACTTCGTGATTTCTTTGAGAACATCAACTGAAAATCTTTGGATCATTTATTGCAGTTTTGGCAAGTTCACTGATACATCTGCTTCACTCCTACCTGTCTTTTTATTGATTATTTTTATTTATGCAACTTGGCAAGGGGCGTTTACCTGTTTGGTAGTGTTTTATTCACAGTGACATATTATTTATTTATTGCCATTTGTATTACTGGGAAAGGGCACTGGGCCACAGTGAGCCCATTTTCAGTGGAGGCCCGGGGAGAAAAGCTTCAAAAACAAAAACAATATACAGTATTAAAATACATTAGGTGTAGTGAAGCAATCCAAAGAGCAATAACCTCCAAGAAAAAATACAGTATTAAAATACAATACTTGCAAGAAGACAATGCACGAAAAAAATATGAATACTGTAATTGCAATGGAGTACATCATAATATGCAAGAATGCAGAATAATAATGGCACAATTTGAATGAGCAGGTTCTATCATACATAGTGAAGTCTGATATTACAAGTTCTAAGACGAAAACAGACTAAAAGAGAATATAATACAAATCAGTATTGTAGAATTACAATTTCCAGTGGAAATTCAGGTAGGAGGAAGTTGCAGAGAGGCATTAGGTGGTAGTAGAAGGAATTAGTGTAGATGTTTTTAGTCAGTAGAAATGTGAAGAGAGAAAAAATGAATTTAGGCAAGTTCTGGTGAAGGTGTAGAACCAGAGATGGCAGTTAGGCAACTTCAGATGAAGTTATAGAATAGAGAGATAGTAGGCTCAAGAGGCTAGAGGGGATAGAGATGACGCAAGGTAGTGAGTGAGGGTGGTATTGTAATGGCTGGGAGCTGATACTGGAGGGGAGAAAAGGTCAGGTGATGGTTTCATGGGTGGTAGTTTTTGGCTTTGTACAGTTACATATCCAGTTGGAGAGGAGATGATTGTGTAGGGCGGATTTGAAATTTGAGGGATACTGTTCACTGCGGAGAGAGTTAGAGAGGTTATTCCAGGATCTGGCCATGGTCCAAGAGTAAAATAGTTTACCTGCAGGAAGGTTTGGTTTATGGATTTGGTGTAAGTGTTGGTGTTCTGAACATAGAGGCTTGAAAAGGGAATAGGTTGTTTACTTATTTAACAATTATAAAGTTCCATTTTCCTGAAGATGGCAATTATATAAATGCAGTTATTGAATTTTTTACACAAATCTAAGACAATAACTCAGAACTTGTTCTGTGTTCACACTAGCTTGTGACACTGCTTTTTAAAAAAATGATGCATTTTTAACAAAACGAAGGCAGTAATAAGGGAAGTTACTGTGACTTAAGTATAAATGGCCTATGAGGTTTACATGTTAAACTGAATACTAAATACTAAACTTGTTGAAAAGTAAAAAGGGCAAAACTAATCAGTCACAAATTAAACTCAGTGAAAGTAAGTGATTTACTGTAAGAAGGTCGCTGTGGAGTTCCTTAACCAAGTGTCGGTAGTCAGTGCTATGAACACACTGTTAAATGTGTTGATGATCACTGAATGGCAAAGAAAAATAAAAAAAAGTGTAGTGTATCGTGTTCCAGATATCTGTAATAAAGAAAAGTACATATTTATTCATTTATGGAATCAACTTAAATATATGTGGAGCCTGCTTAAGTCAACAGAGAAATAATTGCAATAAAAGGGGGCACATAGTACCCTTGTGCAGCTATATCTGATACTTCATAACCTTATCTAAATTTTGAATATTGTCATCTTAATAAAGTTGGATCTACTTTGCTATAGGCTTGATTTTCAGGCCATTTAGTCTGCAAAAAGCATGTGGAGAATCATTCCAGATGTTAATCTGGAGAGAGAGAGTGTGTGTGTGTGTGTGTGTGTGTGTGTGTGTGTGTGTGTGTATGTGTGTGTGTGTGTGTGTGTGTGTGTGTGTGTGTGTGTGTGTGTGTGTGTGTGTGTGTGTGTGTGTGTGTGTGCGTGCGTGTGTGTGTGTGTGTGTGTGTGTGTGTGTGTGTGTGTGTGTGTGTGTGCTTCTCATAAAGTCTGATTTCTTTTTACTGTAATCCCTTACCTAGTTCAGTTTAATTTGTTATTTTTGGAGTAATCTATTTAAAAGGTTAAACTGCAGTGTACATAGTAATAAGGTTTTGGAAACACTAACACAATGGTAAAGGAAAATATAATTTGCTTCTAAACCAGAATTTACTTCTTACAATGAGATTCTTGGGATGCCTATGAGCTTACATGCTTCACAACAAACTGAGCTTTGAGCCTTCTAACTGGCTTTCTGCTCCATTCTCTAGGAGTACATGGGTAGCACTGAAGTCAGAAAGATAGATTTTCTTACAAAGTAAAAAGATATACTGTGAATTAGATATTTTATCAAATTTCCACCATCATGCAAGGCAGCATCTCCTCTCCACCACTGAATGTGTATACAAGCCAGATTTAAGGGATGTAAAAAATATAGGAGACTTGTCCAAGAATTCTGTGGCTAGACAGGTAAACTGAATGGTAGGAATAAGCTCAGTAGTAGTGGAAATGAAGTCAAACTGTAATTGTAGAAAGACTGGGAGGCAGTACTGGTCACATGACAAGACAGGAGAGGAAAAAGCCAGTGACTGACTACAGGTGGAGAAAGAGAGTCTGGGGAGCTTCACTTACAGCTCTAGTATGGAATCAGTCAACATTGTATCAGTACTCAGGTCTATATTAGATAATCGAATGCTTAAATGTTCGATTCACTAAAGAACGAACTTTAGTGATCGAACGCTTAAATGTTCGAATATCTATAAAAATAATATTAAAAAAAAAGAAAAAGTAAAGGGTTTAAGCAGGGGGGCAAGCACCCCTACACCCCCCACACCCCCTGCTACTTAAATATACCAACTCTGTGATCGCACGTAAGTGTGCTACAGTGTGGAAACGGAAAATTTCCCATTTCCTACACTGTAGTGCAATCTTGGAGTTGGTATATTTAAGTAGCAGGGGGTGTGGGGGTTGCAGCTCCCCATGTGGGGGGTGCAAGGGGGGCTTTCCCCCTTGCTTATATCATTTAGTTTTTCTTTATTTACTTTTTTAAAAAAAATTTGTGTATATGTGAACATTTAAGCGTTCGATCACTAAAGTTCGATCTTTAGTGATTCGGACATTTAACCATTCGAATATATAATATAAACCCTCAGTACTCAGCACACCTACAGAAGGAACAAAATGTAAATTACAAAGAAATATAAAAGAAAAAGCAAATCTTCATTACTCGCCTAATCTTTGATTTATATGAATAATGGACTAATACTAAATAATCCTTAGGATTCCATATGTTGCTATCACTTATTTTAAAGTGAGTTTCCTGCAGAAAGACTACTTGTGCTTTATTTCATTTTAAATACCTTATTAAGTTTGCTCTCTTCCTTGGATTTTTTCAAGCCATTGGTATTTAAAGATAGTAATGTTAGTTCCATATTTGACTGTAATTGAGATTTTAGATTTATTAGTGCTCATTTATGTTACCCAATTTCCCTCTCTTTGCAATGATATTATATAAATGTCTAAAGATTTAGTATTATTTGTCAAAATACATTTAGTGTGTCTTGAATCAGGCCTAAAAAGTAAAAAAATATAACTCAAAGGATATTATATAAAACATATTAAACTTAAAATAAATAAAAAATTTCCCACATCAAACATGAAATTAAAAAAAAAACATTCCTAGTCCAATAGGTAAACATTGATCTACTAATCCCTCATATCTGATCTAACAATGCCTATCTGAGCTCCTAAAGATAAAAAAAAACTTAAAGGAGACTACTTAAGATATATATTATGAGATATAATATTGAAGGTGTGTTTACTTGAGTATTTTGTGTTGTGGGAATTAAGTGATAATACATTATAAATTTCCAAAATGTTACTAATAATTACATAATATATACAGCATCTCATCTAATAGATTAATTATATCATCTGTATGTTTCAACAGTGTATATTTGGTCCTGTATTCAGTTTAACAAATAAATTAAAGAATCTTCTTCTCAAATGAAAATAGTATACATTGCATAAATATATTCACTGTTATATGATTCAAATGTAAAGAATTCCCAACTCTTATGTGAATACCTCTTAAATAAGCTATATGTATCTTCTATAACAAAGTTAAATTTAACTTCTCCCTTAAACCCCTAGTTAATTATTAATAATGTATATACATTTCAGGAAAAAGGATTTAAATCATTAATATGCATCATTGACTCAATTACATATAAATAATACAACATTATCATAGTATGTTCTTATATACTATCTCTGCATTGTAAATTATTTTTCACCGATAAACTTCAGCTACCTGATATTGTTTATCAATAGATCAAACTGCTAATTCCTTCCTTAAATATGCAAGGATAGATCAAATACACATTTGATTTATAGGTAGGCTATGTTTCAAACACTTGCTGATTATATATGACATATAAAGAAAAATACAATTTTCCGTATGAATATATACACATAATTAGCAGGGAAATTAAGCAGTGCATCCATATGTATAACAGATAATAATTACTCTATATAACATTAGATATATAGCGTCTAATGATTACAAGTCATTCCTTATTATATTAGAGACATTTATCTATGTGCTGAGAAGAGAATAACTTTAAGTTCATACATGAAAATATACAGTCAGTGAGTGCTGTATAAATGACTTTAAAAGCATTGAAAATGAATCGAATTCTTCATGTTTTCTTCCTTTCCTGCTATATTCCAGTTTCCTCTGTTAGACTGCTATTATTTGATTTCAAAAGATTTACTATAAAAACAAACCTCTGAAATTTTATTTAAGATAAATTAGCAATTGCTTATCTTGTAGGGGGACGAATATTTTAAATTGTGCATGGGAGGTGCATTTGACAACATATTCCCCTCATTTCCTGTTAGTAACAGCAACAGAAGCCGAGATGAGGCTGCAAGCAGAAAAACAGTTTATGTTATGGCTCACAGAGCTTCTCAAGGTCAGTGAAAGCTTCACTTCACTGTTTTAATAGAACTATTGAAAAAAGTAATGGTTAAACAAGTCAGGGTTTAAATAGTACTTAATAAATGCAATTGTGATTCCATCGCTTCTCCTGTGAGATGAGAATACTGAAAGCACAAAAAGGCCCTTTATAACAAAATGTTTAACAGAAAAGCATTTCATTAAGACAGTGATAAAGAATAATCTATTATATTAATTAAGGCAATCATGTAAAAACAAAAGAAAGCTGTAATTTCAAACAAGATAACCTAAATCATACATATTCATTTAATTGCTCACAAATACATTAAGAATGATCAGATTCATTGAAAAGAAACAACATAATAGAAGTTTAACCTCTTTATTTACCCCTTTTTATTTGAAGAAAAACAGTATCAGTATTTTAAGAAATTTAATATTAATTTGATTATGCTACTGTAGTAATACTTTAATGTTAAATGTTAAATGCCTGTACCAGTGCTGAAAGATATTTGTTGCTGATGCAAGCCCTGTAGCCGAAGTTAAATTAAGCTATTTCCTAAGAATTTTTAAGATTCAGTAAGGAATATTTATGTTGCTTTAAATAAAGATAAAGATAATATTATATTGTTATATACTGGCTAATACACAAGCCATCTAGAAGTTAATGCTTTGAGGGATTTAGTAGTGGCAGATGTATTAGAGTCTGTATTTTGTTTCTTCTTTCTGGCATCTGCCCAAGAGTTCTTGTCAGGGGATCTCTTTAGGGAAGGAAATGACCACTCCATATCCTCTAGAATAGATATTATGTTGTTTTTGATGAATAAAGAAGCCTCTTCCAAACTGTTAAAAATTCTCACTTCATTTGAAAAGTGGATTTTAATTTTGGCTGGATAGACAAGCTGTGCTTTAATATTGCTCTGTTTAAGTAGTTTCATAAATGGCCAGTATTTTTTCATGTCCAGCACTCTAGTGGAATAGTCATTATCAAATCTAATTAGTTTCTGGTCATATTTCAGAGGACTTTTTCTCCAAACAGATCTGAGTACAAGTTCTTTATCCAAGTAGGACAAGAATTTTATTATAATTAATCTAGGAGGTGCAGAAGGTGATATTGAAACCGGTTTCCCTGTGGCCCTATGTGCTCTTTCTACCACATGAGAGGCCCTCTTTTCTTTTCAGGTATCCAGGTGTTTAAGAATGACATAATATCCTCACCTTCAGTTCTCTCAGGTAGTCCAAAGATTCTAATATTAGATTGCCTATCTCTATTCTTCAAATCATCTATTTTGTTGAGAAGCCAGGTGTTCTGTTTAAGGAGAAATTCATTTTGATTTTCTTCTTCTTTGAGTCTTTCCTCGATATCATTTAAGGATGTTTCAATGTCAGTTATTTTAGTTTGATGTTGCTGAAGCAGTTCTTTAAACTCATCAGTTTGTTTTTGACTGTTCATCTTTGAGATTTTCTAAGTTTTCCTTAAAGCCATCCATTTTCAAAGACAGCTCTTGTAGAGTAGCAGATACCAACTGTAGTTCCTTCTTCAAGGCAGTTTCAGAATGAAAATTCTTAGAGTTACTCGTTTTTACAGGATATGAATGTGTCCAAGACAATTTCACAGGAAAATATCTGTGAAAATCCACCAAAGATTCAAATATTATAGATTAGACTTTTATCAACTAAGTTTGGTAATTTTTGTTGAAGAAGACTAATTATTTTCCTGTATGTTATAGTAGTTTTGTAGAGTTCTAAAATTGTGCTCCTCTCAGTTGGCCATCTAAGCTCCATGCCAAAATGTGGATATTTGTGTTGCCATTAAAATTTAACATGCTTCTGTACTCATCACTCATTCAGGCCTACAAGTACAGGTAGTAGTAAAACTAATGGTGATGTGACTGACTTTATCACCTGCTACTCAAAAAGTCACCTCTTGACTACTTGACCAAGACAATGATCTTGAACTCTTTCATATGTTAATATCGGTAAGCAACACCTTGTGCCGTATTCTAAGTATAGATCCGATCCCAGTCCATGAAATCCACAGATAATGAAACATATCTTAGCAAATTACAGTAACTTTGCTTAAACCCAAACACTGTTTTTCTAGGAGGATTTTAACTAACCTTCCATAAACTGTTACCTACATCTCTACAGAAAACGTATGCACAATGAGTCCTTTATTTTAGCATTGCAAATTCCTTCAGTCAGATTGTACTTTTGCCCACTATGGAGAGCAACGTAGTTGATCTTATCTTCATAAACACAGTCTATCAACTCCTTCCCCACTGTCGTATCCTTACTTGTCAAATCAGATCACTACACTGTATTATTCACCATGACATCCCAGTGTATTTATCAACAAACCCAACCATCTTTAAAGACCTCTCCAAGTTCAGTCTTCTTGCACTTGATGAGAACCTGACACTTCTCAATGACCCTATAGCAAAAACTGCTGCATGCACCCTAAGTTTGTCCTCCCATCTTTGCTCTTACATAGGGGCACATATGTTCCAATTTGTCATAAATATGATGCTAAGTTTAGAAACAGCTGCCTCTGGTGGAACTCTACAATAAAAAGGAAAAAAAAAATCATAGTCCAAAAGAACAGAATAAAAACTCAGTGGGTTAAAAGCAATCTAAAAAGGGTTAACAAAGAGCTCAGGAGCCAGATCAAATCCTGCAGAGTTAAGTATGAGCTGATATTGATACACCAGCAGAGGACAACCAGAAGACATGCTATAATTATTTAAAGAACTTCAGAAGTAATACCCAGCTTTATGCAGAGTTTATCTCCAATGGCATTACCCACTCAAACCATGTGGATATAACTAACATTCATGTAGCTTAATACATCTCCAACATTTTCCCTCTGCTGCCTGACAACTTTCCAGTACAAATTATCCAGTCTATACCCTCCTACTGTAATTACCGCTGAACATATACTAAAAAAAGCAATGTGTGTCCAATAACATGGTAATCTGTTGAATAAAACAAAAAATATCGCAAACAAGGGATTCTTAGGAGTCCGACTTTAATAAATCAAGATATCAAAATAGTTAAAAATGACTATGTGCTTTTGCCATACTTCATGTAGGCTTTTTCAGAGTTTTAGTAAAGTTGGACTCCTAAGAATCCATTTGTGATATTTTTTTTTTATTTCGTTTTTGAGTTTACTGTTATCCTTTTTGGTGTTGGTTATTATTTTTAAATAGTAATCTGTTTCTTTGTCATTTTGAAATACCCCTGATCATACCTCCTCCTAAAGCTATAGAACAACAGCATCTCCCCTGGATACATACCAAAAGCTTGAAGAGCAGCTGCAGTAATTCCCCTACACAATGGAGGCCCAACCATAGACCCTAGCAACTACAGACCTGAGGCCCCACCATGGACCCTAGTAACTACAGACCTGAGGCCCCACCATGTACCCTAGCAACTACAGACCTATCAGCCTCACCAGCATCATTTGTAAGGGATGAATCTCATAAATAAGGGCAGAGGGAACCAACAATTTCTCGACCGAAATCAGTTTGGATTTGGAAGTGGTAGATCATGCCTATTCAACTTTGTTGATTTTTTGAGTCATTGAAGCACTAGATAAGACTAACTGAAGAAGAAAGCTTTCCATGATTTAGCTAATACAAATGTTGATACTTTACCACACTCTTGCATCATTAACAAACTGTTCAAACTAAATATAGATCTTTATACAACCTGTTGTACTATTAACAAGTACACTGACAGACACGTCTATTAGAGTTAATGGCACATTATCCTTCAAGAGACTTGTAGTCAGTGATATACCTCAGGGCTCCATCTTGAGACCATATCTATTTGGAATGTACTTCTCTTATGGCATATTTGTCAATAATGGCCTCAGGCTGACCAAGTTCATGGATGACTGTAAGCTATGAACTATCATCAACTCCCTTGAAGATGCTCAGATCATCCAAGAGGGCTTAACTCAGACATAATTGTGATGTCAGGATCATAGCCTAAATCTGAACATCACCAAATGCAGCTCTGTACAGCTTGGGAAACAGGAACTCCCACAAACCTACTGTATAAATGTCAGCCCCCATGAAACAGAAACTGTCATTAGAGATGTAGGCACATTCATGGATAAGAATTCTCCTTTGATTACTAAGTCTTCTGTTTGGAAAGCTTTCTATCTCACCCAAATAATTACTAAAGGTATCTTCTCTCACCAAATGTTTTGGTATTGGCAAAAGAAGCCCTATTTACATGCAACATAACAGCATCATCCTTTGACAACTCCAACCTCAATGTAATGTGTATTTGATGAGTTTTACACTCGTTGAACAATTTCATACAAAGTGATATTTGACCACCTCTAGTCATCATTTAAATACACATCAGAAAAAAGTTGCAAAATAACACATGCCCTTGAGCATGTATTACTGCTACTATACACTAAGTATTTCTGGAATGCTGGAAGGCTGATCGACATTTCTAATAAAGATATATTTTCTATATCTGTCTTATTGTACTTGATGTGCAAATGACAAATATGCAGTTATATATTTTCATGTTCACCCTAAACATCAATGTAGTCATAAAGTCAGGTATAAGTTTTAGCTCAGGTACATTTCAAAATACTCTATAATTTTCTATGAAGTCTATAACACACAGGTTTATTCAGCTACCAGCCACATAATGGTTAAGGTCTTCACACAATGTATATGGTTTGATTCTGACCTCGGGTTATTGGCTAGCATTAAAATGGCCCTTCAGGACAGCTAGCCTATCATTCACTTATGAATCCAATGTGGAGGGTGGTCATACCAGCTGTGGTATGTGCTCTTCCCTGAGATTGTCTGAGGCTACTGATTTATGCTGGAAAGAATTCAGGGAATCATTTGACTGCATAAACTATCAAAGTAGGCTGAAAAATTTAACTTGCCCGAAATACAATGGTTACCATTGAAAGGCAGTGGAAGAAGCCACAGTGCAGGTAAGTTCAGTGAAGTTCTGAAGGATGGGGTCGTATGACTGAATGTATGTCTATGAATGTTTTTGGATGACTCCCTGTGGGAATGCTTGTCTGGGTACTTGTAGCAGGTGGGATTAAGTGGTAGACAGAGAGAGAGGGAGTGTGTGTGTGTGTGTGTGTGTGTGTGTGTGTGTGTGTGTGTGTGTGTGTGTGTGTGTGTGTGCATGTGCGCTAGATGTGCATGTGAATATCTGTAAAAGTATCTGTCCATTTGTGTGTGTATGTACACAACTATCTGACTGTGTATGTAGGGAGCTTGTCATACCTCTCAATTTCATTGATTAAGAATTCTAGACAAAACCAAAAATAATGGGGGGGACAACATGAGCAAAATCAAGGACCATTTTAAATATTACTCTAATATTACTCTAATTCACTTAAAGAGTTAATAGAACAGATTTTGCATGGAAATACATTTTCTACACAAGAAAACATATAACACTCACATATTGTTTGGCATTATTGTCTGTAATCCTTACTGATTTATCAGCATATCTAAAATTGTATGAGGGATAGGTTTGCACATGGTTCCATAATTAGTATAAATAATAAAGGGGACAATGGACATCCTTGTTTAGTGCCTTTAATTAATGGTATATTTTATGATATACTTGTGCCAATTTTAATGTATGCTTGACTATCTATATGTAACTGAGTAATGAGATTTATAGATGTATTAGAAAAATTTAGTTCTTCTAATAGGATAAATAAATAATTCCAATTAATAGAATCAAACACACTATTAATATCTAAACTAATCAAAGTCAAATTTTTATTTAATTGTTTAACTGATTGAGTCAAAATTAAAGTTCTTTTTATGTTATCATATGAATTCCTATTCACTATGAATCCTGTTTGATCATCGTCAATCAAATTAGGTAAAAATATTTTTAATCTATCAGCATAAATAGACATGAACATTTTGTAATCTACATTGAGTAAAGAAATGGGTATATATGAGGAACATTTGGTTGGATCTTTGTTTGGTTTTAATATGGGAGAAATAAAAGTGTATTTCCAAGAAGGAGAGGTTTTGATAAAGTTTTGTGCGAGGTTAAAGACTTCATGAAGTAATTTTAGTGCCATATTAGGAAATATTTTATAAATTTCTGGAATGATGTCATAATTTCACGGGGCTTTATTTTGTTTTAATTTGTTAATTTGTGTTTGAATATCTTTAAACAAAATAGATTTGTCTATAATATCTTTCTGTTCAGTAAACAGTCTTTTATTAGTATATTTCCTAACAAAGGTTTTTATATCTTCTTTAGGATCTGTTGTGTTAGAATATTGGTTGATATTGTTAAAAAAAATTCTAAATTCCGATAGAATGTTGTGAAGATTAGTTACCATCTTTTTTTTTTTTGAGGAGAGAATATTTCTTTGATATGATTAATTTTATTTAATCTTTTAGTTTTATTAGCCAATAACTTTAAAGATTTTGGGTTATTTGAATAATTAATTAATTTATATTTTTCTGCAATTATTTTTGTTTTATGGTTTAATATTTCAATATATTTATTATTTAGAGAGTTTATTTCCATTTGTTTATCAATAGTATCTGTATCTACTTTCTGATTGAGCTTTAGATTATCTATTTTATGTTGTATATCATGAAGTTCTTTATCCCATAATTTTTTTTATTATAATACCAGCTCATAATTTTTCCATATAGATATGCTTTTAAAGCATCCCATATATATATTTTTGATATGTCATTTGAATTATTCAGTTGTAAAAAATGTTGAATTTCCATTATAATGAATTCTTTAAATTCTTTTAACTTTGTAATATAAGCTGGTATTCTTTTGATTTGAATAGTAGAGATATTGTTAATATCAAGATCAAAAATAATAGCATTATGGTTAGAAATAGGGCATGTTATTACTTTTGTATTACTTAGAAAATCTAATAGGTCATTGGAAACCAAAACTCTATCAATTCTAGAATATGTATTATGTCTGTGGGAATAAAAAGTATAAAATAATGAATTTGGAGTCATAAAATGATTAATATCTTTTAAAAGAAATATTTCAATAAAATCTCTTAATTTCTTAGTTGACAATGAGATCTTCGTTTTACCTTTATTAGAAGAATCTTTATGATCTAATATGCAATTAAAGTCCCCTGCTATTATTGATTTTCCTTTTGTAAAATGCACAATTTGATCTAACTGTTGTTTAACCATGTTAGTACCTATACCTGGAATCCAATATATATTAAATAATGTATACATTTTTTTTTCTATTTAGTTCCAAAGTTATAGCACAAAACATTCCTTTATTGTCTTTATAGCTATCTTTTATTTTGGTTAATGGTAGTGAGTTATTCCACAAGATGGCTACTCCTCTCTTTTTTTTGAAGATGCTCAGAGCTTACTAAAACAGAATAAGATTTATTATTTAGTTTAGATAAATCCTCTAAGAGTAGGTGAGTCTCTTGTAAAAATATTAGTTGAGATTTATGAAGTTTAAGGTATCTAAATAAATTACTTCTCTTACCTGGATTATTTAAGCCATTAATGTTAATGGAAATACTTTTTATAGCTGTCATTTAAGATTAAACAAAATAAATCAGAGACTTGACCATCAAGTGTTAATATTATATTAATTTCTAGTAATTTAGTATGAGATTTCCCAGTTGGAATAGAAATAATCATCTTCAGATCTCTTCGAAAGAACTTACTATTTAAATTAGCGGTTAACAGCAATAAAACTTTCAAACAAATAATACCATAACTGATTAGTAAAACAATATTTACAATCCAACCCCTTCTGGAGTTTAAAACTCCAAATCTTGGTGACATAGTATCACCTAAATTAACCCTTAATCTAGTAGCAACATTAAACCAGTTACTGTCTAAAAAATAAAGTTACCTTCAGGTAAAAATATCAAACTGTAGCAATACTACTATTAATATGTGAAATGTTGCTATCGCAATAAGCAGGTGTAAAAAAACATTTGTGAATTTAATCGAACTATGAATCATAAACAACCCGGCTAGATTATCATGTTCTATACATTTTCTGAGTACTAGCAACATATCAGTGTCTTGTAGTAATTAAACATTTTTACATTAATTCATGTGAACACTTTATACTAACAGGATAAAACAAGAAATGGATACAAAAAAGCATGGTATTCAGCAGTTAAACATGTTGTTAGGAAAATTATAAAATCCCTGTTGCTCATATTATTTATAGTCATTTGATGAATCTGAAAAACTTCTACCAAAAAAATCAAGATCAAATATGTGAAACATCTAAAGGAAACAATTGGAGCAACATAACCGTAGTTCATATTCTAATGGTCAACCTCCATACATTTATATATATTCATAAGCCATGCTGTAAATTAAACGTTGCAAATAAAATAAAGTCAAAATAATATTACTTTGATCATCTCGTGTCCAGATTGGCAAGTAAGGCCTTTCACATTACACATCTCGTAAGTAATAGCATTGCTTCTGAAGTGAAAAAAAAATGATAATCCCCCATACTCATCTCTCATCATGCCAATAATAGAGTACAATGCTCACATAGATATGTACCTTACCAGACATCTGCTGCAAATGAGGAGACCATTAAGATCTCTCAATATGGAAATTCAGGTACATGATATACATGAACAAATTGAAATTACTGTCACAGTACTCTTTGTAGTATAAACTTTTTAGAGGCAACCTGTGCCTTACCTACAGAGCAATCTCTGATCCTGCCTTAATAAAAATGTTTCATATCTATAAGTCACAAGGGACAAAATACACTCACTTTAGGGACCCCAACTCAGCCTGCGTCCTCAACACAATTTCCCAGAGAAACATTTATGTCTCATGAATGTCGCCATTCCTCAGGGAGAAATTCTCAATTCAAGTCAAAAAGAACATCTCAATGACTCTATATATGCATAACTTTAGACAATTGGATGAGAAACAGCAAATTTAGGCCAGGAGTTTCACCTGTGTCCTGTTAGATATGAGCAGTCAATGTTAATCATTTTCTGCATGAAAATATAGTCTGTATCTCTATTATTTAATAAGAAATAAGAGTGAAACATGATCAGACTCTAAAGGATCCCAGGGCTATTAGCTTTGTAACCTCCTATGATCCTATGTAAATCTATGATTGGTCAGTAGAGGAGAAAAGAACTATGTACACTAAAAGCTGCTTTGGGTGTAATTTCTTTGCAATGTCAGAACTACCAAAAAGGTATCTAAAAGAGTTGTTTTTCCTTTTTCTTGTGGCATATTAAACTTATAATTTAATTATGCGGCATTAGTGAACATCCATAATGTTAGTTGGGAAACAGTATGAATTGCACTTGCACAAGGCTGTAGATTTCAGGTAAATAAGTGTGGTTAAAGAGAATGTAGGATCACTTAGTGTTTTGTTTTCTTCTTCAATACATAACATCAGAGATAAAGTACTGAAGTAAGACCTGCTAACAGATGCATAAATCATTTAACTCATTTAAAATGTTTTGACTTAATACATAAGAAACACAAAAATGCATGCCAAAATGATATGTATTAGTCTATAAGCAGTGTAGTAAGAAAACTAGCATTTAATTGTATCCAAGTGTTTCTTAATATGTGATGAGAATTATTAAAGAGTTAAATGATTAGAAAAAGGAAACAATTTACAGCCTAAACAAGCATTGATTGTACTTCATTTCCTGTTTTAACAGTAAATGGAGAGGAACTAGGTTTGTTTGTTTGTGGAATGACTACAAGTTAACTGTACACCAAAAAGTTAATTAGTGGAAAGTTAAAGGTCACACAAATTGTGAAAATGTGCTTTTGCTGTATACTTTTTATCTCCATGATTCCCAACCATCATCTTTCCTTCTGCTGGTCTTGAACCCATTTATTTCCCTATACTGGATATCCCCTGCACGGATATGACATCTTACCAGCAGAGCTGTCATTCAAGGAACCATGGCATTATTTGTGCCCTCTACTAGCGACCAGTCAATGATAGCATTTCCGATAAGGCCCTATCCTTCTTTACTGATGGCTGACACAAGCATCTCATAGTTAGGGACATTCTACACCCTTCAAATGAAAATGGATTCTCTTTTATATAAGTTAAAAAGAGCTATCATCACCAGCTAGGGATAATATGAGCACATTCTTCATCCTGTCCTTTCCAGTGTCAAGCAAGCCATCACTTGTACGGCGGTAACCAACTAACTGAAACTACCATTCTTCACACCCCCAGGATAAATGAGCCCATACCAGCCAATTACTTCTACATCCCTTACCCAGGTCTTCTTGTGTCTGAGTTGCTAATCGAACTGAGACCAACTAAGTTATATTTTATGCATTTTACTGCTATTGCAAGCATACAGGATCCTAAATATCAAAAACATGTTTTTGAAAACATCTAAATATTATTTTTTTAATTCTTAAATATGATTCATGAATTATATTCACAATGTCTTTTTGTAAATAACATAAACAGAATATACTTAGTGGCAAAGAGAAAGACAGGAACAGAAAGTATTCAAAAATGAAGTATCTTGTTACTCTCGAATTAGGGAATCAACTGTTTCACCCATCTCTTGCCAGCGTCTCAAAGTTCCAAGTCTACGTGAATAGACAGAGTCCAAGGTCAAATGTCAAAGCTGGGTGTTTATTTATGTGAGCGAGCTTCTCGTCATCTGGCAGGGTTGTTCATAACACAACTGAACCTCTCGAGCTCAATCCAAATGACTATTTTTTGTATGTGAAGCGGGAAACCAACGGTAACACTTTTCAAAGGATTTTCTCTTTCATTTTTTTAAAAACAACTGCTACTCGAAAGCTTAACACCATGAGCAAGCCATTCAGATGAAAATAGTCAAAGCACACAACTATCGCCAACAGAACCAGCCACCACATTAGTCACCTTTCCAGCTTTTCCCAACTACATTAAAACAATAAATACAAAGAAATCCTAGCTAGCAACCAGCTGTCCTTACCAAGCATAAACACAAGAAATCAATACTAACACTACCTTTCACGCTACTTTATCTATCGAACCTGAAGAACACTTCACCATCCGCATACGGGCAGGCAACCAACACATTAACCAGAGAAGCAACCAGCACCCGAATGACATACAAACAAGTCCAAAAAAGTACATAACCTTTCCCAAACCAACAACACCAAATCACCAGCAAAAAAAATAAAAAAATAAAACACATACAGCCATTCTCCACGATGCCGCCCTACCCCTTTTCAACGCACATCAAGCATCGGAGCATATCTAATCAGCACTATATGGCATCCACGAAGTAGCATGGCTTCAAACAATGATAACACCCTTAGAGGCAACCCCTATATAGGCATCAGACAGAATAATATGACCAAATCATCAGAACAAACAAAACACTAGATGTATACTATAGAGTATTAGTACAAAACTAATAAGCCAAATGAAATACGTTGCATTACCACAACCATTTTTCATGAGCAAGATATCATTAAAAGGCAAAGAGAAAATAATAAAACAAAACAACAACACATGTTACAATAAACAAAATTAAATAGCTCACCTGTAAATCCAGATTCATTTCCTCGATTTATAGGGTCTTTGTAACTAGAAACGTATATTCAAAAAGATTATCATCCAAAGTTAAGTATCCCAGAGCCAAAAAGTTTAAATGACCTTATGTGTATAAGTCATTTCTTTAGCTTCTTTTTAGAATCAAATGCTTTCCAAGTGTTGCTCTCAGCATTTCTTTTGAGACTAGAGGAAGCCCATTCCATATCTTCAATTATTTCTATTATTTTATTGTTTTTAATAAATAAAATTGCGGTATCCAAGTCTTCAAATGTTTTTTGACCATCTTGAAAAACGATTTTTAGTTTTGCTGGAAATAAAAGGCTAGCTTTAATTTGATGTTTCTTAAGTTCTTTGAGTAAAGGTAAAAATAATTTTCTTTTAGAGATTACAGCTGGGGAATAATCATTATCAAATCTAATGATTTTGTCTTTTATTTTGATTGGTGATTTTGTCCAAGCTGTTTTTAATATCAGTTCTTTGTCATGTGAAGAAAGAAATTTCACAATTACAGATCTAGTAAAATTGGGCTTGTTATTTTTAGACATTGCCAAGGATCTATGCGCTCTTTCGAAACCATATGAGAGAGCCATTGTTAATTCCAAAATTTGAGGCAACCAAGAAGATAGAAATTTCACCATATTTGATCCTTCAATACCTTTGGGTAAGCCAAATATTCTTATATTACTTCTTCGAGATCTATTCTCAAGATCATCTACTTTTAATTGAAGAAAAGTATTTTGTTTCAATAGAAATTCAACATTATGCTCATTCTCCTTTGTTCTGGTATCAATGTCATTCATAGCAGTTTCTATACCTGATATCTGTTTCTTCTGTTGAGTAAGGTCTTCATGTATGATATCCATTTGCTGCATACATTTCTCCTTAAAGTTATCCATTTTCATATCCATTTTGTCTAGTTTTGAAGAGAGTTCTTGTATATTAGATATTAACGTTTGAAGTTCTTTTTTTAAATGAAGATTCTTGTCGAGAAGATTTGTTATGGCTCATGTTGTTCTGTTACTGAAGATTTCTAGTAGATTTTTTGACAGGAAAATGTAATATTTAAGCAATTTTTTTTTTAAATTATCCTAATATATTGTTTAAAAAAATTGTTTAGGATACAAAATCCAGTTTTAGGGTAAATAGGAATTAAAATTCCTGTCAGGAATGAATTTGAAAGACAGAGCTAGTAGAAAATGCTGCTACCTTGTGGACATCTTGGCCATGCCCCCAAATTTAATTTCTTGAGGGATACCAGAAGAAGACTCACTTCAGTTCTTATGGAGTAATGGTGAAGACAGGATTAATGCCAGGTTAAAAGGAATTGTGTTTCCAGGGGTAATGCTAAGTTGCTAATCAAACTATATCATACGCAACACTGGATAGAACGTCACAAACTATTATGGTCCAGTTTTAGAGAAATGGCTTATAAATACTTCATGTTTTATAAACTTCTGTTACTTCAGAAAAAAATCTTGTTTATGGAGTGCTGGGTTAAAATCACTGATACTATTTTTTAATCGTTTTCCCTTAGTGTTCAGCATTATCACAAGGGTGTATCCAGGCACACTCTTTGTACTCTACAGAGTGCATTTTTTTTGAATACCATTTAGAAACACGGGCTTTATCAAGTCCTTTTATGTCTATAACAGAAATATATATGTAGCTTGCTTACAGACAGGATTTAAATCTAAAAATAATCTCTCTATAAATAGTTTTTGAATGAGCAGCAAAAATGTTCCACACATTAAGTGCTGCAGGGCAACAGCTGGAGTGTTGTGACACTTTTTTTTAAATAACAGGTTGGCTGAGGAGTGACAATAGGTATTTGTGACTACAAAATGCAAATTAACTGTCTATACTCCTGCATTACCTATCCCACCAATGCTAGTTAATCATTTCACTCATCTATTCTACCCTGTTTTAGTGTACTTCTTTTCTCTTTGCAGGTCTATCTTTGCAAGTAGCATATAATTAAATCTATAGTGGGGTGTAGCAAGAAAATTCCATTTTGTACTCACAAGCTCTAGTGCTACCCCCTTTGAACACCTATCACTTAAAATGGGCAATTTTCAAAAATGTCGCCACCTCAAGCACTTAGTAAATGTAACATTTTCAGCTGTCCCCCCTAAAACTATTAAAATATTGTTATTAGATTAGCATTATTGCATTTGTTGTTAAAGGCATTCATTTAGACAGTTGTATACATAATATGGCATGAAAAAAGCAATGTTGATAGGATGCTCATAAAAAAAATGTACTCAGTACAGTACAAAGAGCATGCCTGGCTACACCCTTGATATATAGCACCTTTTTAACACGTGCACTTTTGTATGTATGTGTTAATAGTTTCTCTATACTGTAGATAGTTAACTTTATTTTACATAGTTCCTTGTTAGTCATGTGTTTTTATTTTTTCCACCTCTTGTTGGTTTTGAATTTATATATTTTTGGCATTTTATAAATACATAAAAGACATTTGAAAAAAAATGCAATGTTTATTTATTTCACTTTTCTTTTATTCATTTGTAGTGATGTTTTCCTGGCTAGGGGGATGTGGGCCCTTTTGTCTTTCTGAATTTCAAAGAACAGGGAACCTCTTTTGAATTGTGTTGCAGCTGTAAACTTGCTGTCTACTCTTATTAATGTAGCAAAACAGAGATGAAAGAATTGAAATGGTATCTCTCTTGTGATGCAGACATGGATTCAGGATTCAAGGGAAGCAAACATGAATGTGTCTTGCAACATTATGATTCCTATGATGAGTAAAAGAACTGGTCTAGCTATGTTTCCCCCCAAAAAATCAATGGTATCATGGAAGATGGAAACTGGGAAAACACATATAGAAGTTGCCTTGTTTGTGTGGAATCATCTGTGAGTTCTAATTATTAATTTATACTTATGGTTAGTGTTTCTATTTTAAGCTGTAGACAAGGAACTTGGATATCTGGAAATTTGTTTTTTCTATATGCATCCTATTTTATTGCCTTTGATTCTATTTCATCTTGTGCTAACCTCTGTATATTTGCACTATTTTCTTCAGTATTTAAGTAAAGTCTATCTATTTATCTTTAAGATCTCAAGGCTGACATTTATTTATTTAAATTACTACCTCTGCCCTTTGGATGTAACTGCATAAGACTGTTTGTGTGCTAGCCAATCTCTCGTGACTATTAAATCATAGGTGCTTCCCCCCAATCTACAATACAGTGGCCTTACCAGTGCTCCTCCTCAACAGATGTGAACCAGAGCTATTCAAACAACATTTGACTCCATCTACCTTCTTCCTACTGGCCATACTGAGTGTATGTTAATCAGTTTATATCAAGATGTTACAACATATCTATGTGTTTGCCTAGTTTTCCACGATGTGCACACTAGCAGTTCTAAAGTAGTCTGCTCCCCCCCTTGTAGCTTCTTTCTTCCATTGTTAATAGTAATAGTCTCAATATAATTTTACACAGGTGCACCACAAAATGCCAGCATACCCCCACTCTAAATTCTAGTAACTTATAGCTCACTATTGTTCTGCTCCCTAGTGCTCTCAGTGAATTTATTTCTTCCTATTTCAACCTGCCCTGTCTTAGTAGTCACAACCTCTTATAGCTCAACCCCAAATTAAAATCAGTATTAAACTCACCTTGAGCCTGCCAGCTAATAGTGACTGTTTTACTGGTAGTTTATGTTGGGTTTCTGTCCTTGCTCATTCCTCCTCCTTGGCTCTACCCACTCTGTTCGCCCTTTGGGCTCACTACTCTCCCCTACCCTGCCCCCAATTCTCACCTGCCCCCACTACTTCTACATTTATAGACACAAAGACATTCCAACATTAGAATTAGCCTTTCAGAGCAGGCTCCGTCCACCTCATAGTTAGTTATTCCCCTCCCTCACACTAATTATTTAACTCAACTCCACTTCTAACCTTGCACCTTCCTACTACAGTATCTACACTATCTACTTCACATTCCAATTAAGCTATCACTACACCCTTTTATATTACATCATACAACCACACTGCACATAACTGTCCTAAAATAACTATGCACACCATACCTGCTCAGCCACTACTCATAATACATCTTCCCTTCTTCCTCTACCATCTACTCCAGCCATTACTCATAATACTTCTTCCCTCCTTCCTCTGCCATCTACTCCACCTCACCTGTCTCCCAGACTTCTCTCATTCCCCACCCTACCATACAACCTCTACACATCTCAAAACCAAAGCCTCCTACTCAGCCTATAGTTCTCCTCATCTCTACTACTGCAATGATTCTCTCAGAAAGCTCCTTGTCACCTCAAATAGAATCCCCATCCCTCACAACCCATACCCCATATCCTCTCTCCCCTTCAACTCCAATTCTAGGGAATCTAAACAACTTTTATCCCTCCTTCTTGAACTTATCTCTATTCTCCTTTCTGGAAATATGCACCCTAACCATGGACCCCCTGCTAACCAGAATGCTAACTCAACCTCAACACCTTCACCCTCTCCCCACAAATCTCTCCTTTTCACAACTATTAATGCCCAAAGCCTTTGCAATAAACTACCCAACTTCCATCCTTGGCTCTCCCATAACTACCCTGGCAGCCTATCAATCTCTGAAATATGGTTCAAACCACACCTGAAAGACTTCAAAATCCCCCCCACTATAGAATTATAAGGAATGACAGAACTCAAAAGAAAGGTGGTGGAGTAGCCCTAATTGTTTCCTCCTCTGTAATTGTGACACCTTACATCAACCCTATACCACAATTCTCTACTGCCAAAATAACCTTGACCCTCCTAAAAATCAACAACCATAAAAACATATGCATAGCTGCCCTATACATTCCACCTGGAAACAACATCCCCATTCTTGAAGATATTCTCTCTTGGTTCTCATCTAGCATAAGTAATGAAACAATTATCCTAGGCAACGTTAACTTTAACTGGACTTCTGTTCACTCAACCACTACTTCCCAAAATATATACCTTTACAATTTCACCCAGTTAATTATCTCTCCTACCAGACCTAATAAAGTTAACTCTTCAGACAGTATTCTGGCCTGGATATTAGTCTCCCACTCCAGCAATACCTGTGATAGTGGCACCTACCCGATTCCCTTAGCAATCATCTTCCTGCCTTTGCACGTCACCCACCTTCCCCCCTACATCTACAACATAATTATATCTCAACCCATACCCTCACAAACCTTAACCCTCAAACCTTCTCTGACTGCTTAAAACAGATGAACTGGAACCCTCTGAAAACTCTTCCTCTTGACAATGCTGTTACTTACTTTAACACTTCATTCAATAACCAGCTTCATTTTAAACAGCTTTGCTTCCTCCCAGAACTAAAAGAGTAAAATCCAAAATGGCCCCCTGGCTTTCCAAAGAAACTATAATCCTCATGCATATCTGTGATAAATCATGGAAACTTTATCAAAAAAAACAAAACATCTAACCACTAACAAAATACAAACAACTTCAAAACAGAGTAAAAAACAAATTACTTACAACCACAAATCCTCCTACTCTAGCCTTCAAAATAATCACAAATCCAACCCCAAGAAATTTTGTAGTAGTATCTCTATCCTCCTAACTCCTGGCAGAAAAGACAACCCTTGACCTGACCCTAGCTCTCCAGATCATATCATAGCCACCAAATTTAACTCCTTCTTCATAGACTCTATAGCCAATCTCACCACATCTTTCCTTAACAAATTATTAGCTCCTTCCATACCAATCAACTACAACTCATCTCCTTCTGCCTCCAATCCTACCCCCCTTCACCCTTAAATCCATTCCTGTCAACACCATAAAAAACTCCTCCACAAATTAAAACCATGCTCTAATGCCCCTAACAACTTACTATCTAACTTCCTCAAGCTAGCTGCAGACAGCATAGCTCTCCCCATCTGTATTCTAAATTAATCATTCCATTCAAGAATCCTATGTACCCCTCCTCTGGAAAAAAGCCTTTATCATTCACTTACACAAAGTAGCAGCAACACTGACATCTCCAATTTCCTTCCTATAGCCATTCTCTCCCCATCTCTAAAAGTCTAGAAAAATGTATTCACCTACAACTCTTACCTTACTTTTTAGACAACCATCTGCTGACCCCAACACAACATGGATTCAGACCTGGACACAGTACCACCACAGCCCTTCTTTCCTTCCTTGATAGCATCAACCATGCTTGTGACTCAGGAAATCTTGTAGGTAACATTCTCCTAGACCTATCCAAGGTCTTTGATACCACTTCCCATAGCCTTCTTCTGTCCAAGCTCTCTCATCTTATTCTTTCCGCCTCTTCTATCAACTGGTTTTCCAGTTACCTCTCGAATTGACAACTGGCCATCAAGTGAAAAAAACTGTACCTTTTCCTACCTTGACACTCTGACAGGCATTCCCCAAGTTTCTGTCCTGGGTTCTTTACTATTTAATATCTTCATTAACGACTTTCATCACTGCATACCAAATGCTAAACTTGTATAATACACAGATGACTCGACCATTATCTGCTCTGCTGAATCTCTCCCCAGACTCATACATGAAACTCAGGACACCTTCAACAGCACTGAGACATGGATGCTAAACAATCATCTAGCCCTCGATGCTTGTAAAACCAAAATCATGATCTTTACTCCATTTAAAAACCCCAAAATACACAAGAACCCCTTCTCCATAGTAAGCCAAAACATGACGTCTGTCAAAATAGTCCCCCATACTAAGCTTCTACGGGGTCCTTATCAATGAACAATTAAAGATTGGCACTCACTTTCAAATTAACTTCAAGAAAACTCACCAGAAGCTCAAAATGATTTATTGGCACAATCATTGCCTTACCCTTCAACTAAGCTTATCCTGTCAACCACTTATCTCCTTCCCTCCCTCATGTATGGAGTCCCTCTCCTTACCAATCTACATGTCACCCTTAAGGTTAAACTGGCATCATGCTATAATAAAACCTCCAAGTTTGCTACCAGCTCCAAATCCACCTCTCACCACTGTAATGCCTTACACTCATTGAATTGGCTGGAGCTCCCCAACTATCTCACTTACATTCAGCTCTCTACTACTCATAAACTCATTTTCAAGACATCTCAATGTCCCTCCCTTTCCTCCAGCCTTACTATGCATCTTCCTGATTGATCATTCAGATCCAACAGTCAGAATCTCCTTGAAGTGCACAAACCCTTATGTACTCCTGGGCAACTTCTATTGTCATTTTCCCTAGCACAAAAATGGAACTCATGTCCTCCCCATATCCAAACTACCCAGAACATCTCCACTTTTAAGACCCTGCTCCATTCCTATCTGTCTTCTACCTGGGAGTGCACCTGCTCTCACCCCTCATAACTTCCACCTACTTGCTCCCACTTCCTGCAATCTTTCTCTACCAAAATTTCTACCTGGGAGTGCACCTGCTCTCACCCCTCATAACTTCCACCTACTTGCTCCCACTTCCTGCAATCTTTCTCTACCAAAATTCTACTTAACACTAACCATGCTTTTTCCCCCTCTGTTTTTTCTCTTACATTTACTTACTCCCTTTATACATTAGATATTGTAGGCATATACATTCCACATACATTAGAATTCTTATTATCCCATATTGGTGCAGAATCTACTATTATAACATTTTACACAAAACCTTTTATTACAATTATTATTATAATATCATGTCTTTATTACTTTTAAACTGTGTAATACCTTGTATTAACTTCTATTGACTTTTGCATTTGTAATATTTTGTATTTACTTCTGTTGATTTTTGTTTTGTATGTCTTACATGGAGTTTTTCTCCCTGGGCCTCCATTGAAAAAGGGCTCATCTTGGCCCAGTGAACTTTCCTGGTTAACAAACTGCAAATAAAAAAATAACTATTATATGTATAAATATACACTGTTCTTATTTGAGAAGAGGGTAGATATTATTTACACTGTTGGCTAACTAATTGTTACACTGCTTAAGATCTACTCACAGTGAAAGACATTATTTATGTATGTTATGTATGTATATATATATAATGTATTTCATATATGGCTTGATATAGGAGAAGCAAGTAACTGGAACTGTTTTTCCAGTACAACCATGCTAAGAAGAAAGTTGTGAGGTATTGGATAATTCTGATGTGTGTGTGTGTGTGTGTGTGTGTGTGTGTGTGTGTGTGTGTGTGTGTGTGTGTGTGTGTGTGTGTGTGTGTGTGTGTCCAGCTAACATGGCTAAATGGCCAATGGAAGATAGTGGTTCACAGAGACTGGTGATGAGGTAAGGTTCTGGATGTGTTTGACCAAAGATTTAGTTCTCTACATGGCCTGTGTGCACTTACATCTGGGTTTGGACATTGGAACCTACCATCTTTGGGCCAGGTGTAGTTTGCAAATTAACTATTGAAACAAACTTGGTATCACTCTCTTGCTATTACTTTACCCTTGGTTAGCAGTAGGAGTCAAACCCCATTGATGCCTGGTATTTCAGCATCAGTGGGTAGCATCCTGCCATTTGCTTGTCTCATAGCTGTAGTGCATTTGTACCATCATAATTAGAGGCAGGGGTGCCAATCCAACATTACAGCCATCACCACCATGACTCTAGAACATTCCCTGACATGGGCATTACCTCTTACATCAATCAGTGAATGTGCAGGTCAGTTATCCAGTCACAGATAGACACTAATAAAGCCATGTCAGAAATGCTGAGTGTGCTGAATGAAGATCTGGAGCCATCAGAGTGGCTATGGGACATGCTGAAATCCATGCAGAGTGACACTGCATATAGGAACCTGGAGTAGACATGCCTGGTGAAGGCAGTGGTGGCACAGATGTCTTCCACTGGTGTATCCAAGTGGATAGTGGGAACTGACCATCATGTTCATGCTAGAGGATAGTTGCGCAGTGCAGGATTGCACACCAGGCTTACTCAGAATATGCACACTATTATGGAGATGGCTGCAATGTCCATAGTGTTCGTGGTTGCCTTTACCATACACCATGACTACTTCACTTTGGGTGTTGTCAACACTGTTCTGGCTCCACTATGGTAACATCCTACTGAACAAGCCACCCATACCCCTGCAGTTCAACACTGGCCCACTCTCCATAGCCTTGCCTCCAATAATGGGGTCAAGAATGCCATCATTCTGCTAGTGTGAGTCAAGCTGGTATTCCTACACATGCACCTGACATGCTACACAATACCCTGGATACCCCACTGCAGTCTTGACACTGCAAGGCCAAAGTACACCCAGCCAGTGTCCCACTGAAGGAATCTTCACCCAGTCACTGTAGGAAGTGATCCTTGCCTCTCACAAGCCTCTTAACTGTATGTGTGGATCCTTCATACATCATGCATGACTCCACCAACTATACCAATATTGCTGTCCCCTGTCACTGTGCACCACTCCACCTGTGTACATGATGATAACTGTGCCCTGCCTGTCCCTATGGCTTATGTGGGCATGTGATGTCTGATGTACAGTGTGGTCAGCCAGTCTACTGTAAAGCATAGCTTGGATGTTTCAAAGTGAGTATCAAATTTATTCTGTGTATGGCTTGCCTCAGTCCATTGTTGTGGACGAGAGACCTCCTCTTTGCAAGTGCTACAATGTGTTGTGCCCATCTCTGCCTCACATGAGAAACCACAGCAGCAAGCTCCTCTAATGGTTCCACTCCTGTCACAAGTACATCACACATTGTTGATTTCCCTGATTGTAAAACAGTACAATAGTACAGAGACATGTTTTATATGATACCCTGTTCACTCCACATCACTTGGCAACTGATGAAGTGGAAGCCCACTAGTAGGTATACCATATAACATGTGAAGCAAGTGGAGGCTTGAGAACAATGTGATCGCAGTCTGTGGATCCAGGACCTAGGGGAAATGGATTATGTCATAGGATGCTCACATAGTGGCAGTGTTCTCCTGTGCTCTGTATGGAAACCAAATATACTCCTCTGCATGCAGCATTGCATCAAGGAACTGGAAGATTATGCATAGCATGGCTAGTGCTACAGAAACCTGAGTGTCCACAGGAACAGGCAGTTCATGCATCCTCCTTGATTCCATGTTAAGATGACACATGTCTTCTAGCACCCGTATGATGTCTCTGACCACACAATAAGAGTTGATTGCGTCCCAGTTATGAAGGTTATGGTATGTTTACCTCTGACAGACTATTGTACAATACTGAGAGTGGCAGTTTATATCATCATGGGCAATGACACCCAAGGTGGCCACAAACACATGCTGACCAGCTAAAACAGATGAGGCCTAATGAGTTATATACCAGTACATTAAAAAATTATGGTGGTCAGAAAAGCTAACTGCAGCACCTCACCTAGTAGTTTTATACATTTCTGAATTTTGCTGTCATATTTTGCATGAGATGCATACAACTCTTCCCTTCTGCTAACACACTGCTAGAACTCAGAAAACATTGCACGCAGTCATGTAAATGGCCTAACACAGGCAGGTGATTTTATGCAATTGCAGAAAATGTGATTCAGTGGCAGCTTTAGCCAGATTGAGAAAGACCTCATTATCAGCTAATCTGCATGTCCCTGAATCACAATTTTTATCACTCATGCTAACAGCACTTTATAATGGTAGTGTCCTCTGTCATTCTATGCATTGCAGAGTCTATACTGGAACATCAAATATTTAACAGTTCGAATCACCAAAGGTCGACCCTTAGTGATCGAACTGTTAAAACATCAAATGTTCCAAAAAAAATTAAAACAAGAAAAAAAAACTAAATGGTGTAGCTGGGGGGCAAGCCCCCCTGCACCCCACACCACCCGTTACTTAAATATACCAACTCCGAGACCGCACTACATTGAAGTAAATGGAAATCTCCCCTTACGGAGATTTCCATTTACTTCTTCGATGTTCTGCAGTTTCGCTATTCTCGTGTCGACAATGTCAGATTCAACATTGTCAGCTTTCAAGAATTCAATATAGACCCTTATTGCATTGGCACAGTCATAGTGTCATATGTAGGATCATTCCAAAGAAAAAACTACAGCAATATTTTAGGGATGGGTGGGAGAACAACATGGAATGCAATCTACACATCTAAAATCTTGGTTATGCCCCAGCCCAAAAATCAAAGCACTACGTCCTTCAGTAGTTTTCCAAATTGTAGCACAGAAAAATACAACATAATATGGGTGGATAATGCGTAGAACTCACTAACATTACTCATTCTTAAACTTTAGGCTAAATTCCAAATGTTACATCTGATATCACTGAGATTGCTAACTTCTGATACTTGTTTGATGGTATCAGGACCAAAAGCATTGTATAAGTTAGCAATAGCAGAAGTGATTGGTAGCATTACATACCCAACACCTCACCACTGTGACTACTGAGTAGAATAAAAATTAACAGTATGAAGAAAACACCCTTATTTATACTACACCATTCAAAACCACTGTAATAATAATAATAATAATATTAAAATAAACAATACAATCAACCAACACTCACAAAAAAGCTACAACATCAGTCTATAAATGATGTCTCTGTGAAATTGATCATACCACTCAACTGCACAGTACTTTGCACAACACCCCCTGATGTTGCCACATCTTTACAAGAATTTAGAAATCTTCTTAATGAAGTCTCTTGTTTGGAAAAACTAACCATAGGGAATAAAATGGAATAACAATATAACAGGTTATAATTTAAATTCCACTTCATTACAAAAAATAGAATTGTTTACTGATGACATTCTTCTCACTTTGGCTGATGAAAATACATCTATTCAAGACCTCTTTAATTAAATAAATCTTTTTCAAAGGAAATCTGGTCTAACTTTTAATAATAATAAAACACAAAATCTCTTAACTGGCCCAAAACAATTTAATTTACATGATGATTATAAAAAAAATATCTAACACAATCCGATCAAATTCTTTATTTAGGCATTTCAATAGCTAAAAATATTAAGGATATCATACACATTAACTATAACAATTGTCTTACAATAATTGAAAATTTAACAAAGAATTGGAATAGAATACCTTTCTCTATGGATGAAAGACTCACTATTATTAAAATGATTTTTCTCCCTAAAATTCTTTACTTTATTCAATCCATCTCTTTACCTCCCCTGTACTGGATAATTAAAAAAATAAATGCAATTTTTTTTAAAATGTTTATGGTTTCCAAATAAATCTAGAATTGCTTTATCTCACCATATGAAAAACTGGGATAATGGTGGTATAGCATTGCCTAATTTAGAATTGTATTCAATTTCATCTATAGTAAAAGTGATTTCTCTCTTAATTGATACTAATTATCAAGCTAAATGGAAAAAATTGTTTGAAATATTAATGTTGGATACTATAAAAAATAACTCTCAAAAACTGTTGTTTATAAATAACCCATTAATGTGGGTCCTAAAAGATCAGCTTTCCACATTTTGTTCCCTAAAATTTAAAAGTAATTATTTAACTCTTTTGTTAAAATCTTTTAGAAATGTTATATTTAAATATAATGTTTATAAAGAATGGTTATTCCTTCTCTTTCCTATAGCCTACTCAACAGGTATTCTTTTTACCTCTGACTCTAATAAAATGTATATCTTTAATCAGAAAAACTTATTCTTTTGGTATCAATTGATGTCAAATAATGTCTTGAAATCAGTTAATTTATTAGATGTTGAATTCAGATTTGTGTCCCTTTATTGGTTGGAGTTACATGAAGAAAGCAATTTTATACAAAATAGAATTGACTTAATGACCCCTTCAGTTAAGAAAGTTGTACCACTCTTAATACATTACTTGATTTTATATCCTCAGAATATTTCTACTTCCACTAATAAACTCTCGCAAATATATAAAGCTATCAAATCAGATTTAGATGTCTACTCTGACAGTTACTGGAACTCTTTCTTTTCCATTAATAATTATTTTCCCAAAGACAAAGACAAATTCAATATTTTGAAATCATCTAGTATGACTACTTCCTTGTTAAGTTTGAGAATATTCTCCTGGAAATATCTAAATAGATCCTTTATTACTCCTCATACATTGAGTAAAATTGGGAAAAAAGATATAAACTGTTGGGGATGTAATAATAAAGTAAATACTGATTGGTCTCATATGTTCTATGATTGTATCGGATTGAAAAATTTTGGGATGATATAAATGATTTTATGTAAGCTATTTTTACAGACAACTTTACTTTAACTAAATCCTTAATATTAGTTAATACTGCAGTTCCAGCTTGTATTAAGGTATCTGATTACCCCTTGATTTGGTCTATGCTAGCCATAGCAAGAAAAATTATCATGAGAAATTGGAAATCTAATTCCTCTTCATCTTTACAAGAATTTAGAAATCTTCTTAATGAAATCTCTTGTTTGGAAAAACTAACCATAGGGAATAAACTTTCTAAAAATACTTCTTCTCTTCACAGTTGGAATAAAATATATGATTTTTTACAAAAGTAATTCTATATTATAGTAAATATTTACATATTTATAAATTATTTTAAATGTATTGATCTATGGTGGACATATTGTATATAGTTATATATTTATTATGTTATTACTTCATGTAAAATTCATTTTATTTGTTTAAAAAAGAGAGAAAAAAATGACTTCATTTCATTTAACTTTATTGTATATTAAATTTCTCAAAAAAAATGTTTTGAAAAAATAAAGAAATTAAATTTGAAGGCAGGGTGCATTCTTTTGATACTTTACCCCTTATTCTTTTTAGATAACTGTCTGCGGGGAGTGGGCATCCTCCTCAGGTACTTGCGACTGCCTTGTGGCCGGAGGGGAGGGCGTAACATTCTCTACTGGGACAGCACCCTCTCCACCTCCCATGCAGGGAGTCCATCACTTTTTGGGTGGATGGGGAACTACACTATTGGCCAGTTGCCCCCTCAGCAGCCACACCCTTGGGAAGGTGGAGGAGTGCATATACCTCCCACTGTGCGGACGGGATGCCCCTTCTGCTGCAGGGAGGTGAGGGGGATAGACACCACTCTGCCTCTCTCTCCCCCTTTCCTGCCTGGGAGTCATGGGTTTGGTCCCACCATCCTCCACCGAGGTGGGTGGAGAGAGAGAGAGACAGAGAGGGATGGTGTGGCAGAGCGAGGAGAGGTGGTACCCAGGGACGGCTCTATCCTGGGACCCTCCGTGTTAATGATACTTCCTCAGGTTCACCCACAGAAACCTTGTTATGACTTTTACTTCCTGTAGACAGTCAAGTTTGATCATCTTCTCAGCGCATCACCATGGCTGTAACCAACTCCAGCGGGGCTGATCTGAGGACCACACTAAACCACCCAATTGGTAGTAGTGATGGACGGTGTGTACAAATGGTAGGGACTTAATCAATGTGATCTTATGACACACTCTTCCTGGGAATTCCTCTTTTGTGGGGAATAATTGCTATCTCCACTCCCTATCACAAATGGGGTTCAGCAGATTATCCGGACCTGTCGGCCATGGGTAGACACATGCGGATACATTTATGTTAGATAGTCATAAAACTGCAAGGGTTAACTCCACACAAGATTTTCTTTCTTTACACTGGTTCTATCTTGCCATTTTAAGGGGTTATGGTCTGTAACCATGGTGAATGTTCTAAAATATAAGTAAGGTTGTAAAGTTTGCAATGCCAACACAATAATCAGATACACCGATATGGTTGCATAAGACTCCTTCCTGGGTTAAGTCTGCAGCATGAATCCACAATGAGGTGCTCTTCTCCCTCTGAGGAACCCTTGCTAATCACAGTCCTCCAACACATCGTTAGAAGTATCTACTTGTACAATGAATTTTTCACTATAATAGGGATTGACTAATATAGGAGTTTCATTAATAGCCTCCTTGAGCTTATGAGATGCCTGCTCATGCCCTGGTGTCCAGACAGCCTTATCTTGTCTGTTCCTGGGAAGGTTTATTAGAGGAGCAGCTATTATACCATACTAGGTAACAGATTCCCTGTACAGTACCCTGCTATCCTTAAGAAAGCCCAAACCTTTTTCTTAGTAGTAGGCATAGGTCATGTCTAAATATTCTACACCTTGACAGATTCTGGCCTAGGCATTCCACCACTCACTGGGTGACCTGGATAAGATCCATTTGCCATATCCACCTAACACTTGTTAATCTTGATATTTAGCCCTACCTTTGCAGCCTGCCCAACACTTCCCTGACATATTCCACATGTTCTGTCCAGGACTGGTTGTAGATGTCAATGTCATACAGACAAGCCCAGGAATCATGTGCTGCTATAATGTGATCTATCAGCCTCTGAGAAGTTGCTGGGGCATTATTCATACCAAAGAACATTTTTGTAAATTTCATGAAACCCAAATAGGGTAACACACAGTGATCTCTTCTTGACTGCAGGTGTCAAGTAATCCTTGGTCAACTGTAGTTAGATGCTTAGCTCCTCTCAGCTCATCTAGAGCTTTATCTCTTCTGGACATATGGTAAACAGCTGAATAGGTGTGTGACTGTTCAGTTTCATGTAGTCCACACGGAATCAAATGCTACTATCTTTCTTTGGCACCAGCACCACTGCTGAGGCCTAGACCCAACATGTCTCTTTTCTCTCTCAAAGTTTTTCTGACTCTTTCAGGTGCTCACTGGGGCCTTGTGTCTATGTGATGTCAATCAGGTAGGTGCATCCTGGCCTACCAGCAACCATCTCCCCAAATTCTTGCAGTATTGCTCAAATTTCCTTTCCTGAACCAGGCTGGAGGTTAGTTTTGGGGAGACGGTCACTCCAGTTCACTGTGGTTAGACTGAACATCACCAATGAGGTGTATTCCCATATCAGTCTCTGACTTCTCCTGCAACTAATGGCAGATACTAAGTACTAGGGCCTTTTTTGTTAGGATAGCACTTTATTATGTTAATTTGGTAGAGTTTGTACTTTGGCATCCTTCCTGGCATCTCCATCATATAGTTGACATCACATACCTTTTTAACAATAGTGAAAGGACCCTGTAAAGCTGCTTGAAGCTTCTTGTGTCTCACATAAGTAAATATCAGCACCTGTTTCCCTGCAGAATACTCACTGGTTGTCACCAGACCTTTTGTTGCTGTTGTGCCTAAACTAGATGCTTCCAGGGCACCCTCATGAAATTCAAAAGCTTAATCCTGTGGTTTTGGAAATACTCCACAACAGGCTCTTTGTGGAATTACACTCATCCTCCCCCTTATCGTGAATTAAATCTGGGGGCACCTAATCTTTTGACCCGGCAGTACCTCAAAGGGTTAACACCTGTGGATTCCTGGGGCACCTCCTATATTCAGATAGAAAATAGGGCAGATACTTCTTCCACTGCCTCTTGAACTGGTCTGCAAATGCTTTTAACATGTTTATTAGTGTAGAGTGAAATCTCCCTACCAATATATTTATCTGAGGATTATACAGGTAGTCTTTAGACACTTTACCCAACAGCACTTTCAAAGCCATGCCAGTAAGTCTTACATAAAACTGGCAACTCTGACAGTATTTCTCTAGAAAAAAAAAATAACTATCCTACTGAAAATGTCCCCGGCAAAGCATTTGCTATCTTCTTTGCTTCACTGGAAGAGAGAACAACTGGTTCTGGGTACCTAGGGGCACAATCCAACAGTACTAGGATATATTTCTTTCCTGTGGAACTTTAGATCTTCAGTGGCAATATTTGTCCCTGACCCAGAAATAGCAGGAGCTCTGCCACAAGGCAAATCTCTCCAAATGTTTTCACTGAGAATATTGTCATTGTGCAAAAGCCTGCAGTCAGTATATCAATCCCTGATTCGGAAAGAGCAGGAGCTCTGCCACAAGGCACACCTTTGCGAAAGTCTTCATTAAGAATATTGTCATTGTGCAATAACATGTGGTCACTACATTGCTCTCTGGCCTGGAAATAGCAGGAAATCTGCCACAAGGCACAGCTGTGTGATAGTTTTCACCAAGAATATTGTTATTGTGCAATAGCCTGTGGTAACTACATTGGTCCCTGACTTGGAAATAGCAGGAGCTCTCCCATAAGGTACACCTCTGTAAAAGTTTTCTCTGAGAATATTGCCATTGTGCAATAGCCTGTCAGCAGTACATTGGTCCCTGAACTGGAAATAGCAGGAGGTCTGACAGAAGTTACACCTTTGTGAAAGTTTTCATTACAAATATTGTCATTAGAAAATAATATTGTCATTATGCAATAGCCTGTGGTCAAGGCAGACCTCTGATAAAGTTTTCACTGAGAATATTGTCATTGTGCAGTGTGGTCACTACATCAGTCCCTGACCCAGAAATAGCAGGAGCTGTATAACAAAACACATCACTGCAAAAGGTTTCACACAGACTATAGTCATTGTGTGATGTAAGCATGTTTAAAATGAAGAACCTTGCTGTGTATTAACTTTAACTGATCAAATACTTACCTGCCTGTGCTGGGAAGGGGCTGTGACATTTCCCCTTTTCCACAAAAGGATTAGTCCTTGCACTCTAGAGATGCCTTACTAAGTTGCCCACTGTCCCTTCTCTTGACCAACAGATTGCACTGTATATATCAGCTACTTCATCTCCCTAAATTGTTGATGTCTACTTTCAGCACATGAAGGAAAATCTGTTCTGCTTTGTGCCTCCTTGTTAATTGCTTTTTACCTGCTATAAACTGATTGCACTCTGTAATAATTGGCCTAAGAGTGGGAAGGTCACTGTAGAAGAATGTATTGTGAAATTTCCCCTCAGTTTGTTCTCCATATCCCCTCAGGCACCATCTTCCTTCCCAGGGCAGGAATGTGTCATGTGTTATTACATTTCTATTTGCTCTAAGACTATGTAGGAAAATGAAAAGACCTTGGCAGTGTGTTGTATTTGTATTTGATTTTATTCTAGTTGGATACGCTTAATGTATTTTGAGCCTGTGCCCTTTAACAAGTATGCATGCAATTTCAGTTACTGAAGCTTTGACATATTCAACATTCTTTTGATGTGCTGGTTGATTTGATGTTTTCTAAGTTATGGTTTTATAATGTGCTTATCAGTGTACTGCTATGTTCTGATAATTTGCTTTATACTGCTCTATACAGTGTGTTATTCTCTATCATTATACCCCTGGTAACTTATTTTGACTTTACATTCATAAACTTTAATACCTTCTCTCTACTTCCTAAACAACTTTTCTAGTATCAAAGAAACACTCCTGTTTCTGTTATTCTTGTCCCTACTTCCACTGGACATGTAACATCATTTTCAATTGCCATTCTCCCCCCATACTGCTTTGCACGCTGTCCTCTCTTACTCAGACCCCTTCCCCAACTGTACCTCTAGTTCATTTAAAAACTTCCTCTTCCTTTCATCCCTGCAATCTTTTTTCAGATACTATAATCAGATTCATATTTATCTCTCGTGTCTTTCTCTATAATATCTATCATGTCTCCTCTTATATATATATATATATATATATATATATATATATATATATATATATTCTGCTTAGTATCCTGTTGCGTTTATCTCCATACAGCCATATAAAATTACAGCAGTACGTTTCTTACTACCCTTTCCTACCATACATATTCTACACTGTCAGACTCCTTGCCATATAAATTTATCCTCATACTTACCACTCTTACCCATCATCTAACTCTACGCCTACCATTAACCACTATCTATAACTCCATCCCTTCACACTCCACTCACCACACTATCTCCTACCCATAAATCCTTCTAAGTCCCAGACATGCCATTACTTCATCTTCTATAACTAGCATTTTTCACTATATTTGCACTCAACCAGCTATCACAAGTCTTTCTTCCACTGTTTCTTACCTACACCTACACACACTACTTAAACCAGAATTTCAAAGCACATTTCTCTGTCTTCTCCAGTCTACTCAACATTAATTACATTAGCACCTTGAAATACAAGCAAGCAGCATATGGACCATTACCCAATATAGTGTATAAACTCAAGCCCAGATATAAGTGGCTGTTCAATGGCCATACCACTGACTGGAGAATAATGCTGGGAGAGACTATACATCCCAATGCTGGAGCCACTCATCAATTCCAAGACCCTAATAAAACAGGTCCGTACATACAAGACACCAAAAAGCTACTTCTCTAACCAACTAGGACTCAAAATTCTATACAATAACCTAAGACATCTCTACAAAAACATCACAGAAGTTCATCCCTGTACAACCCACTACTCCTCCCTTGATTTCTTCATAGCCACAAAACCTGGTTAAAGCCAGTTACCAAAGATACAGAGGTACTCCCACCATGTTAATATTCAGGCTAGATAGAACTAGCAAAAAACAGTTGGAGTTGCTGTTTTTTTACAGAAATATTTTAGATCTCTCCACTTGCCATGATATTATACCCACTCCCAACAATGCTGAACTTCTCATCTCACTCATCAAACTGAATACTCAAAAAATCTCTGGCCATCATGGGCCTCTACAGACCGCCTGGTAAACCCATTCCCATCCAGGAAGATAGCCATCATAGGCCCATACATACCACCTGGTAAACCCATTCCCATCCAGGAAGACATTGTCTCATGGATCTCAGCCAACATAAAGATGGAAACCATCTTGTTAGGAGATATTAACATAGAATGACAAAAGGCAACCTTAGAAAACCCTCCAAATTCAATTCAGCTATACAGCTTTTCTCAATTGATCAGGACTCCAACTAGAATTAACAAGCAAGGCCATCCCTAAAGAATCCATCCTAGACTGGATTCTAGCATCCGCCCTAAACAATGCTGCCACAAGTGGCATCCTACCTGACAGCCTAAGTGACCACCAGCTAAGCTACATAATCCTGCACCCCAAACAGGCCCACGATGTTCATCACTATAACACAGTCAGAAACCTCATTAATTTCAATAAAGAAAATGTTACTTCCTGCCTGCTCTATCTCATCTAGACTCCACTTAAAACTCTTCCTCTTGATGAAGCAGCAGACACAATCAATACAATACTTCTAAAATTCCTGTCAGAGCAAGCACCATTAAGAATCAAAAGAGTTAAAAACAAACCATCCCCTTGGTTAACTAAAAAAGCAAAGCAACTCATCCAACTTAGAGATAAAGACTGGAAGTCATGGCTGCAAAACAAGCCTCAAACATCCCTGCAAGAATATAGGCAGTTAAGGAACCCCAGCAAAGGACAAACAAGCTTATGATGGCAACACCCAAAATTCATCATCATACAATCCCAAAACTTCTGGAAATCAGTAAACGTATAGCTCAGTTCTGGAAAATCCTCTCAATCCAACTAATTTCCAACCAATAACTCTCAAAGCATTGCTTCACAGTTTAACTCGCATTTTGTAACCTCTCCATACAAAAAAAAAACTACTACAAATCAAATCATCTCACTCCAATAATTGATGCCACAACAGGCCTTCACACTCTAGTGCCAACATTTACAGTTAGAAACTACCTATGCACTCTTAAGACAACCATCACTGCCTCTAACTAACTTCCATCTGAATACCTCAAACCCACAGCAGATAGCCTTGCATATCCTGACTCAATTTTAATAAACCACTGTATCCAAGAAAAATACGTCATCACCTTATGGAAAAAATCCTATATACTATCCCTCCATAACTCTTATTATCAACTGACTTTACAGCCTATGGACCAATTGCCATTCTCTCACACATCCAATATCTTGGAAAGCTGTATTCACTCTCAGTTTACTACTCTCTCCCCCTCATGGCATGCTTTCAGAGCCAATCACAGTGCAGCCGCTGTCCTTCTAAGGCTTATAGATATAATAAATCACAATAGAAATTCTGGTCTTCTAACCTCAGCCTTATTTCTGGATCTCTCCAAGGCATTCGACACAGTCAATCATCAAATTCTCCTAACTCTCTTCCGATGGACTATAATCCTACCCACTTAACTTAAATGATTTCTTGATTACCTCATTAATATATTCCAAGCAGTAAAATGGCAAAATTATTTCTCCTCTTTTCTCCTTATATCTGTTGGAGTCCAACAAGGCTCCATCCTAGGACCACTACCGTTTAACTTATCAACAACCAAATACAGCAGACCAAGAAGCCACCATAGTACAATACATTGATGTCTCCTTTCATCTGCTGCTCATCCATGCACATTATGTTGTCTCTGTAACATGTTGCCATGTGCTCTGGCTACCATTTTAGCTGCTGGACTTGACCTAATATATGGACATGGCCTCGGCAGAATCAGAATCTGGCAAGAATCTCACCTGGTACAGCAGCGAGTGTAAAATCATTTTATATCTGCTGCACATGGATCACAGAAAGCACCTATTGGGGAATTATGAGGATGCCATTTATAAAATGGATGCCTGGCACAAGCTTACTGGAATGGTGAGTGATACCACAGGCATCATCTGCTCTGGTAAGTACTGCCAGTATAAGTACAGTGACCTGAAGAGGCACCATCTAGAATATCTCCACTAGTGGAAAGAAGAGTTCTGAGACAGAGACAGAGAGAGAGACAGAGAGAGAGAGACAGACACATACACGGAATATTAATGCAGGCAGTTTGTGTTGCAGTGTCAGTGCATGGGAGGCCTAGCACCCACAACTGTAATTGCCTTTTGCTATGAGAAATATACTACTTCTACCACTTCAGAAGATTGTGAAAAAATGGACAACCCACCAGAAGAGGTAGGCCAGGCTAATTTCAGTGGATGAGTAAGTGTAGTTTATTGCTAACATTACTGTATAAATGTAATAAAACTATATGCCACATCACTGAGCAGCTGTATTTTTCTTTTTTTTTCTGTTTAGTCTATATCCATTGTTTAGTTAGTCATTAACTTTGCAAATGTTTATTTCTAGCTTAAAGTAATACTTTGCTAAACTGTACACTTATACCTACAGTGGTGTACAAGACATATCTATAATGTTTGTTTTACATACGATATTTCATTGCTTTTGTAGTACATTGTTTTGATGGTTTGCTTTTCTCCATTTCAGGTCCTGTTTTAATTATCTGTATTACATACCTCCATTTCACCAGTGCTTGTTTATTATATTGCTTTGTTTTTATCCTCCCTTCAGTTTTGTATCTGCAGGACTGGCTGTGGTGCAGTCAAAGCTGAGGCATCAGCCATTGGACAATGTGGTAACCACTTCACTAACTTCTGGGTCTCCAGCAGTACATAAGTCACCCTGTAGAAGACAACCTGGAGGGGCTTACTGGTGACATCTTTTTACATCTTCTGGGGTGGGAGGCATAGAGTGGCACGGAGGACCTCTCCTGGGTCACCTGATATGAGGTTCAACAACTAGTGAGGATCAAGGTAAACTGCCCCCTTCATGATAGTATCAGCACACTGCATTCCCTATGTCTGGTAGAATAGTGTAGCAAGCTGGCCCTGATCATTGGCCTGCCTGTAATGTCAACCACTGAGGTGACTGACTTCTGGGTATGTCCCCCCTCTGGGATGGCTTGACAAACCTTCCTCATTCTACCCTATACTCTACCATTGTGTTCTCCTTCTGTCTATATCACTCCCCATCCTGTTTGTAATCCAGTATTTTCCATCACTAGTTGTCCACCCCCTGTTGGCCAGTGTCTCTCTACTGCTGTTCCCCATATGCCTTGATCTTTGATCTGTATTTTGTGTTTATTTGTCTGCCCCTGCTTCCTTCCATATACCCTCCTTTTTATCCATGCATTCCCATTGCTATCTTTACTCTCTATACTTTTTCAGAAAAAACAAAATTGGCAGTGCCCTCCCCAAAAAGGGCTTTCTTCTCCAACCCCACTTCACTCTTTACTTCCCATTCCTACTTTGTGTTCCTTTGCTTGTTCTTTCCCCTTTCTGAATGTCCTGTCACCACACTTCCTTCCCATAAGGCGTTGCATGCAGCCACTGTATGGGCTCCTTGTTTTGCCTGTGTTGCAGTTATTGGATGCAGGGGAATTAGACACACTACAAGCATGCTGATGTCCTTGAGTCATGTGATCACTCATAATGTATTTAGCATAGTTGCGTGATGATTATCATTTTCACAACTATGGGGATTCATTATGCAGTAATATCTATTGGTACTTTTGCATACGTAATCCTTACTGAACCTCATTGAGCTATCTTCATTGCTGTTCAGCACAGCATTTTGCTTTTTTTCTGAACACCTGTGGCTGTATGTACTAGAAATAAAAGCTAAGCAGAGAAATGAAACTCATCCAGGGCACATTTAACTCATTACAGCTGAATGCACCTCTAGACATTTCTGCAGTTACCTCCTACTGCACCTCCAGGTGTCAAATATTACTTGTTCATATTTGCATTAATAATTTCAAAGCAATGTCTATATACAAGGTATCAGAATATTTTTTTCTTGTAGCATACATGATGGCAAATACAACTGTATTGATATTTGATTTCTGTCAATGAGTATTTATTAGAACCATAAGGTGAAAACTTCATTTTTTTAAAGACTCAAGCCACACCCTCTAGGAGTGAAATGTATACACTTAAAACAGCTGTACTGGAGGGAATGAGTTAAGCAGAAACTCCCACATACACAGAAATAAGAAACAGAGTCTAACGTGTAAGTCCAGATAAAATCACTTCAGCTTGCAGATCTAGGATACTCTGTCTCTGATATCCTCCCTGCAGGAGGAATAAAAACACCTTGTTGAAGTTTCCAATATTTTATTCAGAAAAGCAGGTAGATGGACGGATGTTCTTGTCTAATACTAAATCTGCTAGCTGAAGTGGTTTTATCTGGAATAATCCTTTATACTCTATTTCTTGTTAGTCCTGCCACCCCTCTGGGTCACAGGTGGGATACCAGACTTTATTCAAGCCCTCTATGGATTACCTCTGTTTACATGCGCAAAAATAGGGAAGAAAATTAAATACCAATAATCCTAAAAATATTTTATCTGACCTGTGGGATGTCAGGAGTCTACACACATCCTAATATAATCAGTGCAGTTCTGACTCCCCTAATCAAAAACAAGGTTAGCAAGTGCATTTATTTGAATAAATTGTGTAAGAATCGATAAATAGATGATCTACTCATTTGCAGTACATTAGTAAGCCATCTATCCATTCAAGACAGTGAAAAGAGACAGAACAGAAAAGATCAAAGTACAATCTCAGGATTTAAAGGTAAGTAATTATTCTTTAAATAACTGCATTGTGCAACTTTAAAAATTCATACCTAGGCATGGTTTAATCCATGGTGCACCCATAGCTGTCTTTTTCTTCACATTATCCTTATGAACAAACCATGGCAGCCATATTTAAACCAAGGATAAGCTACACCGAGATATGCCTTCTGAATCACAGTACTCAGTTGTGCACTAGATGGCGCTACAGTAATGGAGATTCACTCATTTGAGCTACTGATTTTTATTTTATTTGTAAGTTGTTAACCTGGGTAGAGCACTGATTTCACTGGATCATCTTCAGGCTCAGCCTGGAATACAACAAAATAGTGAAAAGATTAGAAAAGACTTTATGTTGTAGAACAGCAACGTGAATTAAGTTGTGGCCCTAAATTAACATTAGAATTAATAATGCACATTCAATTAAGTTACATTAGAGCTTGAGCTCTTGAGACTGAATGGCATAGCTGACAATGCATAGACAATGCAATATAAAGAACAGTTACAATTGCTTTGATAAAGCAGTATTTACAATAATTCTAAATGTTGTCAAGGTGGGTAAGTAGTTTTAAGAAATTGGATAAGGAAGAGTAGTGAGACTAGAAACGGAATGCTTAGAGAGGTTAGACATTTAGTTTTTCATTTCGTTTACATAAGCCAGTGTACTATACAAATCAACACACAAACTTGATGTTTCTTACTGAAGTGATACAAAGAGATAATTTCTAATAATAGATGCTTTATTTGTGTAATTTTTTCAGAATCTGATTTAAAGACAGCGACTTTACTGCACATCATTATCAGTGTATGTTGGCAGGGCTTGATTTATCATAGTTATTGTATAATGTATAAAAAACAATTTTACTAGAAGTGAGAATACTAATGCTTGACTTCTTATGCTTTGGTTCATCTCAGATGATGGATGGCTATGGCTTGGTATGCCTGTCAGTCTGTAAACTTATCACTGTACCAAGAGCTGAGTTGGTCTAGTGGTGTATTGCACTGAACTGTAGTTCAGAGGGTCTTGGGTTTGAGACTGGGCAGGGGTGTATTTTCCTTTTGGCATGTACCTCAACAGACACCTGCTACAGCTGGAGAGGCCGCAGAATTACCTTATGAAGAGGATCCTAGGCCTTAAACACATGTCCTACATGGACAGACTCAAGAAACTTCAGCTATTCTCTGTCTCATATCAATTACTTAGAGTTGATCTCTGGTTGATATACAAAACCATGTCTGACCCAGCCCTGCTAGAAATGCTACACCTAAAGAAATCCCAGTCCCTCCACACCAGAGATCTCAACCTCATTACCACAATCAACAGAACATGCTGGAGGGACAGGTTTATTACTCAGAGACTGCCCATACTCTGGAACAAGCTTCCTATTCATGTCAAGCAGAGCACCTCCCTGGCCCTCTTCAAGAGAAACCTTGATGAGTGGATGGGTAACAGAAAGTTCACCACAGGGATCACTCCAGTGGCTATCCTGGATAGAGGCACTGGGAGCTAACGTCAGGCAGCACAATGGCAGGACACTTTTATGAGCTAGGCTTGTGAAGGCTCCAGGGCCATTATCATAGTACACACCTATGAACATATGAGATGGACTGCTAGAATGGGTTAAGTGTTTCTCATCTGCTGCTAGTGACTCTGTAATTACAAAACATGTCTCCGTGAAGTAATTACATGTGGCACACTGCCGTGAGGAGTGAGAGTCCTTCATGGTGAACATGGTGATGAGCTGTGGCTTATTTTATTTCTGCAGGAATTATACATGAAAAGCCAATCTGCTATGACACTGGTGGACACTTTAAAATGCATCATGAAGGAAAGTACACTTGCCAATAATGGCACTGCAAACGTGAATGAAATTTAAGATTATTCTGTAGAAAAGAGTTTTTCCAAGTAAAAAATGCTTGTCAATAGTGGGAAGGAAATGAGGGAGAACTAAAACTATGTATAATTCAGTAGTAGTTCAGGTAAACTACTAATGAAATTTTGTGTGTGTAATACCTTGCAACACAAGAAGTACCCGCAAAAAAGATAATTTACTTGTTATAATGTAAGACATAAAGCAGTTGCTAATTAGGGTTTAACTGAGGTTTAAATGAATGACAGTTACAGATAACTTTGGAATCTGCAGCTTCACTGAATCTCTTTGGAGTCTTTAGTCCTGTTTTGGTGGAATACTAGCATATTAGAGATAATCAGCTAGTTAGGCTTCTGAGCTCAAGTTGCTTTTTGAGTGACCTGTTGATACTTTAAAGCCAAGTGTATAACCTCAATACGCATCAGCTGGAAAATTCTGTCTGGATTCTGACTGAATGCCCTTTCTAAATAGATTTGCTTCTGGGGTTCATACTGATAATGAAATCCAGAAGATTTTCTAAATGATTACAGCACTGGATCAATAACTATGGAGAGATTCAAACTTAGAGTTATGCAAGAGTAAAACATGTAACTGCTAACTCGGCTTGACTTCACTGTAGTTAGTTTCTTTTGTAGAGATCACAAACAGAATGATGCATCCCAATTTACAAACAACAACAAAAAACAAAAAAGCTATCCCATCCTACTTGTTACTATATGGGTTACAGAACAATTGGTCTAACTTAAAGTAGAGTCTTCATTATCAACTTAACCCATTATCACTCAACCCCATCCCATCTGTATCTCAACAATTACTTTTGTAATCTCCATAAAGATGCTCTGTGCTCTGCTTAAATCTGTAATGGTGCAGTGTTAATGCCTTTTTTGACTGAGAATGTCTTGCAATCCCTTCTGATATTGGAATTTTTTTGTTCACAACAGATTAATTAATGCACTGAAAATAGCAATGCCTAACAGGTAAAAGTGGTGCACAGTACAGGCAGCATGTAGACTTACTATTGGCTTTGCAGAATAACATGCACATTTGTTTTTAAACCACTACTTTTTGCAAAAAGAAATGTGCCTGTCCCCGAGATCTGTAGAGTTCTGCTATTTGACCTCAGGTTATTCAATATATGATGTTTTTGATTGCTTTTTAATACAGTTCTTTCATTATAAACACCATCTCCTTTCTTATATTAAAATATGCCATAGATCTAGTGCGACTAATGCATTCAAATAATAAATAACAACAATAACTTTGGAAGTATACTTCATCTGGAGGTTTCTTTTATTGCTTTCATTGATGCACTTTGTTGAACTACTCATGTTTCTGTGCATTACAACCAATTAAATTGTATTTGTATTATTTGTTAAGTGTTTGCAGGCATATGCAAATGTTTCTTTAATTACTTGCTAGAAAGACAGTTATCTTTAAATGTGTCTGCTCGCGGTATCTGCCCGAATGGTTTCGTTATGATAACCTTCAGCTGAGGCAGTCCCATTTACAAACCTTGGTAGCTGCCTTCATCACACACTTTTCCACCCCTTTTACCCAGACATCTCAAAACCAAGATCTATGCTTGCTTTGTGGCTCTTGGCAGTAGTTTCATATATTCTTGCTGAAACACATAATGACATTCTAGCTGAATCAGCATTGTTCATAGGTTCATTTGTTCATAGGTAATTACTAGGCTAACTCCACAACAGCCTTTACAACCCTAGCCATTAGAATCCAGGATATGACGACATTGTATCGTAATTCCCCAGCTAAAGGATGGGGTAGTATCTGGGTAGTGGGCCATTTGGGTGTTGGAGCCCTGAATCATTTTGCAGACTGCCTCTGTCCATAAAGGAGTTGGATTTATGGTTCCCCATCCATTTATCCAGATTCTTTTTGAAGAGGGCGAGGGATGGGTTTTGTTTTATGAAGATGGGAAGTTTATTCTATAGATGAGATAGCCTTTGGGATATGAATCTGACTCTGCAGCAAGTTCTGTTAGAGTTGCAAATAAGGTTCAGGTCCATGGAATGCGCACCTCTCATATAATTTTTCTTGAAAATATATAATGTTTTCATCAGGGCTGGATCAGAGAATGCCTTGTAGATCAGGCATAAGTCACCTCTAAATAAATGATATGAGATGGAGTAAAGAGATAGGGGTTTTAGTCAGTCTGTATAAGTCACGTGTCTTGCGTTTTTTATTTTTTAATGAAAAACTTCTGGGGCCACAACAATTTGTGCAAGTGCCTGGTTAGGTATATGCAGAAGGGAGCATTGTTCTTGATTATGGGCCTGATGATGGCCGAGTACAATGAGTCTATGACTTCCTTTGATCTTGATGCCATGCCTTCACTTATAAGTTGAGCCACCCAGAAGGATTTCCTCACTACAGTAGCTACCTGGTGACCAAAGTTTAGGTTACTATCTGTGCTCCAAGGTCCCTCACCACTGGGTCTATTTTTAGGGATGTGCTATCAATATTATAATTATAGGGATATCTGAGTTACTGAAGGGTAAGATTATACATTTTTTTAGCATTTAGTCTCTGACCATGGTTTTGGCACCAGTTGTTTGTAATTTTTAGGCCTGTTTGTAGGATGTCAGCATTGTTTGGGGATCCATTGATTACTCCCAGCTTACAGTCTTCAGAGGACTTGGTGAGCCAGAGGCCCACAACATTGGCCTTCACTTCAGAGTAGTATATACCAAACAGGGGGAGTTCCAACACTGAGCCTTGTGGGATACCACTAGTAACAGGTTTCTTGACAGAAGTGTATTCACATATCCGGACAACATGTTTCCTGTCAGTGAGCCAGTTTGCTATACTTTTGAAATTGTTGGGGTTTATGCCTAACTAAGTAAGTTTATCTATGATCCTTGAGTAGGGCATTGTGTCAAAAGCTTTGGCCAGGTCTAGATAAGGGGTATGTACTGTTTCACACTCATCTATAGCCCTGGTGACTTTCTTAAACAAATCCACCAATTGAGCAGGCAAGATCTCCCTTTGACAAAGTCAAACTGGGTCTGGTCCAGTGTTTGGAGATTTCCTTTGTCATTACTGATCATATCCATGGAAATTATCTCCATGCCATTGCAGATATGACTGGTCAAGCTTATTGGTCTGTAGTTCCCTAGGTCAGTTGATGGGCCATCATTCTGCAGAGGGATGACTGTTGCAGTCCTACATTTCTGAAGGGCAAACCCATCCAGAGGCTGTAGTTAAAGAGGGTTTCTAATGGCCCTGATAGATTTTGTTTTAGGCTATTTAGGAAGCATCCTGGAATGTTGTCAGGACCCATGGTGTCTGTGTTTTGGCTTTAGTGAGCGGAGTAAGGACTTGTTCTCTCATAATGACCAGTAGGGGGGTGGTGGAAGGCATTTCTTTGGGTGTGGTAGGAGGTGATAGAACTTTTCAGCCAGCAAGTTTGCTATAGTTTGAGGCTGGGTGTAAGTGTTTCCATTTATAATTAACTTGGCACATTGCTGAGCATTTCCCCTGAGGTTATGAACACAATTAAAAAAAAAAAACCTTATGGCTATCTTTCACCTGGTAGTTTGCTTTGGCAAACTTGACCAATTCTCTAAACTTGTTTGTTTGTTTAGACTGGTGACTTTTTGTACTATTTTGTCTGTTCCTTCTTGGCTTCTTGGATTTTTTTCCTTTTGTTAAATAGCCTGTTTATGCTAGGGGCACACCAGAGTGGTTTATATTTTCCAGGAATCACAGGTTTGACTCAGAGAAGTACTGCTTCTTCTATGCTGCTATGAATGCTTGTGCGTACAGCTCAGAGTAGGACTCGGTGTCATCTGGGTTTGGAAATTTAATAAGCTGTCACTTAGTTGGAAGTAATTGGCCTTAACAAAGTTCTTAACAGGTTTGGAATTTGATGGGGGTTCTAGGTTAGTTTTAATACTAAAGGATATTGTTTTGTGGTCAGATCTTACCAAGGAGGAGTTAATGGATGGTAGGGAGCAGTACCCTGTTCATGAGTACTAGGTCTAGGATATTTGTACCTCTAGTTGGGGAGCTAACTAGTTGCTCCAGGGTGTTTGCATTGTCATAGAAGTCTGCCAGTTTATGGTGGGGTAGTTGAAGTTACCTATAAGTATTGTGCTAGGCTGAATGTTAAGAGATCCCAGTAAGTTTAGGTAGGAGGTGTGGTTTTCCAGACTCATGTTAGCAGATCGGTAGCTAGCAAGGATATGATAGGGGGTCACACCTATAGTTAGTTGGGCATGGAGCAACTCAAGTGAGTCATATTGTTGCACCAGTCTAGCCGTGTACTTGTCCTTTATAAACACTATGGCAGCCCACTGCATGAACAGAACTTTTAAAAGCTGAGCCTAAAATATGAGGATAATAAACAATTACAGTAGTTGTTTGACTTTAAGGTACATCTCAGTCAAACACTCAATCACCTAAGGTGTATCTTTGCATTTTTTTATAAAGTCTGAGACACTATTTTATCATTCATATCAATGACACAGACGTTTATACTGAGCCTGCTGTCACAGATGTTTACATGTGTGTTGGTGGGTAGAGGCAAACACTATCATGAGCTTTAATATACTGACATCAAAAACTTACCTTTAGAATCACATAGTTTATAAATGTCTTTATTTTACTTCCATTTAGTATTAAACTTTATAGAAGAGAGTCTGATGACAGCAATTTGTATACTTACACGAATGCCAGCAGCCCTTCATTGTCTGTTAGATATTTGGTATAATCACTTCAGAATAAATGATTAGACATTTAGTAAAGTTGGTTCCCAATAAATGAGCAGCTTCAGCAGGGCACAGCAATACATAGAGCAGGGCACAGCTTGATTTATTTAAATGCTTTACACATGCTGCTTTTAAAAATAAAATTTCTCTCAAAGAAAAACTCAGTAATACCAAATGCATTCATCTCTGAAAGGTTTGAACAGCCAGTCTGTGCCCATCCATACTATCTCTGGCTCACTCATTCATGCCTGCTCCTGCCTACCATAATTTTGTTCATGTACTTTTAAAAGTTTTCCAGTAGTTTAGTAAGAAACTAAAACAATGAGTAAATATAGTAGTTTTGTAAGAGGAAACTAAAACTTAGAGTCTTTATTCAAAGCTGATTTTTATCAATTTTCTGTAACAAAGAAAAAATATATAACACAGCCTTTAAATTTGCAAGTTTATTTTATAGAAATTAAATAATCAAATTACTTTTCCTTCAAATGTTAACACTTATAATATATCAACATTTACTATTTACAGCAAGTTATTTTTTTTCTTTTTTCTTTTTCTTTTTTGTGGAGCTCTTGTAGAAAATATGTGCTTCAGGTATAAAATCTGAAGCCAATATGCAACATATAGCTTGACTGCAGCCACACAGCATGACCCTGTACAGTGTCCATGATTTTGCACAGGAAATAGAGCAAGAATTACATAACTGGAACCTAATGTTTCCTAGCAACAAGGCTCAGACTACTGCAACACAATTTTCTGCATGATTAGAACCTTTGACTGTTATTTTTTGTACAGAAATTGAAGATGTTGGCTTATAAACAGTTTTGCAATTTAAGAAAAAGTAAGCACTAAACAATTCCACTCCTTCGGTAACCTTATACTTGAAGAGCAAGTGCAGTGAATCGTTACTGTCTTAATGGCACACAAAGTATACTGAATGTATATCCTCCGTAAAAATTCCACACATGTTCGATAATGTCATGGACAGAGACAAATTTGTAGATTGCCGAGTTTTACCATCTACTGAAAGTGGCTAAGTTTCATTTGAATAATAAGTTCTGTGAATTTAACATTTGCAAAAGCTACAGTATGCATGAGCACTCTCATACCACATTTTCCATCTTGTACACACCTTGTTTAACAAACATTTAGTCCTTATTATTTAGTTCTCCATGACTTTCATTTTCACTAAAAGGATCTTCCAAAGAGAAACAAAGTATATATATATATATATATATATATATATATATATATATATATATATATATAAAATGTCTTGGCTATATAAGCACAAACACTGGTAAAAATGACAAAAATAAAACAGAGACTCAGCACAAAACATAACAGTAGTTTTGACCTTTGACATTGATATCACTTTTGTGATATGAACAGAACAAACACGAAAAATTAACTGAACAAACAAGAATTTCTTTTACATACTTAAAAAAATAAGTGGTGTAATATTCCTGATATAAATCATTAGAAACTGAGAGTATTCAAGCAATTCCCCATTACAGGATTAAAGAACACAGTTGGAGGATAAGACCATAATATCAGAAGTGCAATGCATACACTGATACTGCAGATAATGTGGTACACTGAAATTGCAGATAATGTGTACATTGATGCTGCATATAACATGGTACACTGATACTGCAGATAATGTGGTACACTGATATTGCAGATAATGTATACATTGATACTGCATATAACGTGGTACACTGATACTGCAGAAAATGTCTACACTGATATTGTAGATAATCTATACATTGATACTGCATGTAACGTGGTACATTGATACTACAGAAAAGGTGTACACTGATACTGCAGGTAATGTGGTACAGTGAAAGTCTGACTCTCATACAATTTCACTGCTTTGCTTGGTTCTTCAAACCAAACATGATTTTGAATTAAGCTGTATGTAAAACCATTCATTTTCAGAAATGGATACATGTTTAACTGCCCCATTATGAGCTTGTCGGGATACAAATGTAGAATTTAAGTACAATGTTGTAGCAAAAATGAATGATGAAATAGCCTTGTCCCGTTAGGATTCTTAATGGGGAATCTGACAATATGAACACCCATGTTTGTTGGTCTAAATACATCTTTACTTTTGCAAAACAGCAATATATAAACTATAACATATTTACTTAAGATCTGAGGTGCTCATGTCCATAGGATGGCATCTTATCACATAGCTGTTATTCCATTAACAATTTTCACTGGCATGGACAATATTACTCTTTGCTGTTACTGTCAAAGTAGCTCTTCATTTATAGAGAAGTTTCTGTTATTATGATGTAATTACCATAATTACAAAGTGAAACTGTTAATAAATTAATTTGTTCCAAGTTACCGTATGATACACTCTAAAACCCTTTAGATAGAGGGTAGTGAAAAAGAACTGTAAATGGCAAACTAGTTCTTGTAATGCACATTTTTTCTGCATATAATACACAAGGATTTTAAGAAACTAAAGGCACCATCTAACCAAGTATGTATTATACACTAGAAATGCACTTCTGAAGTTCTGCAACCACCATGTAAAACAGTAGTTACATTGTTTACTATGGGAATTCATAATACTTTGAAAATACTATATCAGCTGATCATGAAATAACTATGTCTAAAATAAAATTTTATATCACTGTCACTGTTAAAATGTTATTACATTAAATGTACTCTGTATGTACAGATCTTTCTATACCATTATAAAGTGAGTAAAATCATGTCAGAGGTTTAAGGAATTATAGAGAAGGTTTCAAGGCTCTGTGGTGGTATTCAAAATTTCGGCTAGCACTAACAGATTTTTGTTGAAACTAGGATGTTCTGGGTATTACACTGTGTGGCACATACCTGTGAAATGTAACTGAGCACTTAATGTAGAGTAAGTTTCTTACATAACATGTATTGTAACGCATCTGCTTATGTTCCACCAAATAACTTGATGTACCCATTAATTTTTAAATTAAGCATTCAGGCAGACTAAGGCTTTATGTCTATGTCCTGGAACCCCTTCAGAACTACTTGTGAAACTGTGAATACGTCCACTCGAGGCCTAAAATGTTCAACGTCATTCATTCAAAGAGTGTATGACTAATTAAAATACCATCTTTTGTCATTTTTAAAGGCAGTTAGATATGTTTTCTTCTTTGATGTATGTACAATGTTCCATTCTAGAAAAACAGCATGATAAATCAAAAAAGATGTCTAAAAACAGGCAGTCTTTGGTGACGCAAAAGCAGGCATAGTTTTAATTGTTACCTTTTGCCTATTTCACTTTGTCTCATGAATTGAATATTGTTGGCACTGTCAGAAAGTTCTAGATGCTGCTCAACAGATAACACAAAGTAGCCATCATAGCCTTGTACACGTCCTGTATTTACTAGCTGCTGTTTTTCACCTTCTGTCCATGCTCTGACTCCATCATCTCCATCCTGAAGCCGTTTCTGCTCTTTAGTCCAGGCCTGACTTACTGCCCGCTGCCTTGCCATTTCTAAAACATGTACTATTTCTTCCTCTATGGTTGCACCATAGCGGACATTAAAGCATAAGGCGCCATGTTGGAGTTGTATATCAGCAAATCTTCTAGTCCTGCCACCTAGCACAGATGTCATTTGAGATACTGTTACATTGACACCATTCTCCAAAATGCGCCCTCCTCCAGTATTACCTATAATTGCTAGATCCTCCTCCAGTGGACCAAGTTTGATAAAATAGTGAGTATCCCTCCCGTCTATAGTAAAATGAAGATTTTCTAAGTAATGGGCATTATTCAGAACAGCAGCAATACGTCGAATGTCCTCATTGGCCACTCCTATGATATCAGCAGTAACAACACTGTCTTTAATGGCAAACTTCACTCCTTTTCCAAATACTGAAGGTGTTGCAGAAAACATTGGATAAGTCCTTCCTTCCAAGTGCCTTCTATCATGGCTTCTCTGAGTCATGGGGAGACGATCCAATGAGATGAAATTTCGAAGCTGTTTCTGTAACTCGCATTGAATACCCATTACAGTCTAAAATAAATAAAAGGAAAAGAATTACTAAATGAACAAAGAACAGCTTGACATCAAATTATATATGCACTTCTATGTATACACTTTGGGCAGATCACTTTGTACTCACCTTTCAGTCTTTTAATACAACCATCACTTTGTATTTAATATGCAATTACAGTACAGTATATTGTGAATCATATATGGCCGACTTCCATATGTTTATAAAGATATGCTGAAACAGCACACCGCACTTTCAGTAAAGCAATGAGTTATTGGTCCTAACTTTATCTACACATTAGCATAATATTTGTTGAGACTAATTTATTTTAAGAAACATATACTAACATCTTAAAGTCAATCATGTAACATTAACTTTAAGTAACTGCACTGCCGCATCATGCAAAATAATTTGAATACAAATAAGAAAAGTATCTGGAAAATACCTTAGATTTAGTGCTATGTTTATTTAAAGTTATGAACTCTTACACATTGCCAGGTACTACATTTCCCTTTGGGACACGGGAGAAAGTAGTAGGTTCAGATTATACTGTCAAACCCTTCCATGGTGGTTATTTTGTGCAGTTTCAACTTGTAAAAATTTGAAAAAGCTGTGGAACAAATCTAGTATGAGACCTTTAAAGCACTATTAAGTTCACTGTTCAATAATTATTTGTGAAAAGAATATTTCAATGCTTCACTACAATTTTGACACTATGTACCTTGAGGGTTAAATCTGGTAACAAAACATATCAATCCATCCTTCTGTCATCCCCTTTTTCTATTTTTGCACATGGGATTGAGGTGTTACATCAACAATGATCATCTTCTAGATGTTCACCCTGCTGGGTGGCTAGCCCTAGTAACAAAATATATGTCCCTAGAAAAAGTAGGAAACAAATATATACTTCCCTTGTCATGAAAAATGAAAGGTATGAACTGCTGAACCATAAAAGATATCCAATGAAAAGTTAAGAAAGAATATACTGAAATATATGGATTTTTTATCTTTTTAAATTTGAAATTATATTTACTACTAAATTCTGCAGAGAATAAATCAGTTTACTGCTCCCAGCTTGAGGAAAGAGGAACACTGCCTTCATAGAAAATCGTGTCTGGCATCCTTTCATTTACTGACTTTTTTTAACAGATCTCATCTTATCGACATCTTAGGTAAACACGACATGTTGTATGGAATAACATGATGCACTGTATTACCGAGAGGTAATATTTTTTAATTTCAATGAAAAGTGAGTGGACTTGACTAAATGAACCCCATTTTAACTACAATCTTGGTGCATAACAGAAAATACAAAAATATACTATGCACCATTGACAAAATTAACATTTCCTAGAACTTGCCTGCTGTACACATGCATTCTATTACAGAGCTTAAAAATGAATGTTTAGCAACATTCTTAAAAATACTTAGTTAATATATTTGGTTGGGCTACACACTGCTTCTGTAGTTAAGATTTCCACCTCACAGCGTACCTTCGTTGAAGGTTGTGCGTCAGGCATGGCAAGTCGGTATGTAAAAATCTACTGCCAATCATTAGCGAACCGGAGTTCCGCTGTGGCGACCCCTAACCGGGAAAAGCCGAAAGATACAACTAGCAGGATTTGGGGTTCAAACTTGACTTCCAGATATTGTCTTTGTGGCTTCTCCATCTTCTCCCCATGTCTGTCTGTGGGTTTAAGTTGATACTTTTCCTTCTTTCCTTACATCCTTACACTTATCCAAAGCATGCTGGTTGATTGGCTATTCTAAACTGACCATATAAATTCAATTGACTCTTGCCTATGTGAACTAGGACATTGGTGAAAAGGGTCTATAGACAGTTTACTTATCTACAAATTAAATAAATAAAATTATGTTGTCATTCATTCATACATTTATCAGGGATATTTAGAAAAGACACTGCTAGAGACATAAAGTATTACACACTGCAGTACTAGTTATATAGCCCCGTCTGGTCATATCACAGGCCATATCACGTAACCTATCACCATTCTGAGTCTCTTCTCCTCTCTCAAGATTCACTGAAGATTGACCCACTTCAGAATATAATATATATATATATATATATATATATATATATATATATATATATATATATATTTATATTTATATATATATATATATATATATATATATATATATATATATATATATATATACATCCTGCACATTATACTCTGCTTTATTCTACATTGCAGTGTACTTCTTGTTCATAAGGAGGTATAAACAAAGTCTTTCTATGTAATTAGTTTGAACTATTCTGTTACTGCTTACATTTCTGTATTTTTTTGCTTGTGAAATATTTTGTAATTTCAACCAGAATGAGCCTAAAATTGGTCAATACTGATCAGTGTGCTACCCCGGAAAACAAATATAAATAAATAAATAACATACAGTCATAAGGTTTTTCTTCAAGCCTGAATACTTTTGAGCAGATCATAGACAACATTACCGGTGTACTTTTCTACAGCTATCTTAGATTCTAACCCATGTTGCAGTTACATAATAAATATGTATCCTGTGCTCATTGTATATAATGCTTGCGAAATTAAGTTTTTGACAAACTAAGTTGTCTTGGTCCCATGCTCAGGTAAGTAAGGGGTGGGGGTATATCTGGAGGAAGTTAATGGTTTGAGTGTCTTGTTAGGTAGGATAGATTGTAGGCTTTGGGTGTAGTTGGTAAAGAGAAAGGGAGCTTAAGGGAAGTGACGTAGGGGAGGGAGAGACTTAAAGCAGGTTTAAGTGGTAGGACTTAGAGGAAGTAGGCACATTTTTATAAGAGTTGGTGGCCCTCCCCACCCTCCCTCTTTTGATTTTGGATGGAAGATTTTGGTAGTTTAAGGCTGAGAAGAGAGACAGGATTGCCCTCTTCTGTTCCTCCACTAAGGAAGGTGGTCCTGCATTGTATGGGGGAGTAAGGGAGCTGCTGGATGCTATTTGAATAAAGGAGAATTTAGTGGTTAATGGTTGGTAAGGAAGGTGGTCCTGCATTGTATGGGGGAGTAAGGGAGCTGCTGGATGCTATTTGAATAAAGGAGAATTCCGTGGTTAATGGTTGGTAAGGAAGGTGGTCCTGCATTGTATGGGGGAGTAAGGGAGCTGCTGGATACTATCTGAATAAAGGAGAATTCAGTGGTTAATAGTTGGTAAGGAAGGTGGTCCTGCATTGTATGGGGGAGTAAGGGAGCTGCTGGATGCTATTTGAATAAAGGAGAATTCAGTGGTTAATGGTTGGTAAGGAAGGTGGTCCTGCATTGTATGGGGGAGTAAGGGAGCTGCTGGATGCTATTTGAATCGAGGAGAATTCAGTGTTAATGGTTGGTAAGGAAGGTGGCCCTGCATTGCCTGGGGGAGTAGGGGAGCTGCTGGATGCTATTTGAATAAAGGAGAATTCAGTGGTTAATGGTTGGTGAGGAAGGTGGTCCTGCATTGTATGGGGGAGTAAGGGAGCTGCTAGATGCTATTTGAATAAAGGAGAATTCAGTGGTTAATGGTTGGTAAGGAAGGTGGTCCTGCATTGTATGGGGGAGTAAGGGAGCTGCTGGATGCTATTTGAATAAAGGAGAATTCAGTGGTTAATGGTTGGTAAGGAAGGTGGTCCTGCATTGTATGGAGGAGTAAGGGAGCTGCTGGATACTATTTGAATAAAGGAGAATTCAGTGGTTAATGGTTGGTAAGGAAGGTAGTCCTGCATTGTATGGGGGAGTAAGGGAGCTGCTGGATGCTATTTGAATAAAGGAGAATTCAGTGGTCAATGGTTGGTAAGGAACGTGGTCCTGCATTGTATGGGGGAGTAAGGGAGCTGCTGGATGCTATTTGAATAAAGGAGAATTCAGTGGTTAATGGTTGGTAAGGAAGGTGGTCCTGCATTGTATGGGGAGTAAGGGAGCTGCTGGATGCTATTTGAATAAAGGAGAATTCAGTGGTTAATGGTTGGTAAGGAAGGTGGTCCTGCATTGTATGGGGGAGTAAGGGAGCTGCTGGATGCTATTTGAATAAAGGAGAATTCAGTGGTTAATGGTTGGTAAGGAAGGTGGTCCTGCATTGTATGTGGGAGTAAGGGAGCTGCTGGATGCTATTTGAATAAAGGAGAATTCAGTGGTTAATGGTTGGTAAGGAAGGTGGTCCTGCATTGTGTGGGGGAGTAAGGGAGCTGCTGGATGCTATTTGAATAAAGGAGAATTCAGTGGTTAATGGTTGGTAAGGAAGGTGGTCCTGCATTGTATGGGGGAGTAAGGGAGCTGCTGGATGCTATTTGAATAAAGGAGAATTCAGTGTTAATGGTTGGTAAGGAAGGTGGTCCTGCATTGTATGGGGGAGTAAGGGAGCTGCTGGATGCTATTTGAATAAAGGAGAATTCAGTGGTTAATGGTTGGTAAGGAAGGTGGTCCTGCATTGTATGGGGGAGTAAGGGAGCTGCTGGATGCTATTTGAATAAAGGAGAATTCAGTGTTAATGGTTGATAAGGAATGTGGTCCTGCATTGTATGGGGGAGTAAGGGAGCTGCTGGATGCTATTTGAATAAAGGAGAATTCAGTGGTTAATGGCTGGTAAGGAAGGTGGTCCTGCATTCTATGGGGGATTAAGGGAGCTGCTGGATGCTATTTGATTAAGGGAGAATTCAGTGGTTAATGGGTGGTAAGGAAGGTGGTCCCGCATTGTGTGGGGTAGTAAGGGAGCTGCTGGATGCTATTTGAATAAAGGATAATTCAGTGGTTAATGGTTGGTAAGGAAGGTGGTCCTGCATTGTATGGGGGAGTAAGGGAGCTGCTGGATGCTATTTGAATAAAGGAGAATTCAGTGGTTAATGGTTGGTAAGGAAGGTGGTCCTGCATTGTATGGGGGAGTAAGGGAGCTGCTGGATGCTATTTGAATGAAGGAGAATTCAGTGGTTAATGGTTGGTAAGGAAGGTGGTCCTGCATTGTATGGGGGAACTGCTGGATGCTATTTGAATAAAGGAGAATTCAGTGGTTAACGGTTGGTAAGGAAGGTGGCCCTGCATTGTATGGGGGAGTAAGGGAGCTGCTGGATGCTATTTGAATAAAGGAGAATTCAGTGGTTAATAGTTGGTAAGGAAGGTGGACATGCATTGTATGTGGGAGTAAGGGAGCTGCTGGATGCTATTTGAATAAAGGAGAATTCAGTGGTTAATAGTTGGTAAGGAAGGTGGTCCTGCATTGTACGGGGGAGTAAGGGAGCTGCTGGATGCTATTTGAATAAAGGATAATTCAGTGGTTAATGGTTGGTAAGGAAGGTGGTCCTGCATTGTATGGGGGAGTAAGGGAGCTGCTGGATGCTATTTGAATAAAGGATAATTCAGTGGTTAATGGTTGGTAAGGAAGGTGGTCCTGCAATGTATGGGGGAGTAAGGGAGCTGCTCGATGCTATTTGAATAAAGGAGAATTCAGTGGTTAATGGTTGGTAAGGAAGGTGGTCCTGCATTGTATGAGGAGTAAGGGAGCTGCTGGATGCTATTTGAATAAAGGAGAATTCAGTGGTTAATGGTTGGTAAGGAAGGTGGTCCTGCATTGTATGGGGGAGTAAGGGAGCTGCTGGATGCTATTTGAATAAAAGAGAATTCAGTGGTTAATGGTTGGTAAGGAAGGTGGTCCTGCATTGTATGGGGGAGTAAGGGAGCTGCTGGATGCTATTTGAATAAAGGAGAATTCAGTGGTTAATGGTTGGTAAGGAAGGTGGTCCTGCATTGTATGAGGAGTAAGGGAGCTGCTGGATGCTATTTGAATAAAGGAGAATTCAGTGGTTAATGGTTGGTAAGGAAGGTGGTCCTGCATTGTATGGGGGAGTAAGGGAGCTGCTGGATGCTATTTGAATAAAGGAGAATTCAGTGGTTAATGGTTGGTAAGGAAGGTGGTCCTGCATTGTATGGAGGAGTAAGGAAGGTGGTCCTGCATTGTATGGGGAGTAAGGGAGCTGCTGGATGCTATTTGAATAAAGGAGAATTCAGTGGTTAAGGGTTGGTAAGGAAGGTGGTCCTGCATTGTATGGGGGAGTAAGGGAGGTGCTGGATGCTATTTGAATAAAGGAGAATTCAGTGGTTAATGGTTGGTAAGGAAGGTGGTCCTGCATTGTATGGGGGAGTAAGGGAGCTGCTGGATGCTATTTGAATAAAGGAGAATTCAGTGGTTAATGGTTGGTAAGGAAGGTGGTCCTGCATTGTATGGGGGAGTAAGGGACCTCCTGGATGCTATTTGAATAAAGGAGAATTCAGTGGTTAATGGTTGGTAAGGAAGGTGGTCCTGCATTGTATGGGGGAGTCAGGGAGCTGCTGGATGCTATTTGAATAAAGGAGAATTCAGTGGTTAATAGTTGGTAAGGAAGGTGGTCCTGCATTGTATGGGGGAGTAAGGGAGCTGCTGGATGCTATTTGGATAAAGGAGAATTCAGTGTTAATGGTTGGTAAGGAAGGTGGCCCTGCATTGACTGGGGGAGTAGGGGAGCTGCTGGATGCTATCTGAATATAGGAGAATTCAGTGGTTAATAGTTGGTAAGGAAGGTGGTCATGCATTGTATGGGGGAGTAAGGGAGCTGCTGGATGCTATTTGAATAAAGGAGAATTCAGTGGTTAATGGTTGGTGAGGAAGGTGGTCCTGCATTGTATGTGGGAGTAAGGGAGCTGCTGGATGCTATTTGAATAAAGGAGAGTTCAGTGGTTAATGATTGGTAAGGAAGGTGGTCCTGCATTGTATGGGGGAGTAAGGGAGCTGCTAGATGCTATTTGATAAAGGAGAATTCAGTGGTTAATGGTTGGTAAGGAAGGTGGTCCTGCATTGTATGAGGAGTAAGGGAGCTGCTGGATGCTATTTGAATAAAGGAGAATTCAGTGGTTAATGGTTGGTAAGGAAGGTGGTCCTGCATTGTATGGGGGAGTAAGGGGTGCTGCTGGATGCTTTTGAATAAAGGAGAATTCAGTGGTTAATGGTTAGTAAGGAAGGTGGTCCTGCATTGTAAGGGAGCTGCTGGATGCTATTTGAATAAAGGAGAATTCAGTGGTTAATTGTTGGTAAGGAAGGTGGTCCTGCATTGTATGGGGGAACTGCTGGATGCTATTTGAATAAAGGAGAATTCAGTGGTTAATGGCTGGTAAGGAAGGTGGTCCTGCATTCTATGGGGGATTAAGGGAGCTGCTGGATGCTATTTGATTAAGGGAGAATTCAGTGGTTAATGGGTGGTAAGGAAGGTGGTCCCGCATTGTGTGGGGTAGTAAGGGAGCTGCTGGATGCTATTTGAATAAAGGATAATTCAGTGGTTAATGGTTGGTAAGGAAGGTGGTCCTGCATTGTATGGGGGAGTAAGGGAGCTGCTGGATGCTATTTGAATAAAGGAGAATTCAGTGGTTAATGGTTGGTAAGGAAGGTGGTCCTGCATTGTATGGGGGAGTAAGGGAGCTGCTGGATGCTATTTGAATAAAGGAGAATTTAGTGGTTAATGGTTGGTTTGTCAGGAGTTGAGCAGGTACCCTGCCTATTTAAGTGTGGTGGGTGAGTAGGTATGCTGCCCTGGTGGAGGAGGTAATAGGGGTGAGTAGGTATGCTGCCCTGAGGTATAATCATCCAGTGTGAGTAGGTACGCTGCATTGAGATCATTACTGATGAAGATAATTGTTGTTGTTTCTGTGTGAATAAAGTTTATTATCTAATAATATTCAGTAAAGGTTGTCAAATGCCGTTATGTGTTTGGCGTGTTTTATTTTAAAGGGGGGGCCAGGACAACTGTGTATTATGGCCACATGAAAACAGGTATGCTAGTTACTGTCCCTAAAAGCAGGAAACACTTTGTTGTTAGTTGAATTCAGTCCATGCCAGTTTTTTTTTTAATTCCAGCTCTTATCTTGTCATCTTATTGTTGAAAGTGTCATCTACATCATCAAAAAAGGAAAAAAAAATACCATGCATAATTTTACAAACTGAAGCATGGATACAGGAAAATCTTTCAATATCAACTTATTCTAGTAACAATAGTACCATGAGTATTGAACTTTTGCCAGCAAACTAGAGAGAGACAGATACTGTGATGTTACAATTTTACTTTACATCTGTGTAACATGCCCAGGCAGCAGGTCTAACCCGTTAAAAAGGCACACAGTGATGGCAAGTATAAGATACGAGACTTACTTTACTAGTATAGAAAGGAAAATAAAACTTCTAGATCATAAAATAACATGCTCAATATAAAATTCATTGTCTCTCTCGAGGAATAATTATTTTACTAATATAAATATAATATACATTAAGCACAAAACATGCATAGTTACATGTACAAAGAAAAAATAAGAATCACTGATGAATAATCGGAAATAAATTGGAGAAAGATAGGAAAAGAGAGCTCGAGTCAAAAGAAACTTTTCAGATAAAGGTCTAAAGAAGTTGTGCATATATGCACTGAATACGTGAGGAGAGAGTTTTGTCATGGTGTTGTTAGTGCCACAAAGCTCATGATGACAACACTTGAAAGTGAGATACACGAATGAAATACAGACAGTCTTCACAGCTGAAAATCAGAACAGCTGGAAATGTATGGATTAGTCTGTACTGTATAGGAAGCAGATTGTTTTTTTCTGAAATCTGGTCATTGCGCTTTTGTGATAAAACTTACATAAGTGTATATCTGAGAAATGCCGAAACACAGCATTTGCAGTGGCATACAATTTCTCATCAGTAGTTGAGACATGATTTGAAAACTTGGTTTTCATTCACTGTTTGTACATACTAATGGCACCACTTAGCATGTTTTGTCCAAATGTGAGTTAGTAAAAGAAAGAAAGAACATGCATGTAGTGTCAATTTAAGTTTTGGTCAGAAAATATGTGCATGGGCACAGAAATATTAAGGACAGAAAATGTTAAAAGAAAGTAATAAGGAAAGTGATACAAATTAAAATATATCAGAGTGCTGTGCAGGTGAAGCAGAGTATAAAGGATAAAAAGGGATGTGCACACAGTCATTTTATGTCTTCATCTATGTTGTTGCTGTTCTTGTAATGCAGTTTCTAGACGTTGGTGTGTGCAGACCGAATGTTGTTTTAAGGTCTTTATCAAAGCTGTCAACAATTAACCTGAATCAACAGAAAAGTCTGCCTGCAATTTTTCTAAGCCTTGAAGTGATTGAAATGTTACAAATTACTGAGAGTGTTTTTCCCCTTGCTTACAAGAAGAAACTGATTTTTCAATCATTTAATTTTTGAGCTCAGTAACTTTTCTGATAGTAACCAAAATGAGGACATGTCAAGGGCAGGGTTTGCTCTCAGGTACTGAAGTACAAGATAAAAAGTACATCATTTGATCTTTTGCAACATTTGAAGGAGACAGATGTCTCTCGCCACTGTAACTTATTTCTTGCTGACCCATTTAACACATTTTCTGTGTTGGCACTTGGTGACAGATGTTATTAAAAATTGCAGGAACAGGTTATCGACTTTAAGCTTGGTGACCTGTAGTAACCTTAAATACCTCATGTTGCAGCCGCAAAAGAAAATGGAAACCTAATTTTGTCAAACATGTCTCAGAAAGAAGTGATGTATATTGTATTTCAGAAAACAAAGCCATTGGCTCTAGTCGAACTACTTCACTTTTCCCTACTGGCTTTATTTTATTTCTGCACAGTGAATGAGAATATACAGCATTCTATATTTTCAATGAAGGTGCCATTAGGAAGGATAACCTCTGGCTGTGTCCCATAATGCAAGCTAATTGGATGAATCTCCATGATGATTAATAGTGATATTAATAAAGTAAAACCATGTGATGGAAATACAGAGAAGGATAAGTCCGACATTTATAAACTAGCTCTATGTATGTGTTTGCAAGCTAGCAAGTGTGTGTGTGTGTGTGTGTGTGTGTGTGTGTGTGTGTGTGTGTGGTGTGTATGTAGTGTGATGGGGAGAAGGACCTTGGGGGCATCTACAAATTGGCAGCACTTTGTGTGTGTGTAATGAAATATGTATAAGGGTCAGATAAAATAAAAAAAGGAAAATGTGAAGTTAGGTATCCATGAATGGAACAACATGAAACGAGTAGCAAAGAATGGATGACAAGAGTGTCAGAAAGAATGCAGAGGTGCTCATTAAGCGAAGCAGTTGCTTGTCTCTGGGATCTTTGCACTTCTGTGGGGTAGGGAGATAAGTATAGGAAATTCATGGAAGAATAGATGAGCTAGAGGTGGTAGTGGATTTACTGCCCAGTGAATAATGATAGAGTGGACAATGGCAGAGGTCATGGAGGACTGTAGAAGAATAAGTGGCACAGAGTAAGGTGAAAGAATTAATGTGGGAGATGTAGCCACAACAGAGAGAGACAAGGATAAAGGTGAAAGGTCAGACTGTTAAGTGATCAGAGGGATACAGAGCCAGTGGTGGCCATGCAGGTGCCAATGTTACAGGGACAGCAGAATGAAAGCGGGCTATAAGAGACACTCAGCCAACTGGGAGGGGCAAAGGCTAAAAAATACAGAATAATGGTGGTGTCCTGTACAAAGAGTACTGGAGGGATCATATGCAGCACAGACAGACAGGCAGCTAACATACACAATACAAAAAGGCTGGGCTGATGGAACTGAAGGGAGAGAAAATTTATTAGGATAAGCCCAATGGACACACTGTTTCTTTTTAAAAGTAACCCGATCACAATATCTGGTTAGATCTATCACACACCATTGTAGCACAGAAATGCCTTTCACTTCTCATTTCATCTTAGGTTTTTCCTTTTCATCCTTTCCTCTGTCCCTGCCTCCTCCTCCTCCTCCCTCCCGTTTCCTTTCCCCCCCCCCCTTCCTTCACTCCCCTTCTCCCCCCCCCTCCCTCCCCACCAGCTCCATGCACGTCAGTATGGATTCCCTTTCGTTTGTTTGGTGTTTCCACTCCTTTGCCCATTCCATCATTGATGCCTAACACTGTCTTTTTTCTTTTTCTCTTTTTTCCTTTTTTCCTTTTTCCTCTTTTTTCCTTTGCTTTTCCCCCCTTCACACTCCCCCTCCACTAGCACCATGCACGCAGGTATAGATCACCTCCTGTTTTGTGTTTGGTGTTTTCCATCCCTCTGCCTATTCTCCCACCTCATTTCCTCCTTTTCCCCTCTCACCCTGTCTTCTTATTCCTTGCCACTCCTTGCTATCCGCCCAGATTTCCTCCCATTGTCCAATTCCTGTTCCACCATTCCTAGCTGTGTATGCCCAGTTTTTAGGTAGTTTTTAGGTAGCACACATTGTGACCTGTGTATGGTCAATTACAGTAGTAATATTAAGCAAGATTCAACCATTTGTCAACACACGACTGGTTTTGCTTGTAAGATGTGTGGGTATGCGGTTGCAAGCGATTATGTCAGCTGCAACGCACGCGTACCGTAACATTCAACACACGGTAAGAGTGTAAGCTATGCCTGGATCGTTGGTAACGTATGCGTCCTTTTTTTCGATCTTATTCCAGGTGGTACTAGCCGAGCCTTTATAGATGTCAAGAAATTGGATTGTTATGCTTAGTTTTGCTGACACTATATGAACCAACCATATGTGTTTTAGATAGCTTTTAATAGGAAGTATATACACTTCTTGAAAAACCCTTTCAAGGAAACGCTTTATATTATGTTAGTGTGTTATGTGTGTTAAATAGGTACGTTTTAATATTCATAAATATCTGATCGGAGTTGAGGTAACAACCTCAGAATCTGCTTTTAGCATGCGAGAACTCGAAGCACATTTCCCTTTAAGGGTAGGCTGACGTCATACCCTTGAGCGAGGCAGTACAGCGTGCTAGTAGTGCAGTGGATGCTGAAAGGAAGAAGCAGCTTCCTTTACAACGTTAGGAGTTTTTAATGTTTTTTAAGGGTAGGATGGTCAAGAATCAGTAAGTATAGGATTAATTTATTTATACTTACATACACACTGTTTAGTGTAGGTTAATTCGATTTAGGGATTAACTCTTGTTACATGTGTATATCAAGTGCCTTCATACTGTTTGTTTGTTGCCTTTATGAGGACAATGCTGCAGTTTCATTTGTATGTTTTTACGGATAGTTTGTCGCATTTTTACTGATGATTTGTTGTATTCATTTCTCCTTTTGTATTGCTGCTGCGAAGATGAAATGATGTTTTTACAAGAAGTTCATATAGGATGTTTTTAGGGATTATCTTTCTGCAAGTACGAAGCAGATAACTCTGCATGAGTGCTATGTTGACAAAATTAATTGCCTTACATTTTGAATGTATGTGATGAGTTTTTAAACCAATAGGGTGAGGGTATATGTTATATATGTAACTGCTAGAATTTTTACTATTGTATAACAGTCTGAAGAAGCCGCATGGCAAGCTCACTGTGTATTAAAGGATTTATGCTCCACATTGCTAGAATTAGCGTGGTGTTTTTGGAAGTCTGGTTAGTTGGAGTGACTTTGTGAAGGGTTTCCTTTCACTAAACAATTTTGTTGGTGGCTACCATTGAAGTGTTTTATTCAAGGCCGTTTGACACCAGCACTATTGGCTGTCTGGATTATTTTCTATCTTATCTGCTGGTGTTACATCCTATGCTCAGGGGCTACATTTGACTTTTTTATACAATATCTGGTTAAGTGACAATTCACAGGCATGAGACAAGGAGGAAAGAAGATGAGTCAGTTTGGGGACAGAGAATAAAGTTTTAGTGACTCAAGACTCAATTGCCAAGGAAATTCAGATTTTTACCTTAAAAGGGAGAAATAAGATGCTTCAAGTGAAATTTTATTTTTTTTCTATTTAAATAAATACAATTTTACTTAACTAAAGTATCTCGGGAAATGATTCTCAGGGCTTAGACTTAAGATGTGAGAGGAGGTAAACCAGGTGGTCACTAAGAGGAATGGGTGCGTGTATGTTTTTATTTATTTTATTTGCATTTGCTTTCCAGGGTAGAGCACTGATCACCATGGACCTTTTTTCACACTCAGAGCAGGAGCAGTGTCTGGTTAAGTGATTTGCTCCGAGTCACAAAGTACGGCAGTGGATGCTGAGGGAATCAAACTTTGCATCTCTGCAGCACAAGAAACAACTCATTAACAGCTCCTTAATCCTCAAAGCCAACTACCAGACTGATAATGTAGTGTATGAAGGCACGAATGACCTGTCAAAAGAGACAGCTGAGATAATAATAAGCAAGGTGATAGAGATATGCCAGGAGAAGTGGACACTGGCAGCACTGAGAGAAGAGCTACCTGTGATGGCAGCTAACACGTTGAAGAAACACATAATAAAGGAGTATAATGACTGACTGACTGTGACAGTGGACAATACAGAAGGGTTTGGGACTCAGAGTAATTGGGGGAAGTGGCAGAGACAGTCCTGCTTTGAGCCACAGCAGGGTCCCCTCAGTTAAGAAAAGGCAGCAGTGCTTTGAGTGGGGTTAAAAAAGTACACCTGAACAACTGTAACTTCACACTAAGATGGAAGGTGAGAGGGACTGTTATATAAACAAATGGAGGGGGGACAAATTCAGGCAGTGAAGTGATGGTAAATCCAAATGCAGGAGATAGCAGACAAACAAATAAGAGTGATTAGGATGGTGACTGAGTTGTCTTGCTTTGTAGTATAAGGAGTCTTGGTAAGAAGATCAGGAGCTGCAAACAGTGATGTGGAAGGGGACAGCTAACTACTCAACTATCCAGATTTTCATAGAATGTCAGGATGTCTGCCTCATATTTGTGGACTGTTCCTCAAAGAATGTGTGATTTTCTGGCAAAGAAAAGCAAGAAGTTTCACACCATTTCCAAACAAATGGTGTGTGTTTTATGGATGGCAGATAGAGGTTTTGCAGGGTGTTGTGTGTTTTCTAAACAGTAGATAAGCTCAGTTTTGCAGGGTGCGTGAGTGCATGTGTGCGTGTATGTGGAAAATACACCACTTACTTAAATGACTAACACAGAGTCAAACCTTGTAGCTTAGGTACTGGAGGCAAGAGCCTTTACACCATGATTAACTATAACCCTAAATGTGAACAAATACCTATTCATACCTACATCTCCTTATTCTCCCTTCTTCACTCACTTCCTTACTTTAATCAATTTTTCTCCCTTGACTTTCTCTCAAAATATACCATAAGCCTGTTTTTCTCTCACTTCATATTGCAATTCCTGTTTGTATTATTCTAACGTACCTTCAATTTCTCTATAAACTGTCTAAAATTTCTCTTAACTATTAAATCTTTGTCATATAAATTGTATGTTTTCTTAACCAATGTTTTCATAGTATGTCTAATTTGATGTAATTATTTAAACTGCAGTTGCTTAATTTATTATTTATAAAGACAGCAAAATTATTATTCTTAAAATGTTTTATAATACTTTGGAGCTTCCCCTCCCCCAAGTCCTCCACTGAAAATGATCTCCTACCTAGCTGGACAGTTCTGGTAATCTAATGGTAATAAATAAATAAATTATCCAACTGACAGACCCTTTTTCCCCTTTGGAAAAATAACTTATTTAGAGTAGTCTCTCTCTAATTTTGCAGAATATCTGATTTTGCTTCATATTATGCCCTATCCTTGAGCAAGCCACTTAAGCTGATAATGCTTTGGGTCGACTGTAAAAAGAAGAAAATTGATTGTAGTAAACATGAGCATCCTCATATGAGACATATTCTTTGTATGTGACCATTACTTTCCTTAATGTTCACATTGTGTTTATTATTTAGCTGCAGATAAACTGGGCATCATGAAGTCTATGAATTTATTGATAATATTTTAACTATAAATACATTTCTAATTTAGTTTGTTTTTGCAGGCAGATGGGTATAAAATGCACTGTTTGAGCTACAACAATTTGTCTAGCACTTAGTGCAGATGAGTAAGGCTACGACCTGTTAAACAGCTGCTTCCTGTAGTACATGGTTTGATTCCATCATCCTTCAATTATCTTCCACATGACTCTGCCAAGTTACTTCACCAGACATTAGTCATGGGCTGCTCCTGAAAAATCAGGACACTTGTACCCAATAGGCTGTCCCAGGCTGTTAACAAATGCATTATACATTTGTCTTTTGAATTCTTGCACTATACTGGTTCACTATATGCTATTTGAATACAAGTCTCAGCATATCTCTTGCAGTTTAATGGATTGCCAGATGCATTTTCACTAAAGATGAGTTTCAATGGATGAGTTCACGCTTACTCAATTTTTAATATGAGTGCTTTGTTTAGAAAATGACTGTCACAGTGTTTTTTTCTGTAAATTTTGAAATAAAACTTTTAAACATAAACCAAATCTGTGATAATTAAAATAGTAAACAAGAAAGTAGTGTGCACATTGACAGGTTTGAACATTTTTTATGGTAGTTGGAGAGAGAGGCAAGTAATGGGACACTGGAATAGCTGGGGGAGGGGACTGGTCCATTACCTTGCCTAGGACCCATTTGACTATGATTTGGCTTTGGGGTCACATAAATGCATCATACGGAAAAATAATTACATAAACCATAAGCAGTGCACCTGAGATGCTGCCTGACTTAGTATACTCTCTCTCTCTCTGTATATATATATATATATATATATATATATATATATATATATATATATATATATATATATGAGACAAAAATAAAATTCAATAGAGAAAAACAAATAAATTCATAAAAAATTCTTTATTCCATCCGCAATACTCACTAACACCTCAGCTAATGCCTTCTATGCAGAATATTGTAAAACCTCAAACAAACATCTTAAATACACACCTTAAACCAATCAACAAATCTCAAAAAAAAAAAAAAAAAAATTTAAAAAGCTACATAACACTTTTCCAAGAACACTCATTATTCAAACCATTATGATACATGACATCAAACTTCAGAATAAACACAGTCTCTTTAAGCAGGTAATTCTTATCACATAAACCAATTTTTTTTTGTAATATTGATGCTTCCAATAATGGATTATCACTACTGTGTTTAAAAAATCCATAACAGCTATCTTTTTTATTTCTAATATTCCTAGTATACTCCTGAAGCCTAATTTTAAACTTTAGACTTGTTTGTCCTAAATATAAATATATATATATATATATATATATATATATATATATATATATATATATATTTATTTTACATTTGTTGACTGACTGAGCTGAAGAGCCCTTTTACAGTGGAGGCCCAGCGAGAAAAAGTCCAATATATTATACAATTTTCCATTATAAATTAGCATTAAACAGCAATGTTACAGGATTATTACAAGGCATTAAGTAACAATACAATGTTATACAGTGTCAATAATCAGGAGTATAGCAAAACTATTTCAATATGTATAAAAAGAAATATGTCATCAAGATGAATATAATTTTTGGGGTAAGTGGTTACAAAAACTCAGTTTTATCATAATGTAGTTGCATGAAGGTAAGACAATTACAACAGAATATTTCTGTGAGGCGATTTGCTTAATAGATTTTAGAAGACAGTAGAAAGAGTAGCCAAGGAAGATTAGAGAGAGCTAGTGAGAAGAGAGAGTTAAGGGCAGAAAGTAAATTAAGGTAGGGGAAGTAGGGGATGTTAAGGAGGGAGAGTGCAGGAGCGGGACCAGTGACTTTTAAATAACATAGATAAATATTAACATATATAAATATAAATATATATATATATATATATATATATGGGTCTACTTCACATGGTCGACATTTCAGAATGTTGAAGACCGTATGGCCGAGACCATATAATCGACATTAGAAATGTCGACCATGAAATTAAAAAAAAAAACAAAACAAAACAAAACAAAAACTTACATTCTCGCTGCTAGCAGGGGAGCTTTGACCCCCTGCACCCCCCTGTAACTTAAATATACCAACTCTGAGATTGCACTACAGTGCAGAAGATGGAAATCTTTCCATTCTACACTGTACGGAGATGCCGGTTCCGTATGGCTGACATTTCGAATGTCGATCATATGGTCTCGGCCATATGGTCTTCGACATTCTGAAATGTCGACCATGTGAAGGGGACCCATACATATATATATATATATATATATATATCAATTGGTAAGGGCATCATAAGGCATATATAATTGCCTCAGTGTCACAAGAATTTCTCCCCACCATATCATGTATTCTAATGGCATGAATAATGAGTGTTCTTGGAAAAGTGTTTTGTTGCTTTAAGCTTTTTTTTTAGTTGCAATTTGTTGATTGGTTTAATGTGTGTATTTAAGATGTTTCTTTGAGGTTTGCAATATTCTCCATAACAGGCATTAACTGAGGTGCTAGACAGTATTGAAGATGGAAAAAAACTTGCTTTTCATTTCTCCTGATTTATTATACTAACCTGTCTTGTTAAATATTCCTTAACAGTCCTTCTCTTCCTTGTCATTCCCAAAACATCAACAGAAAATGACATATTAAAGTCAACAGGCTTCGCAAAATCCTTTTCACCAACATTCTGGCTGTGTACTTGTGTAATGTATGTATGTATGTTATAGATATTTTGAATTCAACATTGTAAGGTTTCACCATTTTGACATTTGAGGATTCTACATTCATTATTAAGACTTTCAATATATTACTACTGAATATTTTGTCACAAACCTTTGTGTTTGCGCGTGTGTGTGTAGCAGGGAGCATGAGAGGCACAGCCTTCCATAGTTTTGGTGCTTTTTATCTTTTGCAAATTTGTTTTTTTTTTTTTTTTTTGTAGTTGACCTTTGTTTTTCAACCATTTTTGTTATTGGCAGGGTTGATGCCAGCAACATGAATGTCGTCGAACTTTCTTTTCAAAACATAAAAATACATATATATATATATATATATATATATATATATATATATAAAACAATCTATATCAACATGGCATTACAGTAATCAACAAGATTCTTGACAGCCAGCCATTGGGTGATAAACTTGATAAACAAATCGATGTACCAATGTGTTTCAGACTGTTTACACATCTATTATCTACGAGTTGTAACTTTCTTTATCTTCTGAAAAATAAAACCTTTGTCTTAATATTTATGAATCTGCTAGTGAATAAGTGAAAGTCCTTGCTCCCCCGCCCCACCGTTAATGAACTTTCTTCATGCTGAAATATTCCTCAGACTTTGCTTTGGTTGTCCCGTGATATCAAAGACATACCCACTTCTCTTACTCATTTTGCTTTCTTTTAGTAAATCTCATTTTATTGAGAGTATATTCACTAAATTTGTCATACATGGCAGGAATCTCTAAATTATTATTTAATTATGATATATTATCGTTAATTAATTTTAAAGTTAATATAAGGATTATATATGCATAGGTGTTGACTAGGCTAACGACCACAAGGGCTTTAAGTGTACCCTTACATCCCAAATCTCTGACATATTAAGTGTACCCTTACATCCCAAATCTCTGACATATTAAGTGTACCCTTACATCCCAAATCTCTGACAATTTAAGTGTACCCTTACATCCCAAATCTCTGACAAGTTCTGGAACCCTTGATAAGTGTAAGCAGGGGCTTGCGAAATGAAACATTTACAAGCTGTCTCTGTCTATTCTTATTCTTAGAGTCAGAGGCATAGCAATGACTAGGAAAGGGAATTAAATGCCTCAAGTACAAGCGATTAGGGGGCATGATCAGCAGTTGCAGATGGGTTGGGAGAGGAATATCAGTGTTCTTTAAGAAGCCACAGCTGATATTGCAGCTACTTATAGAGGAATATATTTAGTAGCAGTAGCAAGGTGTGACTTCCTACAGTTCAGAGTGCTATGACTTTTCATACTTTTCTATATGAAAAAACTTCAAAAATGGGGAACTGGTGCTCTTAGTGTACCTGTCAACTGCCCCCCAGTTTGCAGAACATCTATGACTTTGTCATATTTTTTCCTGACCCTTGCAAAATTCTGATTTTCTGATTAATTAATGAGGATTACAGTCCGTCAATACAGCCGGCCATTAGACTTTCATACTTAACATTCAAAAAATGCACCTGATGCAAAAACCTGTTGCCCTTTTAACTTTATTTCTGGCTTTGTCAAAATCTCTTATGCACAGCAGTTGAGAGGTATGGCTCCTAGTGTGCTCCCAGCTAAGGACTTCTGAAGAAAAATTCAGTTTTTTTAATTAAATTCGACTTTCCACAGTAACAGAGCCACCTAACTGAAGGTCCTGGTGTACTTGAATTATTAAAAACATTCTCAGTAATGATGCCACCTTATCTCTGTGCCTCATCTGCAAAATCAGTGTATTATTTAATTTTTCATGCTATAGATTGGTTAATTAGGTAAACATAAAGAAACAAATGCATCTTTTCAGAAGTGGCCAGGCAACATTATGTGGTTACGTGACTTGCTTGGAGTCACACTGCAGGCGCGTCAGTACGGTTGAATCAAAACTCCATCAGTGCCAACACCTAATCTAAACTCCCTAGTGAAATTAGCAAGTCCCATAATAATGGGGAAAAAACAAATTAAAAATACAGGAGAAGAGTGAATATTGAACAAGCTCTTCTCTTTTAAACTTTTTTTTGCTGGGGCTGCCATCTCCATTATGGAGAGCAGGCTCGGCTCCTCATACACTGCAAACTTATATATACAAACTCAGAGATTGCCATACCTCAGAAAATGCTAAATATTCCAAGAACTGGCAGTCTCACACTTCATATAGGTAAGCCCAATTTTCAGCCATCCGGTCTACACATTTCAGAATCCATCAATGTGAGTCATTAGATTTCAGACAGTTATCAAAGTCCCACCCTCTCCCAGTGCCTCCTTACAGGTGCTGCACCTACCTTACTCAATCTCAATTAAGGATTTGAGAGTCAGCTGGCAGATCCAGTCTCTCTGCAGGGGTGCTACATCTTTGCCTGAGCACAAATCTGAGTAGCAGCTAATATTAGCTATGACACACTCAAGCTCCTGGCTGCGAGACTGTGGTCTACAAGCAGCTGAGATTCAAACAGTTGTAGTGTTCATCTCACTCACAGAGATGCTTTAGAACCTAACCCTTATATTCTCTCGACAATGACTCACTACAAGTTACATTTGCTGATGCACTGTTACTATTTTTAGCAGAAGACTAAGTGTAGATCAGGCAAGTGTAAGCACAAAAAGGCCTTCCTGTTTTTGGGAAACACGTGTATCATGTCATCTAATTAAAAACTACACATGATAATAGGTGGGAAACAGTATCAGCTAGTCATGCCTGCACAGGTTTTGGGATGGGGATGGAGGGGGGGGGTGGGTAGTACCAGCCAGTTATGCATCCTTATGCTCATTAGTGCAGAAATTTGCATACTCTGACTCTCCAAAATTCACTTAACTAACAACACTGAAAATTAGCCTCAACCCAGTTCATCAACCTGGTTAACAAAAACATAGAAAAAATATAATTGTATCTGCACACTAATTAGTACAGAAATGGCTGTGAAAGCCATTTAACTGAGGTTGCACACGCTCACTGATAGCAGAAATGGTCATCTAAACAGATTTGTACATGCTCATATGTTATCAAAACAAAGAGGTACTGCTGTCTAATCATGCATATACATGCTGGAGAAAGTGGGAAAACAGGGACCTGCATTTATGCAGACATAAACAGGTATAAGATACTGCTGGAATGTATCCTTGCAACATCTAGTTCTTGCAACTAATGGCTGATTTTACTGACTGCCCCTGCTAAAATATATTTTCTGGGAACTGTAACTTTCTACTGAAGAAGACATTTCATGACATACTGAATTCTCCATTTCTTCTCCAAGATTCAGTCTTAGAAATGAAGTTCTCTATATAACAATAGTTGTCTGTGCTGTTTTGATGGCTACATAACAGGGATCCCCAGTACTCTCCTAATGACTATATAACTGGGGCCCTCAGTGCTCTCCTGCTGACTATATAACAAGAACCCTCTGTGCTCTTATGATAACTGTGTAACAGGGTCCCTTAGTGCTCAGCTGATTACTATTATCAAAACCTTGGCAAAAATTTCTGGCTGTATCCAGAATTATTCATTTACACGAGGAATTAAGTATTGCATATGTTGAAGTAGTAATGCAGTGGAATGTACTGTAAAGGAACACACACCATTAGCAATGGAATACATTTCTACAAATGGTGCCCACTTTTTACTGGTTGTTATTGGCAGGTATGTCAGGTAGGCAAGGCATGCAAAATTTCACATTTTGGCATCCTTCATACTATTTTGTGACAGGCATCAGACTCCAACAGAAAAGCTTTTTTCTTCTCTTCCTTACATTCTCAGACAGAAAAAGTGCAGAAAATTAGATGTTTTAGGTTTTGTTTCTTTTTATGTGATACTCTCTGACCACGCCTGACACTTGTTCAAATACTGCTATTAGAGAGGCAAACAATGTGAAGCAATGCAAGGCATTCCTTTGCAACTGTCATTTCAAACTACTGTTAAGATGTTGCTTTTTTAACTTGCTGCTCAGAAAAGTATGATCTTTTGTACGATTTCAAACTGTGTTATTTTATAAATTACAGAGCACAAAGCATAAAAAAATGAACTCTGGCTGAGTCTTGTTATTTCTGCTTTTATAATTCTGTAACTGAAAGCTTGACATAAAAGAATGCTTTTCTACCAAAATGCCTTTATTTTCTTTTCAGTTTCTCGAGGCGAGTTTTCAATTCAATTGTAAAGTAATTTAGTGAACTGCTGTTTTGCTAATAATGGAATGCTGAATACCCAGACAAAGACACTAAGAACATGACTGAGGATCTGAAATCTTAACCAAGCTCTAAAGTGATGGCAGGCACAACATACATATTTATGTACAGGTATATCAGTTACCTAGGACTTCTATCCTGAGCCAGGACTGAAATACTGCACCAGTAGTCCACATTCAGATAAAATACCTATGCATTCACAAGTAAAAGAAGCACATGGGATAAATTTAAGGCAAATGCATTTTCTGTGCCATGTTTTTACTTAGTACACTGGAGAAATAAATAAAGTCGCTCACATTGCGTATCACCTAAAATAAGAACATGGATAACAACAGACTAAGATCAATCAATCAAATTAATAATTCAACATAAATTCAACTAGGTAGATATAAATGAGAGAAAAATTATATAAAATAATGTAATAAAACCTGTAGTATAAATGAATTATATGGCACTAAATGTTATGTCTGCTAAATAATTTTATGGAGCTTTGTTGTTATAATCACCTCTAAGTGTCACATGTGTTGAACTTTTTATGGAACTTTGTTGTTATAATCAGAATTAAATGTTTCTTGTGTCAATTTTTTATTAAGCTTTGTTGTTACTTATGACATCAATGGCATAATTATGATAAACACTCGACTAGTAGCACTTGACCAAAATGTACATTTGTCAAAGACCATCACTGTAGCCACATTTTTGCTTTTCCCAAAGGTGTAGGGGCCTCACATGTTGATTATTTTAAATCCAGAGATACTGGAAGTATAGTCTCTGCATGGGTACCCTAAGGGGCTTACCCATACAGAAAAAAAGGTCTTTTCAAAATGTGAATCAGCTGCTTTTTCATAGACTTACTTTTTAATAAAGCAGCTTTCAGTAATATAAATTGGAAGCAAAAAGTTTGCAGTGTCATGATAAAGTTTAATTATCTGCTCATAGAATCTCTGTAAAGAGTAAGTAACATCACATTTGTGGTGCTGTAAGAAATAATCATTATCTTATTTTTATGACCTAAAACTAAAGCAATGTTAAAGATAATTTCAATACAAAGTATTGAGTCACATAACTGAAAAGCTGTTTGTTAAACTGAAATTTGCTAACACTTACTCATCAGCAAAAGTATATGAAAAACTCCTACACAAATAAATGTTAGACATCTCTGAGAAATTCAAAATTCTTTCTTCTCACTGAAATGGCGTTAGGCCTGGGTATAACACAATGATGGGCTTTTTCCTAGCCTACTGATATTATTTAGAAAAAAATATGAACATACCTCTCAACTGTCCAGATTTTGAATCTGTCTCTCATAAAATTTGTTTTTTTCTGGCAAGTCACTGAGGACTGAAAGCACTAAATAGTGCCATACATTTGAGTTTCAGACTTCATATCTTTCAGAGAATACATGCTATCACAGATCATGTTATTCTGGCAATTTCTTAAGTTTATAAGAACAACATTTAAAATCTGTTCCTATTTTTTGGCCTTTGACCACCTCCTCATTATTTTAGACTTTGTTCAGATTTCTTAAACTAAGCGGTTGAGAGATATAAATATGAATAATGGTTGAATGCAGACTGTATGCATTGGTATAAAGAAATGCTCTGAATCAACAGACTACACCTTCCTCTTCAGTTACCTCCAAAAACAGCTGTTCCCCAGAATCTCTTGTATGGTTTACAAACTGTCTTAGAAATAGAAAAAAATAAAGAACATTTCTAAATCTTCCATCCCTTGCTTACCACTGTTTACTTGGGGGTGCATCATGGTTTAATACTAAAGTGTATTCTTTTCTTTTCTTTTCATCAGTTCATCTCTTCATTGCATCCTCCTCCCCTTACATTATTATTCTTATCTAGATGAAAGACTTACTACCTTTGAAATGGAATAGATGTGTCCAACTTCCTGAACCATCTTTACGGGTCAATGTCCTACGTATATGTTCCTGGTTTACAAAATATACATTTACAGACCTTTACCATAAAACAAACTTTTTTTAATGTTTTCAAAAAAAATATAAAGTCTAGTTTACTTCAAAACGATCTATTTACTTCTATATCACTTAAGCTGTTGTATGTCTACTGGCCTCTTTAATCTACAAACTACTCACTACAAGTTTTGTTCTCCTCTTTTTGACAAAGTAATACTTATGTCTTACTACAGCTCTCTCTCTAGTTATACCAACAGGGTGAACTTACCCTACTCAGGCTACCATTCACTCTTGTACCCTCTTAAAAATCCTTGTATAAACTAGTTCTTGTCTTTGGAATTCCATTCACCTTCCTCCTATATCCCTCTTCAAACAAAGCCTTCTAAACCATTTAAGAAAAATACTTTGTTTAAGTGATTCTGAGACCTGTGCTATGTCCAGTATTTTCTACAACGTATCTTCAATTTCTCTCCCTGTCAACCCTAACATCTCATTTATTTTCCCTTTTCTTCCTCACTAAACCCTGGCATACCTATATCATGTACTTCTCTCCTATTCTTTTCCTTTTTTCTCATAACAATCCCCTTGATATACATACTATAGACCTACTTTCAACTTCTACACATTTTTTTCTGTTTAGCACTACATGTGTGTTTTGCTTATTTACTTTGAGTTGTATTTCATAGTATTTGCATGCCTTTAAATGTGCTTTCACTATTTCTTGGATATTCGTATATATCTATATATGTACATACACACACGCACATATATATATATATATATATATATATATATATATATATATGTGTGTGTGTGTGTGTGTGTGTGTGTGTGTGCATGTGTGTGTCTGCGCTGTATATATATATATATATATATATATATATATATGTGTGTGTGTGTGTGTGTGTGTATATATATATATATATATATATATATATATATATATATATATATATACACACAGGTTTACTATCAAAATGTGGAAAATCAAAACAATTTTCCACTTTTTCTTTGAATTTGTTATCCAAATTTGATAATTCAGAATTACCAAGATGTTGGAAATGGTAATCACAGAATCAACATTTGAATACCTGAAGTTCCAGTTTCAAAATTCTGTGTTACCAGTAATGATTTTGCAGGGGGGCAAGCCCCCCTGCACCCCCATGAGGAGGACTGCACCCCTCCCACCACCTGCATATTATATATTGCAACTCCGCGATCACACTACAGTGAGGAAAAGGGTAAATTTCCCGATCCCAACTGTAGTGTAATCTGTTATCAGAATGTTGATCCCATATTAGCCAATACACACAACCATTCGCTGAGGATTCGAAAATTTCCAGATTGGCATTACAAAAACTAGAAAACATGCATTCGGCCATCCCAGGTTCATGTAAGTGCCGTTCCACATTTTGATAGTAAACCATATATTTACATATATAGCGTGCATACTTTTTTTTACTTACAGTATAACACATCTGCAGCATTCTATCCCAGACTTTATCTGAAAAGCAACTCAGGACCAGCCCACATATCTGCTAGCAGATATAAAAGAAAGAAGGAAATAAAGAAAGGAGAAAAATAGTAAATAAATGTGATATTATAAAGCAGCAATCACATTGGTGAAATAATCTTTACAAGAAAAATGGCTAAGAGACATTGGATTTTTTTTTTTACTTTGTTAAACTTGTGGGTGGGACTGTAAAGCATATACCTAAATGTATGTCATTAATGTTTAGAAGGACACTAACATGGAAAAAATAACTGTAAGAAGAAATTTTTTTCCTTAATGGTATTTGCATAAAACATTTCATGATATAAACTGCATGTTATATAGTAAAGCAGATTTGTGTAGTATATAGTCAGGGGTATCTTAACTATAGGAGGCTAGAGTGACTCTTTTCAGTGATTGTTGTAAGTGATAAAGATATTAAATTAAGCAAGTACCTCTTTGTTTTAAGAAATATAGGCATTACAATGTAAAAAGAAAAGAAAAGGCTGGACAAAACCAAGTTTAAATTTAGGTGAATGTCTGGATTAATGCCCTTGGCTTAATCTAAAAACAAGTGCTTTCTGTAAGCAAGCAGGCGTGAAAAATAATATATAATGATGAATGCCATGAGAGGTACTAAGTTTCTTCCATATGCATTGATATTAGCTTGTTTTGTTTTTCCTTTAGCAAATGTTCAATAGGATTTAAGAATTCTACAGCTGAAGGTAGTTATATATTCTATTCTTATGTTTCCATGGAGATGAGATGTCTGCAGGTAAAAGCAATTAATCCTCAGAGTTCTGAGCATTGCTTGCTGGAGAAATGTAAAATGTAAAGGTACAAAGACAAGCAGTTCAGTAAAAAGAAATATAATGTGAAATTATTGGAGCAGCTTCCCTAACAGCCTTAATATTTCAGTGCAGCTAATAGAACAGTGTTTAACTTAGTTTTATTTAAAAGTAGCCAGTACACTTTTTCTTAATGCTGAAAGTTAATGTTTTCTGAAAGTTTAAGAGCTTTTTCTCACATCTAGCAAGGGAGTAGAGATAAGAAATGGAGACAACAATCAGTGTAACTGGGAGCACAGGCTGTAACACACATTTCAGTATGGATAACCTTAATTTTAGGTTAGGTAATGCCAGTGTTTGTAGCTGTTGATTTGGGGTGATTGTTCTTTCCATAGGGTTAAACTTCATTTTTTGAAGATGTACATAGTTTTATGTGTTTGCTCTAAGTTAATAGGGTATTGGGGTGTTCTGAAAACGTATTTAGTTGTTTATGGGTTTTCATTAAAATAAGAAATCATGAAATATTTGATAAAGGTTCAAATGGAGAAGACAAGAAACAATTGTATAAAAGAGCAAACTGCCAAACATTAATGTATGCATGTAACACAACGCTGGAAATGCACATTCAAAAATGTTCTCTTGTATAATAGGTGGGAACAATAACTTCTTATCATAATGGCTATGCTATACATATTATTTTGGAATGTAAATGGCCACACAGGTATAGACAAAAAGGAAAGAGTACTGAATTATATTAAAAATGCAGAGTGCAAATACCAATGCTGTAGTAGACACATTTGGAAAAAAGTGAACATGTGAATTTGATAAAGAAAACATTTCAGGATGGAAATTCAGCATAATACCATGGACAAAGCAAAAGGGGAGTAATTATACTAAATGATAGAGGAGTTCCAATAGTACCAGAAGAGAGAAATAACAGTAGATATGTGGCAGTAAGGGGCTACTGGCAGGAGTGGAAGGATTATACTGTTATGTATTTATATTTCACCAAAAACTGCAGTTATGGATTTTAAAAAAATTTGAGAAGAAATACTAAGTTTTCAGCAAGGAATATTACTTATATGTGGGATTGGAGTTTGATTTGCAACAGTGGAGAAGTATCTGAGGGACCTAGAAGAGAAAATATAAGAAAAGTGCATAGACTTCTGAATACATTTATTAAAATATTTGGTATGGAAGATATGAATTTAGTAGTAGGAACTCTGAGAGAATTTACATATTATTATTCCCCAAGCTACAATAACTGGGCTAGGCTATATAGAAATTATATTTCCCAAGGAGAATTGCAGCACTTAATTGAAATCTTCAACACACATCCAATAACTATTTCACATCATTCACCAATGAAAACTAAGATAAAAATGCAGAGAAATGAAGTAAAACTGAGACATTAACACTCTCCCATCTACCTGTTAAAATGAGAGGAATTTAAGGAATGGGCAGTGAAAATTATTTCAGAGTTATTAGGGAAGACATAAATGTCTTCAGAAATTATAGCTAGTGAGTGGGATGAAATAAAAATGGAGTTTAAAAACAGGAAAGAAATAAAAGAAAAAGAGATGGTTAAGAAGTAATAGGAATTATTTAGAGGGGCTGACAAAAGTTAAAGTATTGCTGAATAAGGGGGAATGTCACAAAACAAGAAGAGGCACAACTACATAGCACCGAAGAGAAAAATAAGGAAGTATATGGATATTATGCATGACTTTAGAAAGATTGCTGTTAAGCAAGTATTTTTATAACTAAAACTTTTAGCACAATGACTTGGGCAGCAGAAAGCAGAAAGGTTTTTCAACAAACTTAAGGAGCCTATAACAAGAAAAATAAGCAGAGATGCTGTAGAGATATTAGAGTTATTTTGTAAAGTTTTTGAAAATTTGTATAAAACAGAGAAATGTAGAAATCAAAAAGGGCACATATGTAAATATTTATAGAAGACTTAATTATGCCAAAGTTAGAGGTAGATGAGGCTTAACAACTACCAGTTAAAATCAAAGGAGGAGGAAAAACAGTAATGTATAATCAATATGCAGGGAAGTCTCCAGGAACAGATGGTATTCCCATGGAAGTTTGGAATTTAGGACAGAAGAAAATGATAAAGATACGAAAAGATTTTGTTTAACAGTATTTTAAGGGGGGGGGCACATCTTGGAAGAAAGATGTTGTAGTGTCTAAAGATGATAAAGACCCATCAGACTCAGCTTCATATAGACCCATTTCAATTTTAAACCATGATTATAAAGTGTATGTGTCTATACTTGCTAAAAGAATGGGAAAGGTGTTGCCAAAATTGAAAGATATGGATCAATGTGGTTTTATGCAAGAGAGGCAAACATTTGACAACATTAATAGAACAATGATGATCCAGAGGGAAGCAGAATGTAAATAAATACTACTGTTGTTGGTGCGTCTTGATGCAAAGAAACATTCCATAGAGTAAGCTGGGACTTTATGAGCAGGGCAATGGGTGCATTGGAATTCCCTCATACAATAATAAGGTTAATTAATTAGAAGGTTATATAAAGGATTGGAGGCATTAATAAAGGTGGGAGGGTTCCGCTCTGACGAGTTTGAACAGAGGCACCAGGCAGAGTGTCCTTTTTCCCCTTTGTTACTTTCTTTATATTTAGTGTCACTGGCAAAGAAAATAAGGACTTCAGAACTTTTAAGATATAATTAGTATGGTAATCTAGAACATTTTGCTTTTTTGCAGATGTTATTTTGTAACTGATACATCCAGAAAAGGACATCTTAGTGCTGTAGAACATTTTGTGACAGTTTCATGTCTTTTCAGCATATAAAATTAATGAAGATAAAACAGAGGCTAGAGTCATAAATAATGTACCCATTCAAGAATTGGTTTCGCAATACCCATATTTATGAAGACATAATAAGATGAAGTATTTAGGAGCATGGATTAAAAAGGCTTATGTTATGGCAGCTAAGGATATGTGGGAAGAGATTAAACAACAGATAATACAAAAACTGAGAAACTAGAAACTTTTGTTTATGAATATGGGTAGTAATATACAAGCAGTGAAAATGTTTTTAGTCCCTACACAGGTCAGACATATTTTTATCAACCAGAGGAGAAGTTGTGGACAGTAAGTAATAAAGATTTGAAGGAATCTGTCTGGGAGGGGAAGAGGACCAGGGTTAAGTGGAATACACTGACCCTTTCAATAGAACACCGTGGTTTAGGATTACCTGATTTGAAGAGATATTTTAGGGCTACACAGTGAAGGCTCATATATATAACACAAGCATTAAGTTATAATTCAAAATGGAAAGGGATGATAATGAAAAAGGAGGGAAATTCAAGAAATAGAGAGAGAGTTAGATTTTAGGTGTATGTCCTTAAGGAGAATAATGACAGCCATACAGAATATTATATTCTTAAAGAAGCAGAAAATATTATAAAGGAATGGTAATAGAATGGGATGAGGCCAAGAAGACATTTGGACTGCAGGCTACAGACTACCTTCCCCACCAGGAAATGATATCAGTGTATAGGCAAAGAGAAAGGGATAGGTGAACCCTAAATGAAAGACCTGCTCTGGTAGAGTTTTTACATGACTTTAGGATACAAACTGCTGTTAAAAAGGGATAATTGGTAGAGCATCTAAAACATTGCATGATGACTATAAGAATCAATCAGAGGAGATTAGAAAAGATTGGGAGGAGAAACTGGATATGCACTATACAGGGGAACAATAGGAGGACATCTGTGTGGCTACCAAGCATGTAACAAAGTCCAAAACATTTAGGAGTTTTGCTTGGAAGTGTTTGCATAGGTATTTATTGCATAGGTATAGGCAAGCACAACCCTCCCCATGGCTACAGAAAACCACTAAGTCAGAAATGAAAAACAGGGATAAAGCCTGGGAGCACTGGCACAAAACCAAAACCCCCACAGCTAGACAGAAATTCCTAGAACTACGCAATAGAGTCAAAAAGCTAATAAAATGGGACAAATTCTAATACTACCAGTCTGCCCTAGACTCCTCACAACACAGCCCCAAACAATTCTGGTCCTCCATAAACTCCATCCTCCACCCAGGTAAAGTCAGTACCCCTCCTCCTAACATTCCTCACTCCTCAGAAAATATTGCTACCTCATTCAACACACACTTCACCGAAACCATACTATCACTAGCTAAACAACACAACCCCCCTCCCCTCCAACCCACACCTTTAACTAGTAATCTCCCCACTGCCTTCTCTTTTTCTCCTGTACCTACCTCCAACATAAAAAAACTCTTAGCTAAACTTAAACCCACCAAATTAGCAGCAGACAACCTCCCAAGTGAATACCTACAAATCGCAGCTGATGCTCTGGCCTACCCAGTATCCATCTTGATTAACCGATCTCTGTCAGAAAGTTACGTTCCCACATTGTGGAAAGTCTCACATATAATTCCCCACCACAAAGGCGGACCCTCTGCAGAACTAACCAATTACCGCCCCATAGCTATTCTCTCTCCACTCTCCAAAATACTAGAGAGATGTATACACTCTCAGGTCTCACACTACCTCCTTACTAACAACCTCCTTTCCAGTACTCAGCATGGTTTCTGACCAAACCATAGCACCACCACTGCCTTACTCTCCTTTACTAACACTATCCTTCAGCATAAAACAATGGCTATCTCTCCTCTGCTACTTTCCTAGACCTATCTAAAGCATTTGACATGGTCCCACACAAACAACTTATCTCTGTCCTCAATAACCTATCCTTCTCACAATCAGTCACCAACTGGTTTCAGAGTTACCTGTCTGACCGCCAACAATCCGTTGTATGGCAGAATGACATATCTCCCCAACTACCTGTCTCCATAGGGGTTCCCCAAGGATCCATCCTTGGACCCCTACTTTTCTCTGTTTACACCAATAATCTAGCCTCTGCCACCAAACATGGCACACTCATCCAATACGCAGATGACTCTACCATCATCTGCTCAGCCCAGTCCCTACCCAAACTGCAAAAAGTCACACAGGAAGCCTTTTCCTCTGTTGAAACATGGTTATCCGATGCCCAGTTAATACTCAACCCAAACAAAACTAAACTACTCATCTTCCAACCCACCAAACATACTCAAAACAACTCTCACTTTAACATCACAGCAAAAGACAACACCACTATATACCCAACTGAACACACCAAATTGCTAGGAGTGGAAATACACAATAAACTAAAATTTGACATTCACATATCCATGACCATAAAAAAAGTCCACAAAAAACTAGGAGTATTATACAGAAATAAACAATTTCTCACCAGAGCAGCAAAGATTTCAATAGCAAATTCCTACCTTATCTCCACCCTACTTTATGCCTCTCCAGTATATACCAACCTAAGGCAATGTGATCTAAACAAGCTAGAGACCTGCTACAACAAAATCGCAAAATTCGCCAAAGGGGCATCCTACCGTAGTCACCACTGTCTCTCACTTGCTGAACTGGGCTGGCTTGAACTCCCTCACCTCCTTCAGTGGTATCAACTCTCACTCACCCACAAACTAGTAAACCATCCACTAAATGTCCCATCCCTCCAGAATCTACTCCAACCCTATCGCACCACCAGACCACTAAGATCCAGCAACAACAATCACTTGCAGATCACTAAAGCCAATAACTCTGCTGGTGAAGCACTATTCTCTTGCGCCATAGCCAAATTATGGAACTTACTCCCACCCACAATTACCTCCGTACCATCATGCACCAACTTCAAAACTTTATTAAAAGCGCACCTAAAAACATGCTGGCTATGCCCTTGCAACTCCCACTCTAATATCATCCACCCCATCCAACTACTACCTTTCTTTCACCTCCACTAACTACCTTGATGATAGCAAGCTCAGATGCTCATAAACCTAGTACTTATTATACAGCAGGAACTTCTCATTGTTACATTTGTTAATGCCTGTTATGTACTTCACAGATAAAGATTCTAGTTGTCTACTGATGTACTATGTTCTTCATCTGTAAATATGTTGTAAGTAATTTCTATGTTAAATTATTAATCACTATGTAATCCAATGTAACTACTGTCTGTTTATTTTACTGTGGAGCTTTTCTCCCCGGGCCTCCGCTGAAAATGGACCCACGTCCAGTCGGACACTCCCGGTCAACAAATTTAAATAAATAAATAAATAAATAAATAAATATTTTATATTCCAAGCAGACTCCAAAGAATTCTTCCTCAGGTAGAGGGCAAATGTTGGAGGTGTGATAGGGATGGAATAGGTAACTAGGAACACATGTTTTGGGAGTATAATGAGTTGGCAGATTTTAAAAATTTCATAGAGTACTCTGTCAGAAATACTGGCTGAGCAAATGGGAGTAAATAAGGAAATTATTCTTTTCAGCTGGGACACAGGATCTGAATTGCCTAGACATAGTAAAGCCTGTGGATGACTGTCAACATGGCCAAGTTGATTCAAGAGGGTACATTCTGATTAAGAATAAAACAGCAATAAGGTAGAAAATGCTTATCAATCAATGCAATACAGCCACAGAATGAGTTAAGATTTCTAATGTTTATTTTTATTTTGTTTTATACATTTGTTAACTAGGTTAGGTCACCGGGCACAAATGTGCCTTCTCAGGGTCAGTCTGGGAGTAATTTATTTATTTATTTATTTGCAGTTGGTTTACCAGGATAGTCCATTGGGCCATTTGAACCCGTTTTCAATGGAGTCCTAGGGAGAAAAGCTCCAATAGCACTCTAGGTTACAATAGTTTAAAGATTATATTTATATAAAGGTTGCAGTTTTGAACAAGACCTTTACAATTAATACAGCAAACATTGCAAGTAATACACACTACTGATGAGGTTGGAGTTAAACTGACTGGCAATGGAACATTGCATTGTACAGCTGAGAGGCATTTCTTCTTAGGAACATACAGTTCATAGTTACAGTCTGATTCATTGTTTACAAATCGCATATAAGTAGCAGCAGTCTGATGCATTATTTACAACTAACATATAAGTACTGGAATAAAAGTATATGGAGAGATGAATAGAAGGAGAAAGTTTTAGATGAGAATAAGATCGAGAGAGAAGTGAGAAAGAGAGAAAGAAGGAATCTAAGGCATTGAATGAAGTGAAAAAGGGGTTTGTTTTCCATAGAATGAATGGAACAGGAGTTTGATATCATTTGTTATGTGGGGAGAGAGCAGGAGCATTCCCATTGGGATATTAGGTGTGAGTGAAGAGATTTTTTAAAAGAGTAATGGTTAGAAGTAGTACGAATGGAAGGTGGTAGGGAGTTCCAGAGACGTGCTAAACCATAAGATAGAAGATTTTTGCCTGGTGGACAGGATGGTTTGTACACTTCTATTAGATTTTGATTATTGGACCTTAGTACTTGATCAGGAAGGTACATCTTAAAGGTAGAAGAGAGTGAAGGACAGAGGGTGGGGTTAACAATGAGCTTATGTACAAGAGTTAGTTGTGTATAGATGAGTTGATTTGGTAGTTCTAGCGATTTTAGTTTTTGGAGAGAAGGGCAGTGATGGGAGGACGACTTTTGGCTGGTAGCAAATTTGGCAATTTTGTTGTAGCTGGAGGAAAGTTGAGATTTAAGAGAGGATTGTAGGTTAGTGAGAAGAGGAGTTCCATAGAGGAGGGAGGGGATAAGAAAGGAAGTAGAGAGAGTTACTTTAGTGGCAGGGGTAAGGTAGTGATTTTGTCGGTAGAGCATGCCTAGTTTTTGATGGGTCTTTTTGATGTTTAGTTGTAAGTGGGAATGTAATTTAAGCTGGTTGTCAATTTGGACCCCAAGTAATTTGGTCTCTGATACCAGTTCCAGAGGTATATTGTTTTGGCTAGTGATAGTGAAGGAGTTAAAGTTGAATGAGGTAGTTTTAGAGGGAGTAAATACCATTAGTTTGGTTTTAGAGGCATTTAATACAAGGTGGTTTCTTTTCATCCATTGCTCAGTGGTTGAAAAAGCTTCTTGAGTAAGTTTTAGGAGTACAGGGGTAGATGTGGCACAGCAGATGATAGTTGAATCATCTGCATATTGGATGATATTTGAGAAAGGAATAGAGTTCTGGAAATCATTTATAAATATATTAAAAAGAAGAGGACCTAATATGGATCCTTAGGAGACTCCGGTTGGGGTATTAAGAAATGAGGAGGTGGCCTTTTTCCATTTTACTGCTTGATATCGGTTAGATAAGTAGCTGGAAAACCAATTCAAGGAAGAAGGGGATAGGTTAAGTTTAGAGAGTTTAGTTAAAAGCAGGCTATGAGAGATAGTATCGAAGGCTTTAGAAAGGTCAAGTAGTAGGGTGGAAACAATAAGGCCAGAGTCCCAGGCTTTATTAGTAGTTTCAAGGAAGGAGAGGAGGGCAGTCATAGTACTGTGATTTGGCCTGAATCCATGTTGTGTGGGTGTTAGTAGCTGATTATCTAAGAGGTGTGGAAGAAGTTGTTGTATGCATTTTTCTAAGAGTTTAGAGACAGGAGACAGGATAGCAATGGGACGGAAGTTGGTAACATTATTATTGTTGCCTCCTTTATGTAATGGTATAATGAAGGCCTTTTTCCAAATTTTGGGTACTATGCATTCCTGGATTGAACGGTTAATTAGAATGCTAATGGGGTAGGTGACTGCTTCAGCAGCTAGACTGAGAAAATAAGCAGGGATATTATCTGGAGCATTGGAGCATGGCTTCAATTTCTGGAGGAGTTTTTTTATAGTAAAAGTGGGAATTTGTTTTAATGAGAAGGGAGGACACTGGGAAGTGTGGGAAGTAGGGGAAGGAGATGGAGAGGGGTGAGTGATAGTAGAAGAAGGGGTGAAGGATTGTGAGTTAGTGGGGGAGAGTGAATGAGTGGTGGAAGAACAGGGAAGAGTAATGGTAGAGGAGGGAGGAGGTGATGTGGAGATTGTGGTGGTATTAGAGAAAGAAGAAGTAAGTTTAGAGATAGAATCAATGAAAAAAGTGTTAAATTGGGTTGCTAAGTCAGTATCAGTAGCATTTGGGTCGGGGAGGGGGTGTCTAGTTTGCCGGGGTTAAGGAGAGTGGAGATACCTTTCTAGAATTTCTGAGGGTTAGTTTTTTTGTTGTTTTGTAGTGTGGAAAAAAAAGTTTTGTCGGTCGGAAATGACTTTTTTTACATTATTTTGAAGTGTTTTGTATTCAAGAAGGGTGAGGGGGACCTATTTTTTAGGTAAAGAGCCCAGGCTTTATCTCTTTGCCTCATAATAGTAATGTCTGGTTAAGTGACATACTCAGAATCACATAGTAGGCATATGGAGGTGAAAGGAAGGACTCAAACCGAGTACCTTAAACTATAGGAAGCAGCTCATTAACAACTCAGAAACGTATTCTTCTGTTCTAATTGCCAGACGTTCGCTGTGCTGAATAATTCCATTTTACACATAAATGAATTTGTTTTAATAACATTGATAAATTCATACTTTTTAATAACAGTTGCTAGAGATTTGATCACCATGACAAGTAATACTGATAAAAGTGGACACTCTTGATGAGTATCCTGAAGCAAACAAAACAGCAATGAAACCTTCCAAAAAGCTTAATTATGACAGTGGGGAGTACTGTATAAAGTACTAAAAGGAACTAAATCTTTATCCTAGACTACACTGTTTTTAAGAGATCCAAAAAATAGTACTAGGTCATAAACACTAAGAGCTTTTGATGTCTAGACATGAGCGATTATTGCTCAGTCACTTGTATTTGTAGACTTCCACTGGTACATAAAATCACATAAATGATTAGACAAAATAATGATCCAGTCAAGTAACTTTGAGAATCATCTCAAAGGAGACTCAGTCCTGCCCCAAATCCCCTTTTACTTTAAATTATCAACTCTAGATCACACATTGGTCAGATCATATAGAAATCAATGAAATGGATTCCACTAACACTTATAACAATGGCCAGTCATTTCTACTGAAGGTCAAAATATCATTAACATCTTACAGATGAGTAAGGAAATGCCACTCAGATTAATATAAAATTTACTAGTCTGTAGCAGCAGACTTGTTAAAAACTAAAAATAGAATAGGAACAAGCATATTTTAGGTGTGTTGTAAAACATCAGTGGGGATGCTCTTAGGACTTGGGGACATTCTTGCCTTTAAGTGATCAGATGTATAGATATAGATAACTCTTTATTGCAGATCTGTATCCATCTTAGCAACAAATGAGAAAGTAAATGTTAGCATGCAAGATATTCTTTATTTTAATTTAATGTTGGCTAGAAGAAGGGGTATTCTTACAAAAGATTCATGATACAAGTAAAATTTGGTACATTTGAAATTCATAACCATTGGTTCCAAACTATTTCCTATTAAAAAACCCTTGGCATGATATAGACAGTTAAAGTATGTGCTACTATTTTTCCACATACTCACACCAACTGAAATTTGTTCTTTTTCATAAGGATTGAACTATATTCAAGATAATGAAAACTTGCAATCTGGTATTTCAGCCCATTATGAAACACTGAATGTGAATGCAAAAGAAATAAATAATGTATGCTATACAAATATGCACGTAACTTCAGCAGATACTGTTAAAATATCATACTGCTGATGATATGACTGGATATCTACAAAAAAAACTGAAGTTTCTTCAAGCATAACTCTGTCACATGTGGCTTAATACATTCAATCAGTAATGTAATTAATTAATTATCTCAACAATTAAGGCATATATGTTATCTTTTACCTTTCCTGGGTCCCAGTCCTGAGTTTTAGTTTGAATCTTCATAAGCTCATATGTTGAGGTCATACCATGCATTTCTGACTTGGGAAATCCAGGTACCACATTGTGTAGTTGAAATCCAAACAATTGCAGCCAGCTGCCAATATCTAGAATAATATAAATAAGACCAAATGCACAATTATAAAAAAGTCACAATTCTCTAAATATCAGGCAATGTCTTTTTGTCTGACAAGTGATTCACAGTCAAGTTCACCTTGACAATCCTTCTGCGTAATTAAGGACCATCAAGAACATTTTATTCAGTTCACTAACACAACAAATATACTAGCAATTAAAAAAGCATTCAAAAGCCTCTTTGGTCTGTCATTATGAGAAATGCAAGACATGCTCCTGATTACAGCTTTATGTAACACTTCAGACATGAACTTACTGTACCCTTATATCTATTTACTAGGTGGTATAAATATGGAACAAATATGGGGAGAGTCCTCAAGAATGGAGACATGCACTTTTTCAATTTTATTTGCCAGCAATACTCCCTCCAGTGCAACTCATCTTCAACATCAAACATACTAGAGCTATTCTTAACTTGCTCTAAAACCAAATATCTAAATGAAACCTTACATTCACTAACTGAATAATGCTTACTCAAGGCATTATTCATATCACCTATACTGATAGCATGCACATACTCATATATTCAATGATGCAATTCTCTTGTTGTCCTATCCATATAGTATGCAAGGCAAGACAAACAAATGACCAAATAAATAACATACTTAGATTTGCAAGTAAAATACCCAGGGATGTTAATTTTCCTATCCTTGATGACAACATCCACTGTATCTGCTTTTAAGTACTGACAAAAATTAGAACCAAGGCAAACATAAGAACCAAGTCCGAGCCACTGATAAAGGCAACTGCCAGATAAACACCGAAAATCCAAAGCATAAACATTGGCAGGAACACCACAGCTTCACAAAGTAAAAGTATTTATTTGTAAAAATGGACCAGATAAGTACTTTCATGTTGTAGAACCAACGCTTCTTCAGATCGTAAAAACACAAAATCACAGCTCATTTTAAAAACAGTTAGACATTCAATCAGCTATGTTAATTCATCATTTCATTAAACCAATTTCCTCCTTTTGAATACAGGTTTTAAAGAGACACAAGCATTAATATCAGGATGTTTATCAGCCTGTAGCCTCAAGATCCATTTAGGTTCTACTGTTTCACTGTGTGAAGCTGTGGTGTTCCTGCCAATTTTTATGCTTTGGATTTACTGACAAAAATTACAATTAAAACATCTGAACATTCCCCTTGTACTAATCTTCATCTCATTACAAACATAACCTAACTTAGATCAAAACATATCTTTTAAACGTTGTCCTCTTTTGTTCACAAAAAACTGGCCCCTCCCCTACAACTCTCTTCACATTAGGAAAACTACTTAGATTTTTAAAGTTTTCTTTGATTATATTTTTATGTGCCTTTCAGCTAGATAATACTGTACTACCATTCATGTCCTGAAGTCATTCTTATTGACTTCCTTTTCACCTTTATTTTTGACTAAATTTCATATATAGGGACCTCTTTTCTGTTATTAGCTCTTCTCACCCTTGTTTAAAAACTTTTTCTGGAAACCCTCTTGCTAAAAGTTTATGGCAGAACATAATTCCTTCCTTTGCAAATTAATTTTCATTTTCAGTTAATTTACTTACCCTCACCAGTTGCCCCTTGATTATGTTGTTCTGGATTTTCTTAGAGTGCATGCCATCATAACTTAAATAGGTGTTATTCTGCACTTCCTTCTTATAGATTTTGGTTCCCAATTTATTACCATGTTTATAAACTATGTCCAAACAATAAACACTTTTAAAATTATAACGTGACATAACTTTCAGACAAGCACATACAGTATTAACATATTCAATAAAAATTCTTAAACTAAGCAAATCACCTCTCCAAATAAAAAAAAATCATCAATAAAATGCTTAGAAGATATTACATTACTAAAAGAATCATTACTGATGATGTATTCTTTTTCCCAGCCAATCATAAAAGCATTGGCATAATTCAAGGCCATGGTTTCTCCAATTGCCAAACTATTTACCTGTTGAAAAAAGCTGAATTAAATTTGAAAAAATTGTAAGGATAACATCTAACATTTCCATAATCAAACAAATCATACTGTCAAAAACAGCTTAGAATGTAACAACTCCATTCTCACATAATCCATCCCCACTTCATTAGCTATCACAGTACATAAGGACTGAATGTCCAAAGTAACCAGATAATCAGAGTCAGTTAAAACTACTTCTTCGAGTCCATGAATAAAGTCAAAAATGTCCCTGCTGAAAGAAATGGTTTGCTCAACACCTTTCTGTAAATGCTTCTCAGCATAAATAGCCATGACTTACTACCCCTACTAAGACAGGTCTGAAGGAGGATCTTTTAAGGCCTTATGAATTTTGGGCAAGCCAAAAATATGAGTCGGGTTAGTCACAGTCAAAAAAATAGCATCATCCCATCACACAGTCAGCCTTTTATAAAAAAGTCTATGTGTCCATGGGCTTTTTTAACCTTATAAAAGTGAACCTTCTTGTAGAATGTATCTTCCAGCAGCATAATTTCCAACACGTTTTTATAAAACTCTTTCTCTAAAGCCACTAAGGCATTACCCTTGTCTTCCTTAGTAATTATAATGTCAGCATTATTAACTAGCTTTTTCTCACCAGCTGTCAAATTATAAAACTTATGCTTGGGCCTGTCTTTGAAAAAATCTCTTGTTTTTCTTTCAGTGGTAGTTAAAAAATGCTTCCAATTCAGGTTGCAATAGTACATTAAAAAAACACATTCCACTTTCTCATTCATATTGAACAAAAAATTCAAAATCAACTTCCTTACATAATCCCTCAAATGACTGATAATATGGCACAAATCAGCCCTCACTGCTAGAACAAAAGTCCACCCTTTTCATAGAACCTGAATAGTGTTGTGATCTAAACACACATGGGACAAATTCACAATCTTAAAGCAACATTCAGGAGACATATCTCTCAATCTGTCGCACTCTTCAACACATTCCATCTTCTGTTTCTGCCTAGTTGCTTGCTCATATGTTCTCTTTTTACGGTCGGAAATGCTGCTACTTATGTCCATGTTCTGTTCCCAGTGCCTGTATCCTGATAGGTTCCCTATTAAGTAAGTGAACACTTAATATAGTGAATGCTGTTTAATGGATAGCTAAATGTTGAAATGGCAAAATCCAGAAGACACAGAATAGCGATTTTTTTCTCAGGGAAAAAAAATCACTGGGCCATTTTCGTGGCTTTGCCATTTCCTCCACTATGGTGCGATCTCAGAGTTGGTATATTTAAGTAGGGGGTGTGTGGGGTGAAGCTTCCCACTTTATTTTGTGTTTTTTTTTTTTTTTTTGTGGACCAGCGATTTTTTTTCCCCTGGGGAAAAAAAAAATCTCTGTTTTGTTTGTTTGGAATTTCCTGGTTTTGTTTTTTTTGGGTCGATTATACAGTGTTCGCTATTATAATATAGACCCCCCCCCCCGATATACATTCACCAGATTAAAAATCTGAGAAGATCTGTTATTGTCACTTCTTCTTCTTTAAAAACTAAAGGCTTACATTGCTTATAATTCTTCTTGTTCATTCTTTTTGGGGCCAGTCTCTCCGATCGTCTATGTTCCATCTTACCTTCATCACCCACAACAGGAACACTATTAATTTCATTCCTTTACCTTCTTTCTTGAAAACTCTTCTCTGTCACTTCAGGGTTGCTTAGCACATAAGCCACTCCCCTTTCAAACTTCTTTAACGTCTTCTTTTTGAGAACATCATTTTCTCTAATTAGTTTGCCTTGAATAAGGCAACAATTGGAGTCAAAATTCTCAGCTGTAGTAATTTCTTTCAACTTGAAATAACTTTTAGTAATGTTTTCATTCAGTTCCTGCAGTCTCTGCTTATAGTGACCAATGAGAATCTTTATATACTGTGTGCTCGTTCTTTAGCTCAATTCAATTCTCCTATCAATCCCTACCAATCGGCATTTTAGCGATTCTCAGACCCTTCAGGATTTTTTTGACCAACAAGCAATTCTCAAAATAGGGAATATCCCATTGCTAATGCTTCACTCTAATAAGATCTTTTTCCAGCTGTACAAACAATTCAGTAAGATTAATACTAGCTTCCTCTCCAACATGAAAGCCAGTACTTCTGAAGGGGTTTCTCATTACAACCAATCTGCTAAAACTTCGTCCTGTTGCAGATGAAACAATAATCCACACGAAGCATTAAAAGACTATCTTAAAGCTTACACAGTAGGAAATACAACTTTGCTGATATTTAACCTTGGTCTAGTGCAGGTAAAGGCATATAATTTTTTCATATCATTTTTATTTATATTGTCATAAATGTCATATTTTCTAATCATATTAATTGTTCATATAATATTTATATTGTCATAAATTTCATATTTTCTAATTATCTTGATAATCAAGTAGCACTGATAGAACCGCTTAGTCTCATAAGAAAGAGCTCAGCTGGATGAACAAAATGCTGCTAACAGTATGTGTGCAAGTACTGCTGAGATATTATAAGCTGTTTGCAAAATATTACAAACTTAGTAGTTACTATGTTTATTGTGACTTATAAAATACAGTTTAAGAATTAGAACCTAAAGAATACTACCACTATAAAAATAGTTCATGCTGAAGAGTTTGCTATTTACACTTATTTAGTTATCCATGAGGTCTCATAGATAATTGTTTGAAATGTGAGGACATAATTTATTTCTGTCAAGAAGCTTTGGCTCCATCCATTGGAAGTTAAACAGCAAATTTCCAGAACTCCATTGGAGGGAATGAATTAAGAGGAGACCTTATTCAGGTTTATGGGCAGTTAGAGACAACAACCTCTGGAAATATTAAAAGGGTCATTACAATAGTAGAGAATCATCAGATAACCTATGGAGAAGATTCTATAGGAACGAGAAGTGTACTAATTGGTTCTTTTAGAGAGTAGCTGATGCATGGAAAAGACAATCAAATTACATTAAAGCAAGCACTAGTTCAGATATTTTTAAGAACAGGCTTGACACTACTGGAACAACTGTTTTGGTATATTGGCAGGCAAGAAGGACATTACTGCCTGTGCTTGAAATATTTGAACGTATTTATGTATGTATACATAAATGTACAGCAGCTTCTTTTGGTATACAGCTTTTCAAAATAGAATTACCTAGAAAAACTTGCAGAGTGATTTTTAAATGTCAAGGTTGAATTTAATATTAGTCTTTTGTTACAGCAAACCACATGCTGATATATCACGTTGTTTTATGATAAAACTCATCTGCAAAGCAGTGCATTTACCTAAGCACTTTTAAAGTAAGCATCACAGTTCTGTGACGTACAATTTGCATTGTTGTTTTACTGCAACAACTATCCTTTGTTAAATTAAGAACACAACCACCTTCTGGTATACTGAAGTAAAAGAATAAGGTAATCTGTAGTGCTACAGACTTGGTTGCTGGAACAAACATAATAGGAAAGTCAAAGGTTTGCACAGGAGGGAATAACTGAAAGATGTTTGCTTGTGGGTGGGGAATGACATGATGTCATACACCGATGAGTCTTTAGCATACCATGGCATATCAAAAGACATGTGACTTCACTATAGGCTGGAGGTAGTCAGACTCAGGTGCATGCTTTAGGGCAACGTGCCCCCTTTATCTGCTGTTGTACAATAAGCGATATTGACTATGAAGATATAGCCAAATCTTCATATCATCATGTGATCATTTTTTTAATGTGAACATTGAATTTAGTTCAGGTAGGTCAGGTTTAAAATTGTACTTTGAAGTGTGCATTCATTTACCCAATTAATTAATAACTGACAAGGTTCAGTCAAATGACAGTTTTAAACATTTTTAAACAGTGATTTGAATGTATTTCATTATCTGAAGAAGTCTGGTCACTGTGCTGGACGAAAAGCGCTTAAGGAGATTGTTTACTGCATATTTGTTGTTCGTGATTTTATTAAATTCTAGTCCTTCAGTCCTCAAGTTATCGGCTGCTACGTTTTTTATTTTTATTTTAAAGTTTTTTTTCCTCCTTTCCCATCCCTGCTTAATGCTCCAGCTGTTTTTCTGACTACTGATCTTGCACAAGCCTCATATCGGCTGCTCTTGCTAGGTTGTCTTCAACGTGACTGTTAAGTGCCATGAGGGCCCCATGAATTGTCAGGGAGTCAGTCTTCAATGGCACTAGTAATCTTCATGTTTATGGAAGCCAGTCAGCAGACTGTATCCTTACTGACCACTGTGTCAGCATGCTGGCAGTGGAGAAGTGGCTTGGAGATATACCTTCCATGGCGCCTTAGAGTAGCACACGTCCAAGTTCTTCCAGATACCCAGGCTGGAGGTCTGGCTCATTGTAAGTCTGGCATCCACCAGAGTTCAGCAAGGTCTCTGACCAGAGTACTCCCTCCCTGTCAGAGACAGGCACACCCATTCTCCCCACTTTTACCATCAAATGCCCCAGCCACTATTCAAACTTTGGGCTATGTGGGACAAAGTGAGGGCTTTATACAAATATACCAACAGTGGCAGTGCAGACAAAAATATGCTGGAAAGAACAAAACAGAATAAAACCCACTTCAACACGCAGGATGTCATTTGCACTAATTTCAACACATGCAAATTACTGCACTTGATTCCTTAGGGATGTTATGTCAGCATGACTCCAGTTTCCTAACCATTCCTCTCTGGAATCAGTTTTTAAAGACATGGTTTTCATGAAAACTGTAACTTGAGTATCATCAGATTTAAAATCTTCCTAATGTGATTTAGTTGCAAAAATGAAAAAAAAAAATGAAAGCAAGTTGAATAGCTTTAAGTTGTGTAGCTATCAGTTAGGGGAACCCGCGGTGGTGCAGTGGTAGTGTTGTTGCCTCACAGCAAGAGGTTCTCCCATTCAATTCATGACTGGAGCGCCTTCTATGTGGAGTCTGCATGTCCCCCCCCCCCCGTGGTCGTACTGGTGTTCGAAAGACATGCGTAGAATGGGGGTGCCTTCTCTGAAGTTTGGGCATTGAGCTGGCAGCTCGGCCCCCGTAAAAAATCTACTGCCAATCATTAGCGGACCGGAGTTCCGCTGTGGTGACCCCTAACCGGGAAAAGCCGAAAGAAGAAGAAGAAGGAGAAGCTATCAGTTAATGGAGGCAGAACTTTAACCGTAAGCATTGTTCTGTAAGGTTAAGAATTTCTTCTCTTTTTTATTGAGGAGGCTGTAGAAGTCACAGTATTTTTCAAAGCAGAGCATTGCTAAGCATAGCTCTAAATCACTCTGAATTGCTCAGCAGCACCCATTTTTAAGCTTAAGTACACTTACTTTCCTGCCTGCCAGATTTGGGTACTTCTGCACCAGAGATTTGTGGTAAAGTGACTTCTGTTCTGGCTGTAGATGCCTCTGCCAATCAGACAGTCAATTTACAACATCTAATTTGCATCCAGCTGGCCAGATTATTTTCCTGCTGAATATGTGGAAGCAAATGCAGACCTGATATACTTTGAGTGTTCAATTAGGTCTGCTCAGATCATGTATTAAACAGAGCAAGCTGGTGTTGTTTGTTCATGTTTTGAACAGGAGCGGGAAGGAGGACTATGCAAAGGGGAGAGAAGAGGAAGCCTGAAGACTGTTGCCATCACCGGTAGTGCATGTCTGAGCTTGCAGAAACCAGAAACCTGAGGAAGACTGTGACCATGTGTTGGCAATGGAGTAAAAACTAGAGTCATATGGATTTATTTTGGAACCAACAGAAAGGGGAATAATGCTCTGGTGTTAACTGTTTGAGGAAAAGTGTAGCACTGAGAAAACTTATTCCAGTTTCCCCCCGGGGGGGGGGGGGGGTCTGAGGTTTATCAGGTCATGGACTGGATTTTATTTTCAATGTCCTCTTCCTGCAGTTATAATGACAGGTATGTAACAGTACTGTTGGCCACATGGTAAATTAAGCACATGCCGAAGAGGGCTACGCATAAAAGTAAAGTAACTCCAGTCAGCAATCCTGGTGCATTTGTTTAATTAAATATTAATCTTTCCATATAAACAGGTGTTTCTAATTATAACTGTTTCAGACAGCCATTTTAATGACTTTGGGTTAACCAACTGCAGCAGAATGTTAATATTTGTGATCTGCTCCACATAAAATGTATGGTTTTATGGCAAATCATTGGGAAGTTACTTAATAATGACAGGTATTTGAGTCTTGATCTTCATATCCTTCAGAAAATGCAAACTAGCACAAACTCTTTTATTCTAGCAACTTTTTAATTCTTGTAAGAGTAATATTTAAAATCTGTCCCTATTTTTGGACCTTTGTCTCCCATTACTTTAGGCTTTAGTTTGGCAGAGTGCACCACAGCAGTAGGCTAGGATGTGTGAGTGTTGGGGGGGGGGGGGGCTGTTGCTTTACATTTGCAGGAACAGACATATGTGGTTTCACTGGTATAAGGATTACCGGGAGAAAGTTCAACAAAATAAGTTTGGTCAGATTCTATTATACATCCTTCATCACTGACTTAATAACTTGCTGGGAGACTTACATAATACCATGAAGGACTATGCATTTAAAGTGAGTTTCATTTATGCAAATGTGTTTACTTTATTTTGCACATCATTCTACTGACACAGCTAAACAGCTAAAACAGGGATGTTGCATTTATTTACTAGCAGATCCTTTTTTTCCTTTATTCCATACTGCTGCTTTCACTGCATTTTAGCTCTAAAAATGCCTGCCTTTGTGTAATTGAATGTGTATGGGTGTGTTCATAAATGAACTTATTTGAATACGCGTATCTTATGTTAATAAGGTGTCCCTGATTTTAAGGTGCATTGCCCCTAATTATATCATTTGGAGGTTGAGAGCTGCATTGCTATAGGTTCATAGGAAGACACTAGGCTATATATATATATATATGTGTGTATGTATATATATATATATATATATATATATATATATATATATATGTGTGTATATATATATATATATATATATATATATATATATATATGTGTGTATGTATATATATATATATATATATATATATATATATATATATATATATATATATATATATATATATATATATATATATATACACGGAGGCCCTTATAAGCCTAGCCAAGAATTTCACCCATGTTCCCACAAGGTCAGCACCTGTTTTCCCTGTCTAGCAGGGGCACAGGTGGGATCCCAGGGGTATATTTTCTGTTTGCCATCCAGTCGTCCAGGTTCCTCTTAAAGAGGGCTAGTGAGATACTCTGTTTGACATGGAGAGGAAATCTATTCCACAGATGTGGGAGTCATTGGGACACAAATCTATCCCACCAACATGTTCTATTAATGTCACAGAACAGGTTGAGACCTTGTATGTGGGTTGCGTGAGTGGAGTTTGACTTACGGATATGCAGCAACTCCATCATGGCTGAGTCTGAGATGGCCTTGTATGCCAGACACTGGTCACCTCTAAGCAGTCTGTAAGAGACTGAGTAGAGGATAGGGTTTTTAGCCTATCTGTACAGGACAGATGTTTGAGACAATGGGTTTTCCTGGTCAGGAACCTCTGTGGTCTCTCCAACTGCTGCATGTGCTTGGCAAGGTACATGCTGAAGGGGGCATTGTACTCGATAATGGGTCTGATAAGGGAGGAGTACGGGGATGCTATGACCTCCTTGTTCCTGGATGAAATACCCTTACTTATGAGGTGGGCCATGTAGAAAGCCTTCCATACAATGGAGGCAACATGGTGGTCAAAAGTCAGGTTGATATCAATCTGGGTGTCCAAGACCCTCACGACTGATTGTGTGCTTAGTACATTGTTATTAATGTGATAATTAGTGGGGACACCATTTACCCAAAGAGGATAATGATGCATTTCTTGGCATTTAGTTTGAGGCCATACTTCTGGCACCAGTCATTAGTTTGGTTAAGGCCCTCTTGGAGGATGTTGACATCACTAGATGAATTATGACAGTGCCCAGCTTGCAAGTAATCTGCAAACTTTGTCAGCCAAAGACCACTGGTTTTGGCTTGCACCTCAGAAAAGTATATCCCAAACAGTAGAGCCCCCAAAACCAATCCTTGCGGTACGCTGCTTGTTATGGGTCTACTACTAGACCTGGCATCCCCTATTTTGATGGGGTGGGTTCTATCAGTGACCCAGTTAGTTGCCGATCTGGTTACATATGGGCTGATGCCTAGCTGGGAGAGTTTATGTATTATGCCCAAGTGGGGAATAGTGACGAAGGCTTTGGCTAGGTCAAGGTAGGTGGTATGCATTGTCTTGCCCTCATCCATGGCTTTGGTGACTATTTCAAAGAAGGCAAACAAGTTTAACAGGCATGATCTCCCACTGACAAAACAAAACTTTATGGGATCAAGTGTTTGGAGTTTGCCTTGCAGATCAGGTGAGTTAGGCTGATGGGCCTATAATTGCCTGGGTCAGTGGACGCTCCACCTTTGTGCAGAGGGATCACAGTGGCTGTCCTCCATTCTGCTGGGACAAAGCCGGTGCACAGGATTTGGTTGAATAGGGTGGCTAGTGGTGCTGAGAGCTCTTGCCTGAGTTCATGTAGGACACAGCTAGGGATGTTGTCGGCTCCCAAGGAGGCTGTATTTTCTGTCTTTGAGAGAGAATTAATAACCTGCTCCTTGGTGATGAGGGGAGGGGGCCGGTGCTGGGGATGTCCTGGTCTACTGATGGGGGAGGTGAAGTTTTCAATGAACTTGTCTGACAGTAGGTTGACTATATCAATGGCATTTGTGTATGTGGTATTTTTGACCACCATTTCAGAGCAGATTTGGGAGTTACCTTTGAGATAGCAGATGTATGCGAAGAAGGCCTTGCAATTGCCCTTAATGGATGTGGCCAATTTGGACTCGAAGTTAGCCATAGAGGATTTCACCAGTGACCTTATTTGCTTCCAACTTGGCACCTGCTCCTTCTTGGTCCTGGACAGCAATTTTATTCCTTATTATAGAGTCTGTTTATTGCTGCTGTCCACCAGACAGGTTTACTCTTCCTTGAGGAAGATGATTTGGTCCTGTCAGGTATTGCTGAGTCCATGAAGCTATATACAGTGGATATAAAAAGTATACACACCCCTGTTAAAATGCCAGGTTTTTGTGATATAAAAAAATGAGACCACAATAAATCATTTCAAAATTTTTCCCACTTTTAATGTGATGTATAGCATGTACAATTCAATTGAAAAACAAATCTGTTAGGGGGAAAAATATAAAAAATAAAAAAAAAATGTACAACAAGCTGGTTGCATCAGTGCACACATTCAAACTAACACTTTGTGAAGCACCTTTTGATTTAATGACACATGTACCTGTCAGTACACTTTCAAGCATTCTTATACTTAAAAGGCATATATTCTTTTTGGTCTATGTGAAACAGCAGCAAAACAGAAATGACTCAGTGACAGATTAAACAGTGATCTCAAAGCAAGTCCAACATTACAGATTTGGAAGGGGGACAGAAAACAAATGTACTCCACTATTTTAAGACAAATGTTTCAGAAGAAAAATACTGCAAAGCCATTCCATAAGCTATTATACAATATTAAAGCTAGGCAATATTCGGCTCTTTAACATATAGTAATGTTTCAAATTTCATGTTGTTTATGTTGAAATGAAACATTTTGTCCTTTCGTGTATCTGCATCCTGCAAGCATAGTTTTATACTATGATTGTCAAAATATCAATCAAGTGAAAATAAAGTTAATATACAACATCCTGATGTTATGGGCCAGACTCATAAAGAGTTGGTCTCAGTGTAAGTCTGCCCTGATGCCGAAAGACTTGCTGTCACTGTGATATAAGGTGTATCTACAAACAGGCTTAAACTGGGGGTGATTGCATCAGACCTGCTCTCCGTGTTAGTGGTCACTTACAGTGAGAGCAAGTGCATGTTTTGGAATTGGGCCCTGTGTCTTTATATTTGAGCTAACCCATTTTCTTTTCTAGTCTGACTGCAAGTAATTTGCCAGATGTGTAAACAGAGGCATAACAGAAAAAGATGTGCTCCTTTTATTGCACTACATTACAGCAATCCATTAAAAGTCCAAAAATACATTGTTTGATTATGTTTATTTCTAAACCCAGTAGACTTAAATAATGTTTCTGCAATACAATGTATATTTCTATGCTTTTTGTATCAAGTACATTTATGAAGATCTTAAGACATTTATGGAAACAAAATGTCAAGAAAATGGAATACTTGTATCAGGAATAGTTGCGTGTGTGTTCAATGCATTTATTTGACACTGACTAGCTTTACCATCAGTGCTCTTATTTCTGAAAAGGAAAAGAATATCAAAAGATGAGATCGTTTTGACTGCTTAAAATATAATAAAAGTTGACCAGTTTGGAAACAATACTAAAGAAACCTATTAATTCCCAGCATTCCATTCCAGTCAGTCACATAAGGTATCGATTTAAGTGACAGTATAATATATGCCTTAACATGACTTGCTTTATTTTGCTCAGTACTCCCTTTTTCCTCTACAAATCAATAGCATAATTTTTATGAAATTCAATCTGGTTCCTCAAACACTGAAAAAGTTGCAACATGCATATTTTATTTTCAAGGGAAATGCATTTTAGACTGCAGCCATGATATAAAAATGCAATAACAAAAGACCTTTAAGTATTTTATCTGTGCAACCTCTTTTCAGCCACATTTAGTTTGATACTTTTGACTTCTGCTATTGTTTGAATTTGAATATCGTGTACTTTTCACGTATTTATTTTATAGCCAAAAGACTTAGCTTCATTTCTCACTATGCAGAGTCAAACAACATACAAAGTTCTCTGCTCAGATGAGTATATACAAGTCAGATTAATTTGAAATGACCTTTCATTGTTTTTACTTTACAACTGTTGACTAAAAATCTTCAGAGTGCATGATGCATTCAGTGGGAGATGACTGCTGAATAGCAGAACAGTTTTCCACATATGGAACAATATTATTTGTATGACAGTTATGCTTCAGAAATATAATGTGTACATTAATATAGTGTTCTATGGATGTAATAAGTAAATCAAAAATAAGCAAGCTGAAAGGAAGAGACTCTTTTATAAACCGTTCATATGAAAACTCAAGGCATTTTACACTCTCTATCTACTGAGGCCATGATATTAACTTTGTCCTTTAAACAAACTATATAAGAATTTTAAGCAAGAACAGCAGCAAAATAAGAATAAAATTCACTGCCAGTATTTCTTTTGTCTTGATCTATGGAAACAGCCTAAGTAGATAAGAGTTTAGTTTGCCTGTATCAAATAACACTGCTCATCAAACAGCAAGGGTTGCAAAGTACATGTACATATGCAATATACATGGTATAATGGTAAATCATTTTTCCACACAGCAAGAGGAAACTGAATTTTTAAAGCTTTTATTTTTCGGTTCATTCAAGTTTTATGTCATCAGTTTGTTAAAGGTATAGTTATTTAGTTTTAAAGTTATTATTACCTCCCACAAGAGCATCACTCCACACTTTTGATTCCCATTTTGTAGACTGCACGTGATTTAACTTTGTAATATTGTCTTATCTTATGTATTCACTGATTTCTCAAATTTAAATAGATCTGAATGAGATCATTTGATTTTCCCACTTTCAGTCTAATTGCTATAATTATGTTGTACATTAAGATTTAACAAACACACTGTGTTGTATAATATAACTATTACAAGCAATTTTTTCTCAATGTACTCAGTAAGGCTTTCTGCAAAACGCTTC